>NC_134214.1:49410310-49716673 GCF_965140235.1 Caretta caretta | reverse complement strand
TTAACTATCCAGGGTGCTGAGAGATCATACTGAATCCCCAGACAAACATTTAACAACGCTTTCAAATCTATGTTTTACCAATCATCCACATTTACTTCAGAAGTCCATGAATTACTAGTTTTGCTGCTACAATTGCCTAATTTCCTTTTGGGTGAAAACTACTTAAAAAAACCCTAATATTAGAAAATTGTTCTATGCCATGTCTATAACAATATAATAGCAATATATAATAATAATACTACATTTATTACAGCATTCAGTCTGAAAGATCCTGTAATGGGGAGCCCGTTGCACCCCTGAGTATTCAGACCCTTGACCCTGCTCCTCCCAAACTCAGGGAGGCTCCAAGCTGGTGCAACATCCATGCTCTTTATTTGTGTCCATTTCCCACCACCAGTTTCCTACTATATACAGACTATTTACAATGGCTTGGCCTAACCCAGGCCTGGTCAGCAACAGAGTAGCAGGCTCCTACCTCTCCGTGAGCCTCACTTCCTCCCAGCCTTATAGCTTCTGCCTTAAGAGGCTGGCAGGTACAGTCAGTGATTATCCAAACCTAGCAATCCATTTCCCCTGATTGGGGCTGGAGTGGTGGGAGCTGATTGAGGCTCCCCCAGCAGCAACCTGCCACAGATCCCAGTGAGCTGTAAGTCTTTATCATAGAATCATAAAATATCAGGGTTGGAAGGGACCTCAGGAGGTCATCTAGTCCAACCCCCTGCTCAAAGCAGGACCAATCCCCAACTAAATCATCCCAGCCAGGGCTTTGTCAAGCCTGACCTTAAAAACCTCTAAGGAAGGAGATTCCACCACATCCCTAGGTAACCCATTCCAGTGCTTTACCACCCTCCTAGTGAAAAAGTTTTTCCTAATATCCAACCTAAACCTCCCTCACTGCAACTTGAGACCACTACTCCTTGTTCTGTCATCTGGTACCACTGAGAACAGTCTAGATCCATCCCCTTTGAAAGCCCCTTTCAGGTAGTTGAAAGCAGCGCTCAAATCACACCTCATTCTTCTCTTCTGCAGACTAAATAATCCCAGTTCCCTCAGCCTCTCCTCATAAATCATGTGCTCCAGCCCCCTAATAATTTTTGTTGCCCTCCGCTGAACTCTCTCCAATTTTTCCACATCCTTCTTGTAGTGTGGGGCCCAAAACTGGACACAGTACTTCAGATGGGGCCTCTCCAATGCCGAATCATCACCAACACACAGCTATTTGTTAGGCAAGATGTTGCCACTGTTTAAATAGCATGCAAACATTTAGAAGAGTTTAGGACAGGAAGTGAAGAATTCTGGCTAAGATTTTCAAAATATGGGATCCTAAATCCATATTTGTCTTCAGCCTGCACTTCTTCAGAAAGCCAAAGGCATTCTGAACTGATGTAAAGGTCTACCTACCCTAATCACTCTGCATAATCAGGACCCTAAGATGTTGAAGAGCTCACCTGCCATAGAGAGCAACCAAAAATAACCCCTTACCTTTTTCAAGACACTGTGGGTTCCAGTAGAAAAGTATGAATTTGCTCATTTTTGAAAGACTTAGTGGTCCATGTGTTTCTGTTCATTTGATCCGTTTGGTGCTCTTCACAGAAATTGGTATTCTGGAGATCTGAAAAGAATGCCAATTTAATGTATATATCTCCAATAAAGCGCACACTGTTACATACATACTGCACTTTTCCTGTTTTCTGATGTCTCCATAAAAGTTCATCTCAAAGCCAATCAAAGTGGACAATTATTCTGCTCAGAACCACAGTTCTGCTTGGGCAAGGAGAGGTTGTCTGTTAACATCATGATACTGTAACAGCAACCGAGCTCAGGGACCCATTGCATTAGGTGCTGTACGAACTATTAGTAAAAGACAGGTGAAGGCACTTCCCCAAGGTCACACAGCAGTTCAGTGGCAAAGCCATGAACAGAACATTAGTCTCAAGACTCCTAGCCTATGCTGTTCACACTTTATTCATTTACATGGCTTTCGGTTTTTAATTTTGGACACTGCGATTTCATATGTGGCTGAAAAACTGTAGTGTAGTTCTGTGGTATTTGATTTTCCCAGGGTCTCGGAGACTATTCTAACCATGCCAGCACTTAAACCTAGACCATGCTAATTCCATCCATGCTACACGGTGATTGCCTTTTGTTTGTAGCATGAATGGGACAACAAAGTTATAGCTTCTTAGCGCTATATATGCTATGACAAGGCTCTCAATAGCAAAACAACCTCCACTCACACTAAGAGTACTGAATGTCACTGTAGGCCCATTTTGCAGGCAGAATAACCTAGTTTGACAGTAATTTAATTTGGCTGTGCCCAAACCAAGTTATAGCATGGCATGCGTGTGGAGGCGGCCAAACTGTGTAACAGACAATTGTTTAAAAAGCTATACACCATGATTCAGACTAGGTCTTCACCAGGGCTAATGCATTCATAGAATCATAGAATATCAGGGTTGGAAGGGACCTCAGGAGGTCATCTAGTTCAACCCCCTGCTCAAAGCAGGACCGATCCCCGACTAAATCATCCCAGCCAGGGCTTTGTCAAGCCTGAGCTTAAAAAAATATGTTTTAATATGGTAATAACATTTGTCCCTATCTGCACAAACTGAACCAAACCATGCTATAGCCTAGCCAGTCACAGCTACTCAATGCAAGACCTCATTCACTTCACAGTAAACGGATCTACATTCTAAAGTAAGGTCCCTACATTCTGCAGTTGCTGCTGCTGGGAGTTCTGAGGAAGATTCAGATACATATTTAATGGAGAATCTTAATGCATTAAATATAAAAAAAATTAATCTAGTCAGTGCAGCAACCTCTGTGATATACAGTTGGATATTACATTCATTTTATACTGTCCCCACAATTTCAGTTTTCAACATGCAGCTGTCATTTTTAGGTTTCAGAGTTAACAACCCATTAAATGAAAAGGGCAGTTGACGCCTGTTGTAAAGAATATTTCTGAAACATTTAAAGTGGAAATTCTAGAGCATAATTCTGCAGCAATGGCAGAATCATGGAATACACAGGGCCCTGATTAAAGGTGATCTACAAAGGAAGCAATTGTGTTTCCTTGTTTATTATGCATAAAGGAGACTAAGAGGCTATTTCCACACCCTTCCCCCACACTACCACAGACCATTTTTCCTCCCTTTTGTTTGTATTTTTACACTAGAAATTCAGCTCATGCTACCCTGACTTTCCTGGAGGACTCTAAAGGTAACAGAAAAACTAGCATTATCACATCACAAGTACCAAAAGTGCACATAACCTTATAAGTGTGACTGAGAAGGGAAGGGATTTTTAGTCAGACCGTTTAAAACGGTTTTTATTCTGTGATATGGAGGTGATCAGTCTAGCTCGGGTTCCCAAACTGGGGATTGCAACCCCCCAGGGGGTCACAAGGTTATTACCTGGGAGTCACAAAGTGTCAATCCTGCCAGGAGTGGGGCTGGGAGCCTGAGTCCCTGTTAAACTAAAAACAGGGGGTTTTAATTTTAAAGGGGGGCTGCATTCAGAAGCTTGCTATATGAAAGGTGTCGCCAATACAAAAACTTTGAGAACCACAGGACTAGATAATTGGAAAATGGTCTTAAAATACAGGTATTTATATGTTTTTAATTCAAAACCCTGACCAACAGTTCAGGAAATTCTCTGTGACGGTTTCAGTCCCTGTACTTATTCAATTAAGGGCTGAGAAAGTGCACACGTCAGTTCTCACATGTTTTTGCAGGTTACTTTTAAACTTGGTAGCTTTATAGTTTAAATGGGCCTTCAACAGCAGGCCATCAGCATTACACAAAGAAGCCAAGAAAAACTCTCAGATTAAGCCCCTGAACTCTAAGAAGAAGTCACAATCCAAGTGCTAAATCCGGACCTCAGACACCCAAACAAAACTCACAAATTTCAACTAGAGCTGTGCCTGCATATCCGAGAGCAGAATTCTGCCATAAAGATATATGGAAATGAGTACCACATTACGGTACTGAGCTCATAAATCAGACCGCTAATAAATGGGAAGGGTGGTGAAGTGGACTGGAAAACAAAAAACGTAACCCACCACCACCACACCACCACTACACAGCAACAAAGCATTTTCTAAACATTAATGAATTAAGCCTCTTTAGGTCATTTATCTCCATTTTACAGATGGAAAAAACTGAGAAATAGAGATTAAAATGGTTTCAAGATCCCAGGAAGTTCGTGGAAGTGACTGAATAAAATCCAGACCTCCCAACGCACAGTCTTATGCTTAAAACAAGACCACCCATCTGCCATAAACTGGACGCATCAATTTGTAACAGATGAGGGTGACCCATTGTACCCAGAACCACCTTCTAATTATAAATACATGAGACTCAAAAGAGGAAACCCAGCTGTAAAACGCTTCTGAGTGAGCCAGAGCTTGATTAATTTTTTTTGCCCAGATGTAAAGGACACAAAATAAATATCAATGCAATCTGTCATAAAATATCGTTTCTCTCAGTTCCTCCAAACTAGGCACTAGGGTACTGCCACTGGACCTTAATCAGGATGTCCACCTTTTTGTCAGCATAAATAAATATAAAGTGAGCACAGTACACTTCATATTCTGTGTTGTAATTGAAATGAATATATTTGAAAATGTAGAAAACATCAAAAATATTTAAATTAGGGCTGTCAAGCAATTAAATAAATGGTATTCTATTATTGTTTAACGGCACGATTAATTGCGATCAATTTTTTTAAACATTTTTGGACACTTTCTACATTTTCAAATATATTCATTTCAATTACAACACAGAACACAAAGTGTTCAGTGCTCACTTTATTTTGATTACAAATATTTTCATTGTAAAAAACAAAAGAAATAGTATTTTTCAACTCACCTAATACAAGTATTGAAGTTCAATCTCTATCATAAAAGTTGAACTTACAAACATAGAATTATGTTCAAAAAATCCTGCATTCAAAAATAAAATATAAAACTTTAGCACCTACAAGTCCAACCAGTCCTACGTCTTGTTCAGCCAATCACTCAGACAAAAAAGTTTGTTTACATTTGCAGAAGATAATGCTGCCTGCTTCTTGTTTACGTCACCCAAAAGTGAGAACAGGCGTTTGCATGGCACTGTTGTAGCTAGGGTCACAAGATATTTACATGCCAGATTCATATGTCCCTTCATGCTTCAGCTATCATTCCAGGGGACATGTGTCCATGCTGATGATGGGTTCTGCTTGATAACCATCTAAAACAGTGTAGACCAACATGTTCATTTTCATCATCATGATTCAGATGCCACCAGCAGAAGGTTGATTTTCTTTTTTGGTGGTTTGGGTTTCATAGTTTCCACATCAGAGTGTTGTTCTTTTAAGACTTCTGAAAGCATGCTCCATACCTCATCCCTCTCAGCTTTTGGAAGGCACTTCAGATTCTTAAATCTTGGGTTGAGTACTGCAGCTTTCTTTAGAAATTTCACACTGGCACCTTATTTGCATTTTATCAAATTTGCAGTGAAAGTGTTCTTAAAATGAACAACATGTGCTGGGTCATCATCTGAGATGGCTAGAACATGAAACGCACTGTGGGATGGAAGAATCCTATGCACTGCTACAGAATAGGGACCGAGCAGCTAGGCAGCAGTTCTGCAGAAAAGTATCTACGGCTTATAGTGGACAAGAAGCTGGATGAGACTCAACAGTGTGCCCTTGTTGCCAAGAAGGCTAATGGCATTTTGGGCTGTATAAGTAGGAGCACTGCCAGCAGATCGAGGCACGTCATCATTCCGCTATATTCGGCATTGGTGAGGCCTCATCTGGCGTACTGTGTCCAGTTTTGGGCACCACACTACAAGAAGGATGTGGAAAAATTGGAAAGAGTCCAGCGGAGGGCAAAAAAAAAAAAAAAAGGATTAGCGGGCTGGAGCACATGATTTATGAGGAGAGGTTGAGGGAACTGGGATTATTTAGTCTGCAGAAGAGAAGAATGAGGGGGGATTTGATAGCTGCTTTCAACTACCTGAAAGGGGGTTCCAAAGAGGACAGATCTAGACTGTTCTCAGTGGTAGCAGATGACAGAACGAGGAGTAATGATCTCAAGTTGCAGTGGAGGAGGTGTAGGTTGGATATTAGGAAAAACTTTTTCACTAGGAGGGTGGTGAAACACTGGAATGGGTTACCTAGGGATGTGGTGGAATCTCCTTCCTTAGAGGTCTTTAAGGTCAGGCTTGACAAAGCCCTGGCTGGGATGGTTTAGTTGGGGATTGGTCCTGCTTTGAGCAGGGGGTTGGACTAGATGACCTCCTGAGGTCCCTTCCAACCCCGAGATTCTATGAAATATATGGCAGAACGCGGGTAAAACAGAACAGAAGGCATACAGTTCTCCCCCAAGGAGTTCAGTCACAAATTTAATTAACACATCATTTTTTTAAACAAGCATCATCCGCATGGAAGCATATCCTCTGGAACAATGGCTGAAGCATGAAGAGGCATATGAATCTTTAGCAGATCTGGCACATAAATATCTTGTGACGCCAGCTACAACAGTGCCACGCAAATGCCTGTTCTCACTTTCAGGTGACATTGTAATTAAGAAGTGGGCAGCATTATCTCCCGTAAATATAAACAAACTTATTTCTCTTAGTTATAGGCTGAACAAGAAGTAGGACTGAGTGGACTTGTAAGCTCTAAAGTTTTACATTGTTTTGTTTTTGACTGCAGTTATGTAACAAACTATTTCTTATATTTATCATTTTACAGTGCAAATATTTGTAATTAAAATAATATGAGCACTGTACATTTTGTATTCTGTGTTGTAATTTAAATAGATATATTTGAAAATATAGAAAAACATCCAAAATATTTAATAAATTTCAGTTGATATTCTAATGTTTAACAGTGCAATTAATTTTTGAGTTAATCGTGTGAACTAACTACCATTAATCAATAGACCTAGTACAAATAAATGTTCCAAGAGTTGACAAGGAAATTTTAGTTTATGAATTATTAATTAAAAGATGGGCTCCTTGACAAATTTAGCATACTGCATCAGGATTTTCTTTGTCCCAAATATATTAAAACAGAGACACTTCAAAGTTTCCATATAATTAGAACTAGTTGAAATCTCACAGGTAAGTTTCAATTACACTAAGTTATTAATGACAGTTCTATTGGTCATAATGAGCAGTGGTATGATCAAGACTGAATACAGATGTCAAAAGTTTCCACTGGTAGATGAACTGGCGCAACTGTGATGTCTCATTAAAGATTCCATGGCTGCATGCTAGTTTAGGCAACAATACTATCATCATGGTACTGCTGCCTCAGTTCCACAGCATATTAAAGCAGCACTGCTGGGAGAATTGATTCTGGGGCACAGGGAGATACCTTAAACCAGAGACACACTGTGACTCAGAGACGGGGCTCTCCCTGCCCCAACTTCACACAGCACCAGTCTCACTAACATAGATCACTAAACCAATTGAAAAGTAAGGACCAGACTCACTTTGGTTGCCTTGACCGGCTCCAGTAATTTAAAACAGCCGGAAGCCAGCTACATTGTCCAGTGCACTCTCCCTGTTTTGTGCCACCAGTGGCTTTCCCATTAAAAGTTAAATAATTTAAGACTGGTATTTTATATCTCCAAATCATTAGAAACATTGCATGACAGCATTCTCTTTGGTTTTTTGTTTAGGAGTCATGTATGAAATTTTCATAATTTAAAATAATGAAGGAAATTCCCAGCCAAAAACAACTACATGAAGATGTAGTTAAGGTTGACAGTACATATCAGTAACTTAAATTAAAGAACATTACAGGGATGCTGTAATTATCCTAAAACGAGTTAAGATTAGACATAAAAGAAACCCAAACATGTTAATGTAAGAAATGAACATTTAAGGCACCCAAAAACTTTAAAATTCCACTGTAGTAATGCAATGAAAGGGGGAAAAATGAAACAAATCAAGTGTCTCTAAAAATCAGTTTAATCTAATCTGGGACCACAAACACTAACCTGTGTTAATTAGGATAGGAGAAAAGGGGGCCTATAATCTCCTTTTTAAAATATTTGTATATATCCTCATATTACCAAGAGCTTTGAAGTTTCAGGACTTTGAATTATTTGGCTTAATTTCTGAACTGAGACACTCTGGATAAAGGTCTATTGGGTCCCCAGGAGAATACATTCTCTCTTTGACAACATATGAAATTCAAAACTTATGTCTATTATATACAGTAACTAATATAGGATGCAACTAAGGCCTTGTCTACACTGCCACTTTACAGCACTGCAACTTTTTCACTCAGGGGTGTGAAAAAACACCCCGAGTGCTGCAAGTTTTAGCTCTGTAAAGTAGCAGTGTAAACAGTGCACTCACTGGTAGCTATTCCCATGGAGGTGGGTTTTTTGGTGCCATGACTACACAGCTACATTAAAGCATTTTAATGTTGCTAGTGAAGCCGTGCCCTTAGTAGCCTATGATTGTCCCTTCCAGAACTACTGACAAACTTCAGCACAACACTGAATTAGAAAGCTACCCAGCGTTTCTTCCAACTGCCTGCCAGCTTCCTTTTTCTCAGCACAGGGGCCCTCCCTGGCATTTGGGGAGAAATGCAGAGGGTGTAGGTGGGTGAAGGATTGATGGGTGGCTGGAAAAACAGGTGGGGCTAGAAATAAAAGGCAGCGTTGGAGCATATGGCTCTGAAGTGCTAGGAACAATGCAGCCACTGTAACAATCTCAAAAAGAAAAGGAGGACTTGTGGCACCTTAGAGACTAACCAATTTATTTGAGCATGAGCTTTCGTGAGCTACAGCTCACTTCACAGCGGCTACAGCCTCCTTTCCACTGCCCCTCCCAGTCTCCCACCTCTCTCTCTCCTGGCATTGCCCCCAGTGGTCCCGATGACACCCGTACACACCCCTCACCAATCCATTCTCCCACTCGCTGCCCTGGCCCCCCGAGTCCACATGGCCCCCCAACAGCCTGCCCGCCCGGCTTCTCCCCGCCCGCACATGCCCACCCGCTCGGCTCCGCCTCCTCTCCCCGCGCCCCCCCACGCCCGCTCGGCTCCGCCTCCTCTCCCCGCGCCCGCTCCCGGCGTTAAAAGAGGCGCCCCACATTACCTAGCCGAGGGCTACGCGCACTCACCGGGAGCGCCCAGCCACCGCCTCAGACTGCCACTGCAGCCCCGCCGCTACCACCTGCTACGTTACCTGCTGCGTCAACAAACGCGTCATTTCCTCCATGCAAAGCAAGGCACTGCCCCCAGCCAACGCCATCCGACGCTGGTGACGTCACTGCCGGCTCCAAGATAACTGGGGAAGCAGCTGAGCCACACGCGTGCGCACTAGGGGTTCGGGAATCAGGAGGCGAGCGCCGCGGGCGGGCGGGCTAGGAGCTGTACCGGTCTGTTGGTCTCCCGCTCGCTTCCCTCTCGTGCGCAGCTCCCCCTCCAATCCCAGCCCTGCACTGGCCATGGACCCGCTCCTGGCGCGCGCCGCGCTCCCCCAAAGGGCCAGGCCGGCGGGTCGGCTACTTATAACGCTGAGGGGGGGGGGAGCGCTCTTCCCCCACAGGGTACCCCGCCCTGCCCCTGCCAGAGGGGGCACGTCGGCCTGGGGGGCAGCCTGGCTCCACGTGGCTCCCGGAAGTAGCTGGCATATCCAGCTCCTAGGCACAGGGGTGGCCGCAGGGGTTCCATTCACTGACCCGTACCCCAGCTCCCTCCCATGGCTCTGCAGCTCCCTTTGGCCGGGAACGGTGGCCAATAGGCGTTGCAGTGGCGGTGCCTGTAGGCAGCACACAGAGGTGCCTGGATCCTCCGCCTAGGAGCCGGACATGCTGGCTGCTTCCAGGAGCTGTGCGAAGCCAGGACAGACAGGGAGCCTTCCTTAGCCCCACTGCACTGCCAACTGGGAGCCGCCTGAGGTAAGTGCTGCCAAGGCAGAGCCTGAACCCCATCCCACACCCTACCCTCCTGCCCCAGTCAGAACCCCTTCCTGCAACCAAACTCCCTCCTGGAGCCCACACCCCAACCTCCTGCCACAACTCTGACCCACCTCCTGCACCCCAAACCCTTTATCCCCCAGCCACACCCCCTCCTGCACCACACCCCTAGCCCGAAGCCCTCTGCCGCGCTCCAACCTCTCAGCCCCAGCCCGGATCCCCCTTCTGAACCCCAAACCCCTCATTCCCAGCCCCACTCCAGCATCTGCTCCCCTAGCCAGAGCCCTCACTCCTGCCCACACCCCAACCGTTTGCCCCAGCCTGGTGAAAGCGAGTGAGGGTCGGGGATGGAGTCGGCTGAGACTGGGCAAGGGTGTTCAGTTTTGTGAGATTAGAAAGCTCGCAACTCTAGGAGAACAGACAATCGCCATCCTCTTCCGAACAGCCCTTAATGGACTTGAAGATTTGGTGTGTCCCACTCAGCCGTCTAAACATGCCCATTTCTTTCCCCCTTTCCTTACAGGTCAGGTTTTCTAAACCTTTTATCATGTTTGTTGCTCTCCTCTGGACTCTGCAATTTGTCTACATCAGTGTTCCCCAAACTGTGGGGTGTTCGTCCCAGGGGGTGTGGAGGAATGTTTGGGGAGGTGGAGAGGGAGCTTCACTGAGCCCATCTTTGGCCCCAGCCCCACTCTGCTCCTAGCCCAGCCATGGCTCCACCCTGCCTCCTGCTCTGCCCAGGGCCACACTTAAGAGCAGGCGACAGCCTGGGGTGTTTGGCTTGCTGGTGGGGGGAGGGCACACTAAGCTCTCAGTGCTGTTTTTGTTGTTAGCAACAAAAGGGAAAATAGAATGTTTAAAGTAAAATGTCTCGGGGTATTTCCTATGTGGATTCATTTTTCACTAACCTTCTAGAATGTTCTGGACCTTTGTAGAACCTTTTATGGCCTACTACAAATGGGTGGAGGTCAAGTCCAGGCTCAAGCTGAATAAATGTATAGACGTAGAAAACCAGCGCAGCATTCATGTAGAAACTCGGCATTGGAGGAATGTGCTCAAGCATCTGATCTCAATTACCCTCTTCCTTGCAAAGAATAATTTGCCTTTCTGAGGCTCGTCAGATAAGTTGTTCACTGAACATAGTGGTAATTTCCTCTGTTTGGTAGAGCTCCTTGGAAAATACGTTGATGTCATGCATGAGCATCTATGTTGAGTAGTTTGTAAAGAAGCTGTGGACCATAACTGCAGTGAAATAATTCAAAACAAATTTATTGACCTTATGACAAGGAAGGTGCTTGATAACCTATTGATGCGGCTTCGCCAAAGTGAAGTACTATGCCATAATAATGGATTGCACTCCCAACATTAGTCACAGTGAAAAGATGACATTCACAGTAAGATTTGCCTTGCATAATGACAGGTTTCAGAGTAACAGTCGTGTTAGTCTGTATTCGCAAAAAGAAAAGGAGTACTTGTGGCACCTTAGAGACTAACCAATTTATTTGAGCAATGAAGTGAGCTGTAGCTCACGAAAGCTCATGCTCAAATAAATTGGTTAGTCTCTAAGGTGCCACAAGTACTCCTTTTCTTTTTACAGTAAGATTTGTTGATGACGAGGATGGCTGTATCCCCGTAAAGGAACACTTTATCTGTTTCTGGTTTGTGGACAACTCTACTGGAAAAGGCCTAACAGAACTGTTTATGAACATTTTGAATGAGAATAAAATAAAGCTTCAGGACTGCTGCAGCCAAGGCTCTGACAACTGCGTGAACATGAAAGGAAGAAACAGTGGCATCCAGGCAAGGATCTTTATGCTGAATCCAAGAGCTTGCTTTGTGGCTGCCATCTCCTCAACCTGGTTGAGTCAGATGCAGCGTCATCTTCTTTAGAGTATATCAACACTAGAAACATAACTCAACTTACATTAGGTTGACTTGCACCATCGGAGTAATTACTGTGGTGCCTGAATGTCCACACTACCCTCCTTGGATCGGTGGTGCACATCCTTCCTCACCAAGTGCGCTTCCACCATCCTAAGAGGGGCAGTGGGAGGAGCTGAGAGCCTGATCTCTCCACTCCGCTGGCGACTCCCTGGTGGGAGCCCAACTACCCCACAGGCTCCCAGCAAGCTGATCTCCCCGTTCCCCATCGGGAGCTGGGGGGTGTGTATATGCGGGGGAGAGCCGCTTGGGGCTTCTCACCTTGGCAGGAAGCAGGGGATAGCTGGGCTCTAGCTACCCAGCTTTCTTGTCAATTTCATGGCTCCTGCCATGAAATTGACAAAACAGCTAACAGCCCTGTGATGCACCCCATAATGCTTTATGGGAATATGCTCATGAATGTATATATGACATACATGGCAAATGTAGCATAAAACATATTCCAGTTAACACATCTCTATAAAGGTTATGATCTACTGAATATATTCATCCTATCTGTATGCATGTATCATTTTTGTATTTGAAGTTATGAATATTGGCTGTGTACTTGTTTGATTTTTAAATAGCCTTTGTAAGGCATTTGGTCAGCTTCTTTAGAAAGGAATGTGCAAGTTAAGTGCCCAGTCAAGAAACACTTAAGCTGACAATAGACCTTAATAGACACCAATCTACATCTGAGCTTTCCTGGCTATGTGGCTTGGCCTGTACAGTTTTGGAGTCGCATGTCCATGCATGACTCAAACTCCATTTTGTACCTGTAATTCTGCACAGCTGGAGGAAGGGGTTTAGACCCACAAGGAGAAACTATATAAAGCCTTGGGAGACCCCTCCATTTTGTCTTCAGCTGGCTCAAGAGAGAGCCTCTCTGCCACCAAGGATACCTGAGAGAAACTGGAACAAAGGACAGTAACTACTAGGGGGTGTGAGTGGTTGCTGGACCCAGACTAGAAGGAGACTAGTTTGTAAAAGGAAGCTTACTGGAACACCTCTGAGGGTGAGGTTTTATCTGTATTCAATTTTCTTACTGTATTAGGCATAGACTTGCATGTTTTATTTTATTTTGCTTGGTAATTCACTTTGTTCTGTCTGTTACTACTTGGAACTACTTAAATCCTACGTTCTGTATTTAATAAAATCACTTTTTACTTATTATTTAACCCAGAGTATATATTAATACCTGGTGGGGGTGGGCAAACAGCTGTGCATCTCTCTATCAGTGTTATAGAGGGCAAACAATTTATGTGTTTACCCTGTATAAGCTTTATACTTATAAAGCGGGTGAAGTGGATTTATTTGGGGTTTGGACCCTATTGGGAGTTGGGCATCTGAGTGACAGAACACTTCTTAAGCTGCTTTCAGTTAAGCTCGCAGTTTGTGGGACGTGGTTTAGATGTGGGTCTGTGTTTGTGGCCGGTAAGCATGTCTGGCACCACCTGGCAGGGTTCTGGAGTCCCAAGCTGATAGGGAAAGCAAGGGCAGAAGTAGTCTTGGCACATCAGTTGGCAGCCCCAGAGGGGTTTCTGTGATCCAACCCGTCACAAGCCCATGTAAAAACGCAGTGTTTACACAGACACTCGTCTCACCCTAATTACACCGACATGAGGCTTGTACTTCTCATGGAGTTATTATGTCAGTGTAGTAGGGCACTTACATTGGCAGAAGCAAAGCTGAAGTGTAGACACTGACCTAATTAGGTTGATGAAAGCTGCCTTAGGTTGACCTAACTGTGTAGTGTAGACCAGCCCTTAGATTCAGTATCTCTTTTTGGAGTACTGCAAAGGGTATAAGTTGATGCTGAAAACAGGACAATCACATGGAAGATTGTCAAGGTTCCTCCCCCACTCTGAACTCTAGGGTACAGATGTGGGGACCTGCATGAAAAAACCCCCTAAGCTTATCTTTACCAGCTTAGGTCAAAACTTCCCCAAGGTACAAAATATTACACCCGTTATCCTTGGAATGGCCGCTACCACCACCAAACTAATACTGGTTACTGGGGAAGAGCTGTTTGGACGCGTCTTTCCCCCCAAAATACTTCCCAAAACCTTGCACCCCACTTCCTGGACAAGGTTTGGTAAAAAGCCTCACCAATTTGCCTAGGTGACTACAGACCCAGACCCTTGGATCTTAAGAACAATGAACAATCCTCCCAACACTTGCACCCCCCCTTTCCTGGGAAATGTTGGATAAAAAGCCTCACCAATTTGCATAGGTGACCACAGACCCAAACCCTTGGATCTGAGAACAATGAAAAAGCATTCAGTTTTTACAAGAAGACTTTTAATAAAAAATAGAAGTAAATAGAAATAAAGAAATCCCCCCTGTAAAATCAGGATGGTAGATATCTTACAGGGTAATTAGATTCAAAAACATAGAGAACCCCTCTAGGCAAAACCTTAAGTTACAAAAAAGATGCACAGACAGAAATAGTTATTCTATTCAGCACAATGCTTTTCTCAGCCATTTAAAGGAATCATAATCTAACACATACCTAGCTAGATTACTTACTAAAAGTTCTAAGACTCCATTCCTGTTCTGTCTCTGGCAAGAGCAGCATACAGACAGACACAGACCCTCTGTTTCTCTCCCTCCTCCCAGCTTTTGAAAGTATCTTGTCTCCTCATTGGTCATTTTGGTCAGGTGCCAGCGAGGTTACCTTTAGCTTCTTAACCCTTTACAGGTGAGAGGAGCTTTCCCCTGGCCAGGAGGGATTTCAAAGGGGTTTACCCTTCCCTTTATATTTATGACAAAGATCTTCACTGACAATCTTTCAAATCTGACCATGAAGCCGCTAAGTGAAACTCACTGGTAGAGCTGCATTGACAGCCGTAAGGCCACGGGCGTACCAAATGACTAAGGTTTATGATGCCTTCTTGGAACTGGCACAGTCGAGTAAAGCTGAAGCCGAATCTTATACAAGACGCAAAGCCTGGTAAACCAGATCCTGGACTTCAAATTTCTGGTCTCAATTGTAGTTTGGCACAATATTCTGTTCCAAGTAATGTAAGGAAGGCATTACAAAATCAGTTGATGGACAGCGTGGCTGCCACAACTTTGATGAGAAGCTGCCTTGATTTCATTGTGGTCTACAGAGAGAACAGATTTGAATATGCCATCATTGCTGCCAAAGAAATAGTGGAAAATTTAGGAGTCGAATACGAGTTTCCTTGTAGACAGGCTCATTGGAAGAAGACAGTTTGATTATGAGGATAGAAATGAGGTGATAGGGAAGCTCAGAAGAAAAATTCAAGAGGGAGGGTTTTTGCTCACTCGTTGACACTACTCGAGTCCACCTGTAGTCCATTTTTCCCCAGAGGTGGCTCCTCCTCCTCTGGGTCTGTGGGTGGCCAATCCACCCCACTACGTCTCCAGGGGTCACCTGACATGGGGAATCCGCAGGGCGATGGGAGACATGAGCTCGGGCCTGTGGTCAGTGCCGAACAATAAACACAATTACAGAGCCCCAGCCCCACGTCAGGGCAAGGCAGCAAAGAGTCTCATGCTCAGGCCTGTACTCTGACTGTTTGCTGCCCAGCCTATCAGCCTAGGCTCTGGTTCAGAGCGGGACAGTAAACAAAGTCACTCAGCTCCATCCTGCACTCGGGTGGGGCTGCAGACAAAGCATAAGTGCTGGCTTCCTCTTGACCCAGTGGGTGCTCACCTGCTACACTGCCCTCACGCCACCCCCATTCTACCCTCTTCCCCCAAGTCCCCGCCCCTGCCCTGTCTCTTCTCCCCTGAGCATGCTGCGTCCCCACTCATTCCTCTCTCTCCTAGAAAGTCTTAATTGCCGCTAAACAGCTATTAGGCGGCGGGCAGGAAGTGCTGAGAGGGAAGGGGAGGAGCAGGGACGCGACGAGCTCGGGGGAAGAGGAGGAGGTGGGGGGGGAGCACTAACTTTTCCCCGTGGGTACTCCAGCCCTGCAGCACCCATGGAGTCGGCGCCTATGAAACAAAGTCAGTTAACTCAGGCTTTCCTTCAGCTAGCCTGAGGGAGGGGGAGACTGCCACCCACCGCTTGGGTGGTGGGGGGGATGCAGGCCCTCCCACTCCACTGCATCCCAGTCCCGGGCCCTAAGGGTGGTGGAGGGGTCTGCCACCACGTCAGCAGGGATCCAAGCCACAACATGCTAATTCACCCTCTGCCAGCGTTGCAGCTAGACAGGGGTCTACTACCCCTGGGCCACTTCCACACGCCCTCTCCAAGGGTACCTGCTGGTACTGTGAGGTAAGGTGGTCAGCAGGGACCTCAGTTGCCAGCAGAAGCTCTGCCAGGGTTGGGCCAGCCGGCAGTCCAGGATAGTCATCTGCCTCCTGCGGGATTGGGTCGGCCGGGTGGTCCAGGCCAGTCGTCTGCTCCCTGTGGGGCCGGGTCATCCAGGAGTCCAGGTGGTCCAGGCCAGTTGTCTGCTTCCCCCTAGGTCAGGTCAGTCCAGGGTCCACGTGGTCCAGTCCAGTCGTCTGCACTCTGCAGGCCTGCTGCCACCTCCCAGGGCGAGTGCTCAGGGGATGCATCTGTCCCTTCTAGTGGCCAGGGCCCTAGTCAGCTTCTGGGTTCTGCCTTTATACGTCCAGCCCCACCCCTTGGCTTCCGGGGACAGAGCTAGGAGTAGGGCTCCACCCACGAGGGGGTGGTGCCACCCTATTCCTCCGTGTCTGGGGTGGGCCAGTCCACCTCACTACACCATCGAAGAAAAGTCTGGACAAATGAAGCACCACAAAAAAACCTGGTTTTTGTATGACCAGCAGACAGGAAAACACTCTTGAACAATTGTACGGACCTTCACCAGATGCTGACATATGGGGAATGTTCAGAAGTCAATGATAAAGACCTATGTCAAATTGGACAACATGCATCACATTTTGCAACACAGGAAGCACTTTCCACTCCCAAGTTCTCCAATTCATTCATGATGCAGAGCTAAAGGACACTTTTTTTCCTAAAGTGTGGATAGCTTTGAGGATTCTGCTCACACTGATGGTCACGATAGCAAGTGGTAAGAGCACCTTTTTGAAGATCAGGCTCCTTAAAGCATATTTTTGATCAACGATGGCTGATGAGACTGACTTGCTTGCTATTTTATCCCTTCAGAATGCCATTGGCCAATTTTTGGATCTCTGTGATGTTGTGCTTCAGTTCACGAGGGCAAAAGCAAGAAAAGCAACCTTTTGAACTAAAGGACAAGGAGTAACATTCTATAGCTGTCACCTACTGTAACACTATTTAATACTAGTCCACCCAATCTTGATGCACAGTTCAATTTCTTGGTGTTGGTATGTTTCAGTTATTCTTAAAATTAAAAACTTTCTGTAAGCTTAGACAAAGTAATTTTTTTATTTGCTTATATATGGCTTGAATAAATACAAATGTACAGACCGTAGCTTGCAAATTTATCATCTTATATGAGAGGGATAAATCATGCATGCAAATTGTGCATCCAAGTGTGAAATGGACGACAAATGCAATAAAAAAATAAGGTATTCAAAAGTTTAACAAATGGGAGGTGGGGGTGCTGAAGACGCTCCTTTTACTTGGGGTGCCATTTGGTCTAGGGCCAGCCCTGAATGCAATGGTGGTATGACTGAATTTTCCTTGAATTTCCTTTAGTCCTACCTGTAGCAGGAAGCTGCTTTGGTAATTTAAAATTGGTTAAATTCAATACTACAGATATTAGTTGGTACTAGGCTGTCAAGCTATTAAAAAAATTAATCACGTGATTAAAAAATTAATTATAATTAATCACGCCGTTAATAATATAATACCATTTATTTAAATATTTTGGATGTTTTCTACGTTTTCAAATATTGATTTCAATTACAACACAAAATACAAAGTATACAATGCACACTTTATATTTTTGATTACAAGTAATTGCACTGTAAAAAAACAAAAGAAATTGTATTTTTCAATTCACCTAATACACAAGTACTATAGTGCAATCTCTTTATCATGAAAGTTGAACTTACAAATGTAGAATTATGTACCCAAAAAACTGCATTCAAAAACAAAACAACGTAAAATTTTAGAGCCTGCAAGTCCACTCAATCCTACTTCTTGTTCAACCAATCGCTCAGACAAACAAGTTTGTTTATGTTTGCAGGAGATAATACTGCCCGCTTCTTGTTTATAATATCACCTGAAAGTAAGAACAGGCATTCTCATGGCACTGCAAGTTATTTATGTGCCGGATATTCAAAACATTCATATGTCCCTTCATGCTTCGACCACCATTCCAGGGAACATGCATCCATGCAGATGACAGGTTCTACTTGATAATAATCCAAAGCAGTGTGGATCGACGCATGTTCATTTTCATTATCATGAGTCAGATGCCACCAGCAGAAGGTTGATTTTCTTTTTTGGTGGTTCAGGTTCTATAGTTTCTGTATCAGAATGTTGCTTTTTTAAGACTTCTGAAAGCATGCTCCACACCTCATCCCTCTCAGATTTTGGAAAGCACTTCAGATTCTTAAACCTTGGGTTAAGTTCTGTAGCTATCTTTAGAAATCTCAAATTTGTACCTTCTTTGCATTTACTGAAATTTGCAGTGAAAGTGTTTTTAAAATGAACATGTGCTGGGTCATCATCCAAGACTGCTATAAAATGAAATATATAGCAGAATGCGCGTAAAACAGAGCAGGAGACATACAATTCTCCCCCAAAGAGAATCAGTCACAAATTTAGTTAACGCATTCTTTTTTTAACAAGCATCATCAGCATGGAAGCATGCCCTCTGGAATGGTGGTCGAAGCATGAAGGGGCATACAAATGTTTAGCATATCTGGCACGTAAATAACTTGCAATGCCAGCTACAAAAGTGCCAAGAAAATGCCTGTTCTCGCTTTCTGGTGACACTGTAAATAAGAAGAGGGCAGCATTAGCTCTTGTAAATGTAAACAAACTTGTTTGTCTTAGTGATTGGCTGGACAAGATGTAGGACTGAGTGGACTTGTAGGCTCTGAAGTTTTACATTGTTTTGTTTTTGAGTGCAGTTATGTAAAAAAAAATTCTACATTTGTAAATTGCACTTTCACAACAAAGAGTTTGCACTACAGTACTTTTATAAGGTGAATTGAAAAATACTATTTCTTTTGTTTATAATTTTTACAGTGCAAATATTTGTAATAAAAAATATACACTTTGATTTCAGTTACAACACAGAAGGCAATATATATGAAAATGTAGAAAAACTTCCAAAATATTTAATACATTTCAGTTGCTATTCTATTGTTTAGTAATGCGATTAAAACTGCGATTAATCGCTATTAATTTTTTTAATCACAGTTAATTTGAGTTAATCACGTGAGTTAACTGCGATTAATCGACAGCCCTAAAAAATCTTTTCATTTTTCACTGGGCTTCCCTTAAATTAAGCAGCTCACATTTTATTTTCATATTTCAGTTTTGAATACAGTGTTCACATGCAAGAGCTTTTATTTTATTTTATTTATTTTGGCCTGAGGTCTGTTATCTGCTGTGTTTTAGCAACGTTCTGTTTGACTGATGCTTTGCTTTCTTTATTTGTTTCTGCTGCTACACTTAAACTGTTCTTCTGAAAGGCAGTGTTAGCTGCTGTTACTCATTTTTTCCTCTTCAGCTTCGTAGGTATTCCCCCCTCCTTTTTTTAAATTGTTCTCTTTAACACTTATGCTCTTTAAACCTTGTACTACCCTTGACTGTCTAGTCCCTTTCGAGCTCTGCAGTGTCCTTAGAGTCTGTGCAAAACTCCTTTTAACTTAACATTTATTTCCCTTAAATCATTCAGTTTCAGTTTGTGAAATAGGACATTTCCAAAGGCTTCACTAGCTACAAAATTCTGAGATTGTAAACTTTTTACCTTTTTGGCCAGAGTGACAGTTTTCAGTCAATGTATTTAGCATCTTAAAGCTGATCTTTTTAAGCTATTGCATTTTGCAGCTGGGTCTGCAGTCTCCTGAGAGTCACGGACCACACAAACATGAGTAACAGAGAACTTGCCTACAGTGACATCTAAGGGTTTAGTAAGTGTGACAGGGCAAGGCCAGATGGCTATAGAAAAGTAGTGGAAGATAGATATATTAGCTCCAGGCTAAACAAATCCCTGGTACCAGAATAAGTGAAATGGCAGCTGCGCCAGGTCAATTAAGCAGAAGGCAGGGAGAATGCTAGGTTGATTGGGACACCTGAAGCCAATCGGGCTGGCTGAAACTAGTTAAAAGCCTCCCAGTTAGTCAGGTGGGTGTGCATGTCAGGAGCTGTGGGAGGAAGTTACGCTGTTGGAGAGACTGAATAGTACACACCATATCAGGCACAAGGAAGGAGGCCCTGAGGTAAGGGTGAAGTGGAGCTTGAGGAAGTGAGGGCTGCTGTGAGGAAAGTAGCCCAGAGAATTGTACATGTCATGTTTCTAAAAGGTCAGCTACCATAGCTGATGCTATTTAGGGTCCCTGGGCTGGAGCCTGGAGTCGAGGGTGGGCCCGGGCTCTTCCCCCTCTCCCCCTTTGCCCCCTGATTAATCACTGAGACTGGGAGACAACAGAGACCGTGCAAGGAAGGATAACTTCTCCTCACCTCACTCGCTGGCTTATGATGAAAATGGCTCAGTAGACTGTGACTCTTGTCTCTAGAGAGAGAAGGGTTACATGGAGGGTCACAGTGAGCCTCTGAGGCTAGCAAAATCTGCCAGGAAACGCAGGACCACGGAGGCAAGGATAGAACTTTGTCATATAAGCCAGTGAGTGGCTCCTTGTCCTGTCACTCTGGGCATGGTAATGCACGGTTGTGTGACATCCCCACCTGAATTCAAGATGTCAAAGAGACAGACACCCCAGGATCAAGCAAAGCTTGTTACAAATGCCTCCTATAACTGTTAGCACCTGGCGGCATCCCCGCTCCTACAAGGTAATGCAGGTAAGAATCTTGGATGAGTGGGAGGAGGCTTGGTATCCCTATCGGGGAATCGGGGAAGTGGTTCTAGCTGATAGACTGCTCCCCATCCCTGAGGTCCACTCCTGAAGCCTCTGCACCTCCTCCAGTACCTCATTACGCCTCTGTACCTCATAAGAGGGAATCCATGGGCACGCATGGCTGCTTCCTTTCTCTTGGCCACACCTTCTACAATATCCTGTATTACCCTTAGCTTGGATTCCTGGCCACTTTCAACCCTGTGTGCTTTAGCCTCATCCACTGGGTCCTTATTCTTACCCTACATCACGTAGCGAAAAGCACGTTCTGCTTTTTCAACCAAAGTCTGAACGTTCATACAACTCCCTATCAAACACCATTTTAACTACTTCTTTAACATCTGGAAGTAGCCAATCGATAACAAGTTGTGGGTAGCCTGGATTATCATGAGCTGGATTATTCATAACCAGAGAATAAGCACACATAAATCACTCCTATTCTGCAGGGGGCTTGTCAGGTTTTGGCTTAACAAACACTGGCAATGGTGGTTGCTGCAGCAGATCCAAATAAAACTCAGATAATTTCTGAACACAGGAACTGGCACTGTCCCAGACCTCTAACACCCTGTGGAATATGCAACCAAACCTCAGAACTGACTCCCTTCTGCAAAATTCTCCCCCAATCTCCTCTAGTCAGGTCACAAAATTCAACCTGCTCCCTAGTTTTCCTAATCCACTTCTTCTGTGGCCCTGCTTCTGGGGCAAGGACCTATTTCTTTCATTATGGCTGATACCTCCACTAGTGAAAGGTGTTTAACCTTCACCTCTGTACGTGTACCTTCACCCTGATTATTTTGAACTGTGGATGTGATTACAGGCTTCAAAGGGACAGGCATTTTAGGGGCAGCTTTAGAGTCCAGATTGCTCAAGGAAGGAAAAAGTGGATTATAAGGAGGTGGAGCCTCCTCAGACTATACTGTCCACATCAATGCTTTCTCCTTCCAAAAGTTTCGCTGTCGGTTCTGTATTCTCCAATTGCACTGCTTGCAGAGCACCTTCTGCTCCTTATGAGACTCACATTCTTGAGCTTTCTCAGTCAAAGCCTCAGACCTTATAACATAGTGTGCCCATTGCTCAGTGACTTTGTGTGTCAATTCTTGAATCTCACCTGCCTGCATTTAACTTCAGTTTTATATTTTCAACATTCCAGTTTCCATATTATTTCATAAAAGCTCTGGCTGTCACTATCAAATCCCAAACAACTGCAGTTTTTACCCTTTTCTTATAGCAATCTTTTTTGCTAAAAAAGTTGCCTTCCAGATGTTTAACCACTGCTTCAAGCTGATTTGGTCTTGTGAAGATGTTCATCTCCTTAAGGGGACCCTCACCATGAGGATACTTATCTCCCCAGTGATTCCATTGTCCCTTAATGCCTTAAACCCCTCAATATCCTTAGGTTACAGTCTCTGGGATATTAGGTGTTAGCCCAATCTGCCTGGCTCCTCAGAATTTTGATTTGAAAATAATTTACTTAGCAGCTGGGTCTAACAAATCTTTATTAAGGCAAAACACTTAGCAGGTGGTGAGGAATGGTTATTTCCAGCCCATCAGGAAGGCCTATTAAATCCAAATGGACCACTGTAAGCCATCAAAGAACAAGGACTTTGTTGATTGCTCCCGGCACACCTTTGAAGAGTGGGGTGCAGAAGCACTTGTCCCATCAGCTTGAACTCTAGGGAGATGTGGATAAAAATCCTTGACAAGAAGAAATTAGGGTCTTTTTATCTTGTTTGGACTCTAAGGGACAAAAATTCCTAAACATAAGCAAGAGATCCCCCAGGATTAACTTGGCTTAGCCCTAAAAGACTTATAGAGCTGGCATATTTCAGCAGCTCTATCACTATCTGAAACGTAAGACTGCAACTCATTTGTGTGTGTCTGTTTACCTGTTTTAACCTTGTAAATAACGGTTACTACTTCTTAGTTAATCCTTAGTTTACTACAGGATTGGCTACAACTGTTTGGTGTGAGATCTAAAGTGCAAACTGACCTCGTGTAAGTGACTGATCCTTTGGGACTGGGAGTAACCTGAATATTTTGTGATATTAAGTGTAAAATGACCATCAGCGACAGAGTCAAGCTTGCCTGGGGAGGCAAGAGACATTAGAATGCCCAAGGAGACCATCTGTGACTCCATGTTAAGGCTTTATGGTGCCTGAGTTTACACTTGTTACGTGGTTGCTGAGATCTAAGTATAGAACTCACAACCAGTTTGGGGTTTGTGCCCTGCTTCTTAACAGTCTGCCTGAGGTTAGGATTCTTGCTTATGAGCCACGCCAAACAGTGTGACAAGGGGGTCAACAAACGTGAACAAGGGTGAGTGGATATAGTGTACTTGGACTTTCAGAAAGCTTTTGACAAGGTCCCTCACCAAAGGCTCTTCAGCAAAATAAGCAGTCATGGGATAAAAGGGAAGGTCCTCTCATGGATCAGTAACTGGTTAAAACACAGGAAACAAAAGGTAGGTGCAAATGGTCAGAGAGAGTTAAATAGTGGGGTCCTTTAGGCATCTGTACTTGGACCAGTGCTGTTCAACATACCCATAAATAATCTGGAAGAAGGGATAAACAGTGAAGTGGCAAAGTTAGCAGATGATATAAAATTACTCAAGATTGTAATTCTTCACAGTCTGGTAAGGATTTAACTGAGGGATCTCACAAAACTGGGTGACTGGGCAAGAAAATGGAAGATGAAATTCAATGTTGATAAATGCAAAGTAATGCACATTGAAAAACATAATCCCAGCTATACATACAAACGATGGGGTCTAAAGTAGCTATTAGCACTCAAGAAAGAGAACTTCGGGTCATTGTGGATAATTTTCTGAAAACATCTGCTCAATATGCAGTGGTGGCAGTCAAATAAGCTAACAAAATGATAAGAACCATTAGGAAAGTGATAGATAAGATAGTAAATATCATAATGCCTCCATACAAATGCCTGGTACACCCACACATTGAATACTGCATGCAGTTCTGGTCACTGTCTCTCAAAAAAGATATATTAGAAATGGAAAAGGTACAGAGAAGGGCAACAAAAATGATTGGGCGGGGGGTGCAACCGCTTCCATATGAGGAGAGATTAAAGAAACTGGGACTATGCAGCTTTGAAAAGAGACAGCTAAAGGGGGATATGAGACAGGTTTATAAAATCATGAATGGTGTGGAGAAAGTGAAGAGGGACATGTTATTTCCCCCTTCACATAACACAAGAACCAGGGGTCACCCAATTAAATTAATAGGCATTAGGTTTAAAACACACAAAAGGAAGTACTACTTCACATAATGCAGAGTCAACCTGTGGAACTCATTGCCAGGGGATGTTGTGAAGGCATAAAGTACAATTGGGTTCCAAAAAAATTAAGTTAATGGAGGATAGGTCCATCAGTGGTTATTGGCCAAGATGGTCAGGGATGCAACCGTATGCTCTTGGTGTCCCTAAGCCTCTGACTGCCAGATGCTGGGTCTGGACGACTGGATGGATCATGTGATAATTGCTGTTGTGTTCATTGCCTCTGAAGCATCAGGCACTGGCCACTGTCAGAAGACATTCTACTAGACTAAATGGATCATTGGTCTGACCCAGTATGGCTGTTCTTATATTCTGATAACATTTAACAGCGTAAGGATAAGCTGAACTGCATATTTGTAAGAAACTGCATAGTAATCATGTTTAGTGTTGTGCATGTATAAGATTGCAGAGTAATCATGTTTGTGAGAAAAAGAAAAGATAAAGTAATTAAAAAGCTAGAAAGTTTGAACTGACAATGAGGAGATTTAACATGGAAATGAGAGACTAATACATATGTGTAAGAAAAAGTTATAAATAGTTTATATAACAAAGGGAGATTGACACTGTGTTGTTCAGTGCTGGAGACAAATGTGATGGGATCATCCTGATGATGTTACCACTTGTGAGTAACAGATCATAGGTGCAAACTAGTATTTAACACTTGGTGATGATTCCTCACTGGATTTGCAGTTTGAGAGCAAACATTTTTACAGTTACAGAACAAATACTGAAGTATTATCTTACAGCATGGGTTACAGATATTACAAGTGAGATTAATGTATGCAGCAATTTACAAGCATGACAAAGTCTAAACACACTGTTACAAGTCTAGTCTAATACCTATTTTAGCAGTACTAACACACAGGTGAGTCAGATAGTGTTCAGTTGAGGCCTAGGAACCTTGGCCTAAGCTGTCACCTGGTCTTGCGGCATCACACTCCTCCAAGAATTTTAATAGATTGGTGAGGCATAATTTCCCTTTACAAAAGTCATGTTAATTCTTCCCCAGCAAATCATGTTCATCTATGTGTCTGATATTTTTAGTCTTCACTATAGTTTCAACCAATTTGCCTAATACTGAATTTAGGCTTACTATCCTGTAATCGCAAGGATAGCCTCTGGAGTCTTTTAAAAAAATTGGCATCACATTAACTAACCTCCAGTCATTTGGTAAAGAAGCTGATTTAAGTGATAGGTTACACACAACAGTTAGTAGTTCTGTAACTTCATATTTCTGTTCCTTCCGAACTTTGGGGTGAATACCATGTGGTCCTGGTGACTTATTACTGTTTAATTTATCAGTTTGTTCCAAAACTTCCTACTGACACCTCAATCTGGGACAGTTCCTCAGATTTGTCACTTAAAAAGAATGGCTCAGGTGGGAATCTCCCTCACATCCTCTTCAGTGAAGACTGATGCGAAGAATTAATTTACCTTGTCTACAATGGCCTTATTTTCATTGAGTGCTCCTTTAGTACCTCAATTGGTCCAGTGGTCCCACTGATTGTTTGGCACGTTTCCTGCTTCTGATGGACTTTTTGCTCTTAGTTTTGTGTCTTTTGGTAATAGCTCTTCAAATTCTTTTTTGGCTTGCCTTATTTATATTTATACTTGACTTGTCAGCGTTTATGCGCCTTTCTGATTTCCTCACTAGGATTTTACTTCCAATTTTTAAAGGATTCCTTTCTGCCTCTAACTGCCTCTTTGTTGTTTAGTCATGGTGGCTTTTTTTTTTTTTTAATTTGGGGAATACATTTAATTTGAGTCTCTAATATGGTGGTTTTTTAAATTTTCCATGCAGCTTGCAGGCATTTTACTCTCATTACTTTACTTTAATTTCCACTTATCTAGCTTCCTCATTTTTGTATCGTTCCCTTTCTTGAAGTTAAATGCTACTGTGGTGGGCTTCTTTGGTATTTCCACCCCACAAGAATTTTAAAGTTAATCACATTAAGATTGCTATTACTAAGGTTCAGCTACATTCATCTCTTGGACCAGATCCTATTCTTCACTTAGGATTAAATCAAGAATTGCCTTTCCCCCTGTGGGTTCCAGGACTAGCTGCTCCAAGAAGCAGTCATTCATGATGTCTAGAAGTTTTATCTCTGCATCCTGTCCTAAGATGACATGTAACCAGTCAATATGGGGATAATTGGAATCCTCTATTATTGTTTTCTATATTTATAGCCCCTCTACTCTCCCAGGGCAGTTCACAGTCACCATCCTGATCAGGTGGCTGGTAGTATATTCCTACTACTGTACTCTTTTTATCCAATCATGGAATTTCTAGCCATAGAGATTCTATGGTACAGTTTGATTCAAGGTGGAACAGATTGTTTAGTATAAGTAGTTAGCACATGTTCTAAGGGACCATTCAAAGTAGAGTGGTCTGTTAACACCACTGTTAAACACCTTGCCTTTAGCTGTGGGTACCTTTCCCAAACCTGAAGAAGAGCTGTGTGTGGCTCAAAAGCTTGTCTCTCTCACCAACAGAAGTTGGTCCAATAAAAGACATTTTCTCACCCACCTTGTCTCCTTAATATCCTGGAACCGACATGGCTACAACTACACTGCATACAAAATCACACGTTGTCAGTTTGCATGTTTAAAGGAAAGTGTACACAAATGAAAATCACTAGTGAATCTTAAATTTATTTGGGCATAAGCTTTTGTGGGCTACAGCCCACTTCATCGGATGCATGCAGTGGAAAATATAGTAGGAAGATATATACACACAGAGAACATGAAAAAATGGGTGTTGCCAGACCAACTGTAAAGAGACTACTCAATTAAGGTGGGCTATTATCAGCAGGAGAAAAAAAAACTTTTGTAGTGATAATCAGGATGGCCCATTTCAAACAGTTGACAAGAAGGTGTGAGTAACAGTAGGGGAAAATTAGCATGGGGAAATAGTTTTTACTTTGTGTAATGACCCATCCACTCCCAGTCTTTATTCAAGCCTAATTTAATCATGTCCAGTTTGCAAATTAATTCCAATTCTGCAGTTTCTCATTGGAGTCTGTTTCTGAAGTTTTTTTTGTTGGAGAATTGCGACTTTTAGGTCTGAAATTGAGTGACCAAAGAGATTAAAGTGTTCTCCAACTGATTTTTGAATGTTATAATTCTTGATGTCTGATTTGTGTCCATTTATTCTTTTGCGTAGAGATCGTCCGGTTTGGCCAATGTACATGGCAGAGGGGCATTGCTGGCACATGATGGAATATATCACATTGGTGGATGTGCAGGCCTCCCCTCTGCTGAAGAGACAGCCCAGCTATGGATTAGCCATGTATTCTGCCTCTGGCCTTCTGGAACACATCACGTCCGAGCGGAGATCACAATTCATGACATGGTTCTGGTGCAAGGCCCTGTGCCTGCTGGGAGTCTGCACTTGTCTTTCCTCTGCATACCAGCCACAGTCTAAAGGCCAAACAGAAAGGGCCAACATAATTCTTGAGCAGCAGCTGTGCTACTACATCAGTCACCACCAGTATGATTGGTCTTTGCTTCTCCATTATGCAAAATTTGCCTACAACAACTCAGCACATATGACTATAGGTCAAAGCCCCTATTTTACTAACTATGTGTACCACACCCAATTACTCCCTTCCTCTCCCAACCTGGCCTCCTCAGACCTGATACAGCAGATGCACTGGGACTGGGAAGAAGTAATGGGATACCTGGAAAAAGCAAGAGCAGACTATAAATGGAATGCAGACCAGCACCCCACAACAAGGCCCCACCTACTCAGTGGGACAAAAGGTATGGTTCTCTACAGGGCATCTCTGCACCGACAGACCTGCTTGCAAGCTGGACTTTCGATGCCTTGGTCCTTTCAAGATCCTGCAGCAGGTTAATGCAGTCACCTTTGAACTACAGCTACCCTGCTCTCTGAAGATTCAGCTGGTGTTTCACATATCACTTTTGAAACTCTACACAGAAAATCCTTTGCCCCTCAGGAGCAGGCCACCTACTCCCCCGGTACAGGGACACAAGGAATACAGGGTGTGACGGAGTGGTGCGTGTCTCTCCTGGGTGGGGGAGGGGTTGTCCCCGCTGGCCATGGGCTCCGGACGCGCGAGGCGGACGTAGCCCATGGCGGTGTGCTGGGGAGGGTGGTTTGTCCCGTCTGGGAGTGGTCTGGTGTGCCTTGGGATGGGGCAATGATGTGCTCTGCGGGAGCACTGTACCCAATGGGCAGCTGTTGAGGGCGGGGGGGCATGCAATGGAGGTGTGCTCTGGGAGGGGTGACTGTGTCTCAATGTTGTAGCAGTGGCAGCATGCGCTGCGGTGGGAGCGCGCACCCTGTACCGCTGTGTGCGGGCGGGGCTGTGCCTTGCGGCGGGGGGCGGGGCGCTCCGCCAGCTCACGAGCGCTCCCCAGGGCTTTGCCGCAGCCGCTCGGGAACACGGGACCGCCCGGCCGCCGGCGGGCCCCGCCCCGGGCACAGTCCAGGCCGCCGGCGGTGAGGATGGCGCAGCAGTGCGAGCGTGGGGCGGCGGCCGTGGCGATGATCCGCCTGAACAACCCCCCGCTCAACGCGCTGAGGTAACGGCCGGGGCTCCCCGTCACACTGGGGGAGCCTGGCAGCAGCTCCCGGGGTGAGGGGCGCGCTGCAGCGCCGGGAAGGGCAGCGGGGCACCCCTTGTTTCGTGCTGAGCCTGTGCGGTGGTGGGCAGAGCCAGTATCTCCGCTCGCCCGTGCACCTCGCCTGGGGCTGGGCTGGGCTCCAGCACCTCCCTCCGCACAGCTCCCTCCGCAGCAGGGACAGGCCGGGGTTCGGCGGCCGAGCCCCAGTAGCGCGGTGTGCCGGGTGTGCCCCGGTCGGACACGCACAGCCGGTGCCCTGCAGAGATACCCTGACCCTGTACTCTGGCCCTGGCTTCACAGAACCCTGGCACTGGAAGGGAATTTGGCAGTGTTGCAGAATTAGCTGGTGGTTTGTCTAAACATTAACCTGCTTACTTTATAATCAATTGACTTTTACTGCATTTACTTAAAAAGACAAAAGTTCCTTGTGTGGGCACTGTAGTGGGAAGAGAGCCTGAGATATACGCCCGTGTATCAGAGGCCTGGTATTAGGCAGGCCCTTCTCACAGAATCTGGCAAAACAGTGCTGATATTGCAGAAATACACATTCCTAAAAAGTACTAAGCATAGAGTACTCACACAAACACATCCCCATATCAAGGATGGTACAAAAACATTCCCCAAGGATAACAGGAACACACTGAGCTCTCTTAAAAGAAAAGGTCAGGATAACAGTACTGTACGCAATAAAGATGTTTTAGTTGAACCAACATGTACAAGGTGATGGGTGATAACTAGCCATGTCAGGGCAGTAACTATGTCAGAGGCAGTACGTAACTTGTTTGTATCAGGTTATAAAGATGTATCTTGGAGGGAATATCTTTGTCTGGGGGGGAGGGGGGGGAATGGAAAGTCTCACCATTCACTGAGCTGCCTCCATTGTCATGGGCATATATGTCTTATGTGGGCGGCGGGTGAACCGCTGGCTCGGGGAGGCTAGACCCCTCCCTGCTCCTTCTGCCCAAGCCTCCACTCCTTCTGTGCCAGTCAACAGAGCCCAGAGGTCCCCCTACCACTGCAGCTACTGGCTGCACCCCTGCCACAGTGCCGAGAGGCCGGGCAGCATAGCCCCAGCCCCGGAGTGCCAGGAGGCCAGGCAGCTCAGCCCCAGCCCTAGCCCTCCCAGCGCTGGGAGGCCGGGCAGCGCAGCCCTGGTGCCAGCCCCATCTGGGGCCATGGCACACAGGAAGAGTTGCCTGCAGAACGGGAAGCAGGAGGGGAAGTGGGGGCGAGGCCACACGTGGCTGTTTGGGTAGGCTCAGCCTCCTCCAGCCTATGATACCTGCCTCCCTTGATGTCTTAGTATCCTCATAGAGTCTGACAGGTGCTATTACCGTGCTTTGTTGACAATAAACCAGGCCTGGTGCCTTCGTACCTTAATGGATCTTGTGATCATTGGGCAGTTCGCTTGAGGTCTACCATGCTGGCTGTCTGCACAGAGCTGGGGCAGCATGCAGGCAGAACACACACACACACCGCCAAATATCTAACCACAGGTACTGTAATCCTCCATGAAATTAACTCAAATGTGTACAGTCCTTCACCATTTTGATAAAAAGAAACAGGAGCACACATCAGGGGTGCTGGAACAAATTTTTATAGTGGGGGTGCTGAGAACCATTGAAACAAACTGTAAACCCTGTATATGATGGAAACCACTTCAAGTCAGGAGGTGCTGCAGCACCCCTAGTTCCAGCACCCATGGCACACATACTTTTTAGAGTCTCTGTAAAGCAGGAGGGAGCCCAACCTGGCTTAAAGAAGCACAAGAAATTGAGCATCACCGTCAACTAAGTTTTTCTCTGAGATTTTCAAAGGGAAGTTTCAGTTTTCTTTGTTAGGGATGAAAATAAATGTGTTTCATATCCACAATACCACCACCCACTTTTAAAATGGATAATATTCTGGAAATTAAACATGTTTAGGACTTTGAAGGAATTTAAGAAGGTCTACTTTTTCAGATTCTAATTTTGATGTCCAACTTTTTTTTTTGATTCCCTTAATCTGCAAATATTTTTGTTGAAACACAAATCTGTTGGTTGATGTAGATCTAAACTGATCTTGTGCATATATTAGTTTAAAATAAAATTATTACTATGGTTACCAAATTAATGAGTGCTGTTGGGAGGGCACTCTTTGCAGTGCCTGTGGCTTTGGAACTTGTTCCCCTTCCTTGGTTCAAAACAGCCCAAACTTGATGGCCTGTGGGGCACACTATAAAGCCCATCTCTTTTCCTGAGTGCCTGTAAAGGTTGTTGAGTCATCAGTGTTAAATGATTGGAAAAGGATGATTGTTTCAACTTTTGACTGTGGGTTTGTTGGTTGGGGCGATTATATGGGATGGAATTGGTGCAATTTAGTAAAAAATTAAGGGAATTATTGATCTATATTTTATGTCAAAGGGGCCTAGAGCTTTTCTGTACTGGGTAAAAGTGCAGGTTGTCGTAAGGGTACAATTTGTAAAGCTGAAAATGGATGAGAACTTAATTGGGTGGTAACAGACTGTGAATCCTTATGATGATTCAACCAGATGATATTCTAAACAAAAAGAACCCTTAACCATGCTTGTAGCTGTTTCCTTTGCCTCATATTGACTCAGGTTTTCTAGGCTTCAGAGTGACAGATAAATATTTGGAATATATATATAATAAGATTCCAAGATTGTCAGAGAAGTCTACAGAGGAAACATTCTCTCTCAAATAAATAAATCAGTTTTAGAGGTGAGTACGAGAAAGAAATGTAACTAGTCAGAGGCTTGGAAGGCAGTGCATTCGGCAGAAGCAGGGCTCCCCAAGGCCCAATTTTGCAGCTCCCGCATACCAACAAACTCCCGCAGAAGTCAGTAGAAGTTGCTCAGATGCAGCACTTCCCCTCACTGGCCTGATTCTGTAGCTGCTGCTGCTTTCCTATGAGTTCAGGGGAAGTGTTCGTAGCCTCTTAAAATGTAAAAGGCATTGTGGGAGAGGCACCTGGGCTTTGCTGGAGAGAGGGCTCTGTAACTGTTTTCTTCCGAAATATCAGAGGCTCTTCCCTTATGCAGAGCTCAGGAACTTTGCAGGAGAACAGAGACTCCACCCTGCAGCAGAACGGAGATGGACAGATGACTTTTCCACAGTGTCTTTTAAATATCAGATGTCTGAGTGCAACTTGCTCTTTCAGCTCAGGAATCCTAGACTCCCCTTGTCTGTGCAGCTCAGGAACTTTTCAGCAAAGGGGACTTTTTCTCTTTGCTGAGCTTTAAGAGAAGAGCTGGTCAGAAAAAAAAAATTCCTGCAAAATACTTTACAGGTTGTTTTTTTGGGGGGGGTGGGATTTGTCCTGAATTAGGATGAGACACGAAAAAAGCAAATTATTTTGCTGGAAACAAATTAATGGAAAATTTCGTTTTGGGAGAACCAAAACGGATTTTCCCAGCTGCCCGCCTGGCAGGCTCTTGTCCATTTTACTTAATTGACAAGAGCCTTCCTGCCTGGCTGCCTGAGAGCCAGAGAGCTGGCATGCTCAGCCTCTCGCCTTCCTTCCAACCCTGAAGCCACAGGAGCTGAGTACCCCAGCTCTGTGCCTGTCCAACTCCGTAGAGCTAGGCAAGGAGGCTGAGTGTCCTGGCTCTGTGCCTTTTTGGCCCCAGAGCCTCGGCAGGTGTCTGTCAATTTCATTTTCTGCCTGCAGCAGGGAGCTGTCATTTTAATTGACCCCCCATGGAAAAAAAATTCCATTTTGCAAAAAAGGGGTATTTCTTTGTCAGAAAATCATCCTGGCAAAAATTGGAGCCAACTCTTCTTATCCACAAGAGAATAGCTCTCCAACTGATACTGGGATACCGTAGACAGTGTTCACATTTGAAAAGGGATGTTGATAAAATGGAGACAGTGCAGAAAAGAGCTACAGAAATTATCTGAGCACTGGAGAAAATGCCTTACAGTGACACTGAAAGAGCTCAATCTGTTTATCAGAAAGAAGATTGAGCAGTGACTTGATAACCGTGTGTAGGTACTGTGATGGGTTCGGTTACAGAGACCCCCTTGGGACTGTCACCTGACATGCTGGAATTACCTCTGAGCCTGTTTCCTGCCAGCTTAGGACTCCAGAACCCTGCCTTGTTGAACCAGACATGCTAGCCTGCTGCAACACAGACTCAGGTCTGGTCCACACCCCCAAAGCCGCAGACTTTAACTAAAAACTGCTTAGCAGGTCACCTATCTCCAACACCCAGATACCCAGTTCTCAATGGGATCCAAACCCCAAATAAATCAGTTTTACTCCGTATAAAGCTTATACAGGGTAAACTCATAAATTGTCCACCCTCTATAACACCGATAGAGAGATATGCACAGCTGTTTGCTCCATAAGGTATTAATCACTTACTCTGGGTTCATTAATAAATAAAAGTGATTTTATTAAGTATAAAAAGTAGGATTTAAGTAATAACAGACAGAACAAAGTAAGTCACCAAGCAAAATAAAGCAAAAACACGCAAGTCTAAGCCTAATACATAAAAAAACTGATTACAGGTAATATCTCACCCTCAGAGATGTTCCAATAAGCTCTTTTCACAGACTAGACTTCCTCCTAGTCTGGGACCAATCCTTTCCCCGGTACAGTTCTTGTTAGTTCCAGCAGACATCGTAGGTGGAAACTAAAGGTCTTCTCATGACTGGCAGCCTCCTCTGTCATGCTCCACCCCTTTTTATAACTTTGGCCCAAGGCGGGAATCTTGTGTGTCTCTGGGTCTCCACCCCTCCTTCTAAATGGAAAAGTACCAGGTTTAAGATGGATTCCAGTATCAGGTGACCTGTTCACATGTCCTGTGAGACCCCAGCCACCATTCTTTTAGGGCTGGCCCTCACGTACCCAAGAAGGTTTGCAGGTAAATAAACCATCTACAATCAATTGTCCTAGTCCAGGGGTGGGCAAACTTTTTGGCCCAAGGGCCACATCTGGGTGGGGAAATTGCATGCAGGGCCATGAATGTAGGGCTGGGGCAGGGGTTGGGGTGCAGGAAGGAGTGGAGTGTGCAGGAAGGGGCTCAGGGCAGGGGGTTGGGGTGCAGGAGAGGTGCAGGAAGGGGGTTGGGGTGCAGGAATGGTGTGGGAGGGGGCTCGGGCAGGGGATTGGGGCACAGAAGTGTGCTCGGTGCTTCAGGAGACTCAGGGGTTTGGGGTGCAGGGTGCAGGAGGGGTTCACAGTGCGGGCTCTGGCCTGGCACCACTTACCTGGAGCTGCTCCAGGGTGGCAGCAGCACGCAGCAGGGCTAAGGCGGGCTCCCTGCCTGCCCTGGCCCCATGCCGCTCCCAGAAGCGGCCGGCACCACATCCCTGCGGCCCCTGGGGTGGGGGTGCGGGTGCAGAGGGTTCCACACGCTGCCCTCGGCTGCAGGTACTGCCGCCCCTCCCCCACAGCTCCCATTGGCTGCAGTTCCTGGCCAGTGGGAGCTGTGGGGTGGGGGCAGGGGCAGTGCCTGCAGGCGAGGGCATCGCATGGAGCCCTCTCCCCCCTCTCCCCCTTCAGGGGCCACAGGGACGTGGTGCCAGCTGCTTCCTGGAGCGCTGCAGGGCCCGCAACGCCACGGGGGTGGCAGTCCCACGGACTGAATCCAAAGCCCTGATGGGCTTAGTTTGCCCACCCCTGTCCTAGTCAATGGGAGCCATCATGATTCTAAACCACCATTAATGGCCCACACTTGCATAATTACAATAGGATCTCAGAGTTATACTTTATATTTCTAGCTTCAGATACAAGAATGTTACATGCATACAAATAGGAGGAATATATTCAGTAGGTATAACCCTTGTAATGATACCTTACAAGAGACTTTTTGCATAAAGCATGTTCCAGTTACATCATATTTATACTCATAAGCATATTTCCCTAAAATATATAGAGTACAACGTCATAGATACCTTCTCAGGGAGAAAATACGAGGTACTAAAGGGCTCTTTAATCTCGTAGAGAAAGACAGAACAAGAACCAATGGCTGGAAGCTGAAGCTTGACAAATTCAAACTGGAAATAAGGCACCCTTTTTTAATAGTGAGGATGATTAACCACTGGAACAAACTACCCCAGGAAGTGGTGGATTCTCCACCTCTTGATATCTTCAAATCAAGACTGGTTGTCTTTGGGGAAGATATGCATGAGCAAAGCACAAGTCATTGGGCTTGGTTGGATACCAGCATGAAATGTGATATACAGGAGCTAAGCTAGATTATTCTTATTTGTATTACCATAGTGCATAGGAGCTTATGTCATCTAATAGTCCTTTGTGGTCTTAAATTATGCATCTGTGAATCCACCAGTGCACCTCCTTAGATACACAGTCGTGCAAGATATGCAGCAAAGTTGTTGCACATCTTAGTAGATTCACTGGAGGACAGCTAAACTTTTGCACACCTTCCATTCTTCCCTTTCTGTGTATGTTAAGTAGTTTGCAGAAGGGAAACCCTTCTTCTATGAACCTCCTAAAGTCTGAGCAGAGGAGTGCCTATCTTGTGAACGCTAAGTGTTTGACAGCGGAGTCGGCTCTAGGTTTTTTGCCGCCTCAAGCAAAAAATTTGCTGCCCCAAGCTCCAAGAGTGCAACTGCCCAAGCAAAAAAAAAAAAGGGTGGCCGGAACGCCGTCCCTGGCATTGTGCCTCCCCAAGCACGTGCTTGCTTTGCTGGTGCCTAGAGCCGGTCCTGTTTGACAGAGAAAAATTTTGTTCTTGGCACTTTTTTTGTTTGTTTTTTTAAGAGGAAGCCTAGTTAACCTTCAGGGCTTCTTATGTTCTTTTTTTAAAAAAAGCTTAACTAACTTAGTTGAAATTGCTACTCGAAATAATATAAAATACAGGACAAGATCATTACAATTAAGAAAACCCTATGTATAAAAGGAGTAGGAATCGCATGTTAAGGTCATCTTCATAAGTATTTTCTTACCTTACAGGGCATACATTTAGTTAACAGTAGTGAAGTGAAAATTCACCATATACGTTCCAATATGTCTACAGAAAGTCAACCGCATGCACCCTTATGAACTCTCTGAATGTCTTTCTCATTATATAAACTTTGCACAAATACATGCATATCTTAGCTAGGCATATCTTGAAAGGGTTAAAGTTGTAGGAATGTGTACAGTGAATTTTCACACCATTGTTAACTGAATGGATATACTGTCATGGTAATGAAATACATGTGTAAATATAACTGGCCACTTCTATTCCTTTTATGCTCATTTTTCAACTCTGATATTTTTCAACTCTTGTGTATTATTATAATTACTTCTTATAGGAATCTTCATGGTAAGTTATGTTTTTTGGAAGCACATTCTAATAAGGATGTATGTTACTAACTTTGTATACATTGGGCCTGCAGCATCTGTCATGGGAGCAAGTGTATTGTCTGGACCTGACAAGAGTGAGAGGCTAGTGCAGTTAGGTGCTCCTCTTGGCCTTTGTCCTGCTTTCAGTAAAAATTGTTTTTCTTGCTAGAATTCTTAAAAAACAAAAAAACATGATCCCATTTATGAAAGCTACAAGCTGAGTGAGGGGAAAGGAAATTTTATGTACTAGCAGAGTGTCAGTTATTCCCTGGGAAAAATCAGTTCTGTGTTAGGCTGTGATAGGAAAGACAGGGAATGGAGGGTAGAATTGCCCCTTGGTATCAGCCTCAAGTGACTGATTTCCTTAGGCTTGACAGAAGGAGTAACCTGTGACACACACTTTTTTCCATAAAACCCCACAAATCTCTCCCCAGTGCAGATTAACTCCTGGTTTACCACACTTCTGAGCACACTCAGCATGTTATAACTGCTGATCATATCCAAAAAACTTTTTAATGTGTATTCATCCCATAGAAGATGAAATGGCTGAATTAGAAAGGTTTGATATCCAGATACATATAATTATATGCTTTGAAAAGAACCTTTAGTGAGTCATCTAGTCTGTTTCCCTGCATCATGGCAAAATTGGTTTTATTATCTTATCTGATTTCAGCATTCAGAGCCATTAGCAATGTAGTCCTTTGTTAATTACTGATGGTCATACATATAGTACTGTAGCGATGTTAAGACTCACTGGTGCAGCGCCTCCTGCTGGTCGTCTTGAGAATTAGCTTTTTCTAGCCTTTGGCACGCCCTCTGCAGGCCTGTGTCTTGCCTGCCATTGGCCCCGTGTTCCTCCCAAACCCCAGTGCCCCTTATCCTGGGGTTCTGCCCTCTGCAGTACCCCTACTCTGGGTCTCCCCTCCTAGGGGAACCCCCAACCCTCTAAACCCACCTTGCTTCAGTGACTACTGCCAGTCATCATCTAGCCTCTGCTCACTGGGGCAGACTGCAGTGTAATGGCCACTCATCATTGACAAGGGGTTAGGACCTGCTGCCCTTGCCTATCTCTGGGCTGCCCCTCTGCAGCACCAGTACCTTTTGGCCTTAAACAAGGCCTGCAGCCTGGGGTTTTACAAGGCTGGAGCTCCCCAGCTCCCTCTGCCCTTCCCCAGCACTGCTCCACCTCAGGTACCTTGCTCCCAGGCAGCTAGCCCTTCCCACTCCAGGACTAGAGTGAGATTCCTACAGCTCCTGGCCCTCAGCCCTCTTATAGGGCCAGCTGTGGCTGCTTCCCCCAGTCAGCCTAGCTTTTCCCAGCCACAGCCCTCTCCAGGGCTGCTTTTACTATTGGCTCTCCAGGGAAGCCCTCTCCCAGGGCTGTTTTAACCCCTTCAGTGCAGGAGCGGGGTGACCACCCTGCTACAAGTATGGTATCATAGATGGTGTGATGGATGCTTGGAGGGCCAGGTGGTGGAGAACACCTGACTTCCAGCCCCTTGTTCTCTGTCAGGGTAGTAGAGGTGGCTGTTCCTGACACTAAGCCAGGAATTTTCAGTTCTCCACCTCAACTTGGGCCTTGTCCCTTAAGGGGATATGATAGGAGGACCCAGGCCCTCCCACTCCATGTCCCTGTGGGAAGCAATACCAACATCAGTTATTGGGGGTGGACCACATCCACCCTGACTGAATTGGCCTTGTCAGCACTGGTTCTCCAAGGTAACTCCCTTCTCTTCATGTGCCAGTATATTTATGCCTGTATCTGTAATTTTCACTCCATGCACCTGAAGAAGTGGAGTTTTTTACCCACAAAAGCTTATGACCAAATAAATCTGTTAGTCTTTAAGGTGCCACCGGACTCCTTGTTGTTTTTGTGGATACAGACTAATACGGCTACCCTTCTAATACTTAACACCAGCAGGTTTTTCCCAGCAGCAAGTCTAAATCCGCTGCCCTGGGCTACTTCCCATTTATATGTCCCTTCAGTTTGGAGCCTGGCTACATGGGCGAGAGACGGGGTGGAGTTGAGATTATTATTAATCTTGTTTATCACAGTATTGCATAGGGACACACTGAGAATAGGGCCCACTTATGCTAGGCACTGTACAGATAGTAGCAGACACTTCCTGCCCCAGAGCACTAACACCCCAAAGAGACACTCAAGGCAGAATGTACAATGTGATAGCTACAGGTGTCATGAGAGTTACACAATTTTTTTATTTTTTGGGAGTGGGGTTTTGATGGGAAGAGATTGTCTGAATGGAAAGACCAAGGAAGGGGAGGAGACATTGAAGGTCAGGGGGCATGTGTGCAGTGGGGTTGAGATGAGGAGACTGTGAAGGAGGGTTTGCCGCAAACAGCCAAGCAGGACAGAGAGAAAGCCCCATCAAAACTGTCCAAAATATTGATGTCATTACCAGCATCCACAGGCCCCTGCTTAAGCTGGTCTTGCTGGCTTCAGTCTCTGGCTGTCTTCTCCCTTCACAGTAGCAGGCGCATTAGTCTGTATTCGCAAAAAGAAAAGGAGTACTTGTGGCACCTTAGAGACTAACCAATTTATTTGAGCATAAGCTTTCGTGAGCTACGATGAAGTGATGCTACGATGAAGTGAGCTGTAGCTCACGAAAGCTTATGCTCAAATAAATTGGTTAGTCTCTAAGGTGCCACTAGTACTCCTTTTCTTTTTTCTCCATTCGGTTTCTTTACCCAAGCCCAGGTGGTTGCAGGGTTAGATATCGCATGTGCCTCCAGAGGGCCCCCAGGTTGCAGTCCTGATTGACAGGCTCAATGGCAGCATTGTTGTTGATTTATTTTAGCTCTGCAGTTGTTCAGGCTTTAGAGCAAGGAGTGAAGAAAGCAGATGCAGATCCTGCTGTGAAAGCTGTTGTGATTTGTGGGACAAATGGGACATTCAGTGCAGGTAAGATTCTCTCTTTATTTAGTATACACACACATACTGAGTCAATAATTATTCCAACCTCCTATGAGAATTTTTCCACAGTAATTACAAGGATCATGGTGCACGATTCTGTGGTCCTTCAGAGTAGCTGCATGATCTGTAGTCTCACTATGCTTGTGTTATTCTAGCACAGGGGTTCTCAAACTGAGGGTCGGGATCCCTCAGGGGGTTGCGAGCTGTCAGCCTCCACCCTAAACCCCGCTTTGCATCCAGCATTTATAATGGTTTTAATTTATAAGGGGGGTTGCACTCAGAGGCTTGCTATGTGAAAGGGGTCACCAGTACAAAAGTTTGAGAACTACTGTTCTAGCAGTAACAGTCAACAATGACCAGATGTGTCTTTAATATAGTGTTTTTCATAGATAGACCAAATTAGGCAGACAGTGGCCTGTGATTGCAGGGGTAACTCTCATCATGATTTGAGATCAACTCAGGGAAGCACTCCCTGCAGAGGGCTAATTAGGTGTAGCCCCATCAAGATGACCTGCAAAGAGAAACTATTAACTCATCATATCGTAGTGTTGCCACCTGCCCTGAAATGGAAAGGGCTGTTTTACAGAGCTGCAAATCGAGACTGTTCAAGTTCTGACATTGATTGGCATTGAGAGCCCCTGATGGTTCCAGGAGTTGGGCTGAGGACAGATCCAGGGCCAGAACTGAGAGCTGCTGTATGCTGAAGGTGGGGTGTGGCAGGACAGCCCCACCTTCTCCCTGATGCACGGCTGCCATGTTATTTTATGCCATGTGGCTTTATGTCTGTGTACAGACCTGAAGCTATCCCTGAAACTCTCAGGCTGTGGTAGAAGTGTCTAGTGGTGGCAGCTGCTGCAGTAGGGGTCTCTCCCCAGATGAGCCACCACTGAGTCTCCCCAAGAGGTGGGGAAGGGGCAGACCCCACACACTGGGGGCCTGTGGGGAGCGAGAACCCAGTGGGGAAGTAGGTGGCTGGCTCCCTTACATGTTCACTTCCAGAGGGTGTAACCTTTGGGATGTTCGTAGAGAGGGTAATATTGCTCTTCAGCTGTGAGCTGGACTGCATACTGTCAGCCTGACCTCCTCTTTAACTAAACATTTTTGGGAATTTCAGTGCTAACTCCACAATGATGGTGGAGTTAGTTGTGCCTTATCTATCCCTAAGGTTTTATGACTAGGCCCAGAGAGAGGATTGAGATCAGGGTTCTCCCCAAGGTGTCCTCTGTGCTAATGAGTGGGTTTTATTATCTTTACTGCTTTCTTCACCACATCCAACCTATTTCACACATCTGTGCATTGTGGCTGCTTTCCTTCAAGTTCAGGATTGAATAGGAGTCCATAGTCTGTCAGCATTAATGCTTAATTGTCTGGAAGGAAGGGCATGCTAAGCAATGACAAGCACTTCCTGCCCTGCAGATGTTTCATGGTCTTGTTAAGCTCCTCTGTGTTTCCTCAGGTGCTGACATTCGAGGGTTTTCCTCCGCTCAGGCAGGAGACAGGCCCAGTCTGACATCAGTAATTGATCTAATAGAGAGAAGTGAAAAGCCTGTGGTGGCTGCCATTGAAGGCATGGCATTGGGTGGAGGACTGGAGGTGGCATTGGGCTGTCACTACAGGATTGCACATGCACAGGTAACATGCTGTTAACTATCGAGAGTCCAACAAAGGGCAACAAATGTATTAGAAGGGTATGTCCTCCTACACAAGGTCCTACACAGTGTAAAGTGCTTAGAGCTGCTCTAAATGCAAGGGGAAATGGAAGGATCTGGACAGGGAGCCCAGGGGAACCCGAGGCTGAATTAATAAGAGTGCTGTTGCATGGCTTTCCTGGGAGCAGAAGAAAGGCTAGAGGAAAGAGCTCATAACCAAATGCCTCATTTGCATGCTGAGGATCCCACTTAAGAGCTTCACCCCCAGCTCCTCCCATTCTCTACACTGCCCTTGGCAATAGGGAAGCAGGTGCACAGGAAGAGTGAGACCTAGGCCTGCTCTGCACTACAAAGTTAAGTCAACTTAAGTCACCTTGTGTCAACCGATTTGTGTATCTGATTACAAGCAAATTTGTCTCCAGCCAACGTAAGCACCCTGTTACGATGACATAGTAAAACCACCTCCCTGAATGGCATAGAGCCACAGTCAACCTACTGAGGTGGATGCACTGCATGACATGGGTCCATCCTAACAATCCTCCAGCAGCTGTCCCATTATGCCCCATTCCTTGCAACAGTGTCTGCTCTGGTCACAGTTGCAAACTCCACTGCCCAGGGGTCACAGGGACCAGAAGCCACCCCAGCCCTTATAAAGCTACCCACATATATCTGAAATGCCTTTTCCTGATTGCCCACCTCATGAGCACACCTAATAACTCTCTCTTGTTGCGTGCAACTGCCCAACCAACCATGCTGGCTGCACACGCTAGACCTGCTCCTGTCTGGAGCAGACAGGAGATACTGGATCTCCTGGGACTGTGGGGAGAAGAGGCTGTGCAAGCACAGCTATGGAGCAGCTGTAGAAATGTGAACATCTGCAAAAATATTTGCACTGGGGAATGAGGCAAAGGGGTACAACAGGGATCAGCAGCAGTGCCAAAGCGAAGGAATTGCACCAGACGTACCTCAGAGCCAAGGAGACCAACTATCGATCTCGTGTTGTGCTGCAAACCTGCCACTCTGACAACTGGCTGCATGCCATACTTCATAGAGATCCCATCAGCACTCCGCAGACCGCCATGGATACCTTGGAGGAGCCCGAACAATGAGGAGCTGGTGGAGGAAGAGCAGTTGAGGTGGGGCGGGTGGAGATACAGTGGAAGGATCCAACCATGCCATGAGCCAGGACCTGTTCATGACTCCACCACAGTCTAGCCAGTCCCACCAGCTGAGCATGGACAAGCCCAATGAAGGGGAAGGAACCTCTGGTAAGTTTGTGCATGCATTATTTCTTACGGTGTTTAAATCTAAAGATGGCACCCAACCCATACCCAAGTTCACAAGACACAAGTATCAACTTTTCAATTTTACGTGTACAAGAACAGGTAGAGGTACAACAAACAGAGGTTGAGTTGGTATTTGCTTTCATTCCCCTGTTGGATTAGGCAGGAGGCATCATGCGAAGCAGTTTGTTTATGTATGCTGCATCCTCCTAGGAAATCTTGATGAAACTTTCATGGAGATACTCTGTGATCCTCTCCCGAAGGTTTCTAGGGTTGGCTGCCCTATTTCTTCCTCAATGGTGGGACACTTTCCCATGCCACTCTGTGATGAGTTTGGCTGGCACCACTGCAGTAAACAGGCTAGTGGCATACAGACCTGGGCAGCTGTGAGACACAAGTAGCAGCTGTGCTCTCTGTGCCTTTGTGACCCTCAGGAGAGAGATATCAGCTAAAACCATCACGACCGGTAAAAAAAATTCTCCTAATACTCAGTATCATTGCCCTGTGCTTGTACCCACTGAAATAGGCACCGACATTTTATTGTTTCATGAAACCAAAATTCCTTCCACCCCTCTCCCCTCACCACTGGTGGGCCATACCCACTATGGCTGGGGCTGGAGAGCGGTACTGTGCACAGGTGTCCCAAAGCTGACATGTCAATAAGCATGTCTTTTTAAAAGTTTTTATGGGAATTAGTTTCAACCCCCCCACGCCACCCCCCGTCCTTATCTTCCACTTTTTGTTGTGACCATAAATCCAATGACACATCTGTCTTGTTTTTATCAGCAGCTTCTGCCTTTGCAACCTTTGCCCCCTCCACACCCTGAGAACGCCTGACTTTGATGAGGGGGAGAAGGAAGAGGACTAGGCAGGACATGTTACCGGTCCCAAATGCTGCAGACCCTAGTTGACCTACAGATCCAAAAGTCACGGACTCCCCACCCTTTGCAGTCCTTAGAGAACTCGATGCTAGCAGCTCCCTACACCCCCCAACATACCATGTGGCATCACAGACTGCATCCCTGCCCCTACCATTTCTTGTCTAGGGACAGCAAGGAAAACCACAGCTTTACATCCACTGGCCTGTGAGAACCACAGCTGGTATATGTGTAGCCACAAGGGACTACATTTGTGCACTGAAATGGACAGGTATGTTTGCTGCTTTTCCAATTTTAAAGTTCCATGCTGTTAGTCTGTGTTAAAAGTTTGTATTGCATTGCCTGTTGTGTTTTGCTCATTGTCTTTCTGCACTGTTTTTTCTACTCAATAAATATCTATATTTTTTTAAACAAAACTATCTTTATCTGTTCACAACACATATTGCAGAATGTGAAATGGTACTCAAAGCATACAGTACTTGTAAATGTACAGCACCACAGAACTCCTGATTTCAGTAAAACACACAGTAATAGTTATAAATGTACAGCAAGCACTAGACATTTCTTAGTAGCATCCAAAGCTGCAGGCCCAGAGATCACTCCAGCACAGAACACTACTGTGAGTGACCATTAAAGTGCTCTTTCAAAGCCTTCCTCAACCATATAGCTCCACACTGAACTCTTGTAATGGCCATTGTGTCTGACTGTTCAAAGTCTGCTCACAGCTGCTCCACCTCCACCCTGGCAGCAGCTTTTCCCCTTTTGGCTCACAGATATTATGCAGGACACCAAAGGCCACTATGTGAATCAACACTGTCAGCATCCCTTCAGTCTACCAAAAGCACATGCAACTGTTGTTCTGCACCTGCTGAGCTGGTAGTTGAATCTTTCCTTGGTGCAGTCGAGGTAGCAGGTGTCTGGGTTCAAGAGCTAGAGAAGCAAGGAGTAGGCTGGGTCTCCAAGAATCACTATTGGTATTTCAACATCACTAATAGTAATTCGCTGGTCAGGAAAGAATGTCCCTGCTTGCAGCTTTCCGAACCATCCTGTGTGCTTAACGATGCAAGTATCATGCATCTTCTCTGACCAGCCCACATTGATATCAGTGAAGCATCCCCAATGATCCATAAATGCTTCCATAACTATAGAAAAGTAGCCCTTTCTGTTGATATATTCTGTATTAAGGAGGGCTGGTGCCAAAATAGCGATGTGTGTTCAATCTATCATACCATTTCAGTTCAGGAATCCCAAACCTGCAAATCCATCCATGATGTCCTGCGCACGTTGCCCAGAATCACAGTTCTGCATCTCAGGAGATGGTTAATGACCCTACACACTTGCATGACAATGGCCCCCGCTATGAATTTTCCAACTCTAAAATGATTTCCCACTGTCCAGTAGTAATCCAGCATTGTAAGCTTCCATAGTGTGATAGCCACTTGTTTCTCAACTGTCAATGCAGCTCACATTGTGGTGTCCATACACTGGAGGGCTGCGGTGAGCTCAGCACACGAATCCAGAAACTTGGCCTTTCACAATCAAAAGTTCTGCAGCCACTGCTTATCATCCCAAACCTGCATTATGATGCAATCTCACCAGCCAGTGCTTGTTTCTCAGGCCGAGAAGCAGCACTCCACCACCTGCAGCTGCTCTGTGAATGCCACCAAAAGCCTTGAATTGTTTTTCACTATGTCCCTCAGCAAACTATCCTCCAAGAAATTGTCATGTCCCCCATTGTTGCAGTACTTCCTATGGATTTGCAAATACACGAGAATCGTGTGTCCTGTATTTCCAGCGTTCGTGAGAATAGCACAGAGGTCTGCAAGCTCCAGGCTTCTGTCAGAGATGATGGACAGCGAAAAGAGCCACGTGGGTTTATGGAAATAAAAAAAACACAATCATTTTAGCATATGGATGGCATTATGGGATGGAGAAAGGTGCATGCTGGGAACTTGACTCCTAGTTCCCAGAGATCCCTAGGTGAGTCATTTCTATCCCACAACACATTGCAAAAAGTTCCCAGAAGGCGCTGCACTGGAGGATGGCATGTGGCACACTGGGATACCTACCTATGATGGAGCCATGCTTCATCCCATACACAATCTCACAGATCATATTCTACATGTACCTACACATTGAAAACAAAAGGCCACTCAGATTTTTCATGCACACATGCAGAAAACTAATGGAATATTGAAAGCCTGAATTTCCATTCAGCTGATGAATGTATGAGTGCCAATAGCGCCCAGCAAAAAACAGCACTTTTAAACCTGCATAAATCATCAAACCACCACAGGTGTTCACCAAGTTACTGAAGGCAGATTTGTGACCTAAGTTTATATCCTGACCAAATTTCAAGTTTCTACCACTCTGTTGTGGCATTAGAGTTGTTTTGAAAGTTTACAAATATAGGCAGAGTAGGTGGCCACATCTCTAGTTAATATTGCTAAATTCTGTCCATTATAATCACCTACTTTCATTTGCTTATAATTTGCTAAACTTTAACCATGTGAACAGTGGTTTGATTTCTTTTAAGTTTCAACAAACTGTTCTCAAGAATTAGGTTGGGGGGATATAGGCAGTTTTGCCAATGTTGAACTTTTCTTCAATGATTTCTTTGAAAGAGCTCTAGTGTCTCCCTACTTTTGAAGTAGAAACCTGAAACTTAGCAGGTGATGTTTGTGGTGTCAGGGGGGTATCTTTTGCTTTTCCCATTAAAATGTATCCAGATCTAGCACAGTTATAAATTGCTGAAAAACACAATTTGCACCTTTCTGGGACTCCGCAGAGCAGTTTGTTAGAAGGAATGGGGTGTGACTGTGATTCTGCTGTACTTGCATCTTCTGTATGTAGTATATAATTATTGCTTTCTTTAATTAGACCTTCTGTTTACCTTCATTCGGCTCTAGGCCTGGGTAGGTCTTCCAGAGGTCACCCTTGGGATACTTCCAGGTGCTGGAGGAACCCAGAGACTCCCCAGACTGATTGGGGTCCCAGCTGCACTTGACCTGATCACCACAGGTAAATTTCTGTGGCTTTGTTTAGAATAGGATGGAAAGATGTGACACGGGATCATTTTAGCTAGCTCAATCTACTGAACATCTTCAAAAACTCTAGTCAGACAATGCAAATTGTATTTTAACACATGATAATCTGGTTGAGTCAAAACAACTTGCCTTGTCTTAACTTAAGTTTTTGAAGATGTTAGACTGAGCTAGCTAACACAGATTAACCTTTAAATCCTGGTTTAGACAAAGCCAGAATGTTAGAATAAACTCTGTATATATGTGTGAATGCACAGACACGACGTGTGCAGACACTCCCAAGGCATATTTATGTGTGACACTAGGCCCTGGTCTACACTATGAGTTTAGGTTGAATTTAGCGGCGTTAGATCGATTTAACCCTGCACCCGTCCACACGATGAAGCCATTTTTATCGACTTAAAGGGCTCTTAAAATCGATTTCTGTACTTCTCCCTGACGAGATTAGAGCTGAAATTGACATTGCCGGCTCAAATTTGGGGTAGTGTGGAAGCAATTCGACAGTATTGGCCTCCAGGAGCTATCCCAGAGTACTTCATTGTGACCACTCTGGACAGCACGTTCAACTCAGATGCACTAGCCAGGTACACAGGAAAAGCACCGGGAACTTTTGAATTTCATTTCCTGTTTGGCCAGCATGGCAAGCTCATCAGCAGAGGTGACCATGCAGAGCTCATCAGCACAGGTGACCATGCAGTCCCAGAATCGCAAAAGAGCTCCAGCATGGACCGAACGGGAGGTACTGGATCTGATCGCTGTATGGGGAGACGAATCCATGCTATCAGAACTCCGTTCCAAAAGACGAAATGCCAAAATATTTGAAAAAATTTCCAAGGACATGATGGACAGAGGCTATAATAGGGACACGCAGGAGTGCCGCGTGAAAATTAAGGAGCTCAGGCAAACCTACCAAAAAACCAAAGAGGCAAACTGCCGTTCTGGGTCACAGCCCCAGACATGCCATTTCTATGATGAGCTGCATGCAATTCTAAGGGGTGCCGCTACCATTACCCCACACCTGTCCGTGGACACCTGCAAGGGGGGAGTCTCACGCAACAGTCATGAGGATTTTGGGGACGAGGAGGAGGAGGATAGCGCACAACAGGCAAGCGGAGAAACCGTTCTCCCTGACAGCCAGGAACTGTTTATCACCCTGGAGCTAATACCCTCCCAACCCTCCCAAGGTGGGCTCCCGGACCATGAAGCCGGAGAAGGCACCTCTGGTGAGTGTACCTTTGTAAATATAATACATGGTTTAAAAGCAAGCATGTTTAATGATTAATTTGCCCTGAAGACTTGGGATACATTCGCGGCCAGTACAGCTACTGGAAAAGTCTGTTAACCTCTCTGGGGATGGAGCGGAAATCCTCCAAGGACATTATTAAGAGGACATTCAGAGGTGGCTGTTCTTGCTGGGCTGTTTGCCTGTGGCTGAAAAGAAATCATCCCCGCGGATGGCACAGGGGGCCCGTTCATGCTGAGCTGTTCGCGTTCGGCTGGCAGGGACCTTCCCTGCTACTAGTCATATGGTGGGAGGAGGGATGAAGCGATCATCCCAGAGAAATGGGTAGTGGGAGGAGCGGGGGGGGATTTGGGTTTGTGCTGCACGTTAACCCAAAAACTGCAGCCCCTCCTTTTAAACTGCCAACCCAACGGGTGCTTGGTACGGGAAAGGAGGGCGCTGCTGTTTGAAACCATTCCTATATGTTATGAAGGTTGAAGAAGCTGAAAGACTGTGGCTTACCATGGCTGCCTGCAAGCCAAATTCTGTTGCCCGGCCCCGCGTGTGTGATCTCTCACACCAAACCGGCAGGCCCCCAATATAAGAGGTAAAATGCGACCTTGTACCGAAAGCACCTGTAGTATGTAATGTTAACAGCTTGGTTCACCATGAAAGAGTCTACGCATTGTTCTCTAAAACGTGTCTCTTTAAATACTACTCTCCCTTTTTTTCCTCCCGCAGCTGCAAATGTTTCAAGGCTCCACCTATCATCTTCGTCTCAGAAGCTAGTGCAAATAAGGCGGCGAAAAAAATGCACTCGCGATGAAATGTTCTCTGAGCTCATGCAGTCCTCCTGCACTGAAAAAGCTCAGCAGAATGCATGGAGGCAAACAATGGCAGAATCCAGGAAAGCAGAAAATGAACGTGAGGACAGGAGGGATGAGCAAGATGAGAGGTTGTGTGAGCAAGAGAAGAGGTGGTGGCAGCATGATGAGAGGAGGCAGGATGCAATGCTGAGGCTACTGGGGGATCAAACTGATATGCTCCGGCATCTGATGGAACAGCAGGAAAGGCAGCAGGAGCACAGACTGCCACTGCAGCCCCTGTGTAACCGCCCGCCCTCCACCCCAAGTTTCATAGCCTCCTCACCCAGATGCCCAAGAACGCGGGGGGGAGGAGCTCTGGGCACCCAACCACTCCACCCCAGAGGACTGCCCAAGCAACAGAAGGCTGGCATTCAATAAGTTTTGAAGTGCAATGTGGCCTTGTCCTTCCCTCCTCCCCTCATCCACCACCTCACCCGGTGCTTCCCTCCTCCCGCACCCATCCCAGGCTACCTTGGCAGTTATCCCCCTATTTGTGTGATGAATTAATAAAGAATGCATGATTTTGAAACAACAATGATTTTCTTGCCTCTGCAAGCGGTGATCGAGGGGGGAGGGCGGTTGGCTTACAGGGAAGTAGAGTGAACCAAGGGGGCGGATTTTCATCAAGGAGAAACAAACAGAACTGTCACACCATAGCCTGGCCAGTCATGAAACTGGTTTTCAAAGCTTCTCTGATGTGCAGCGCGCCCTGCTGTGCTAATCGCCCTGGTGTCTGGCTGCGCGTAATCAGCGGCCAGGCGACTTGTCTCAACCTCCCACCCCACCATAAACGTCTCCCCCTTACTCTCACAGAGATCATGGAGCACACAGCAAGCAGCAATAACAATGGGAATATTGGTTTCGCTGAGGTCTAACCAAGTCAGTAAACTGCACCAGCGTGCTTTTAAATGTCAAAATGCACATTCTACCACCATTCTGCATTTGCTCAGCCTATAGTTGAACAGCTCCTGACTACTGTCCAGGGTGCCTGTGTATGGCTTCATGAGCCATGGCATTAAGGGGTAGGCTGGGTCCCCAAGGATAACTATAGGCATTTCAACATCCTCAACAGTTATTTTCTGGTCTGGAAAGTAAGTCTCTTGCTGCAGCTGTTCAGATAGACCAGAGTTCCTGAAGATGCAAGCATCATATACCTTTCCCAGCCGTCCCACATTGATGTCGGTGAAACGTCCCTTGTGATCCACCAGTATTTGCAGCACCATTGAAAAGTACCCCTTGCGGTTTACGAACTGGCTGCCAACGTGGTCCGGTCCCAAGATAGGGATATGCGTTCCGTTTATCACCCCACCACAGTTAGGGAATCCTATTGCAGCAAAGCCATCCACTATGACCTGCACATTTCCCAGAGTCACTACCTTTGATAGCAGCAGCTCAGTGATTCCGTTGGCTACTTGGATTTCAGCAGCCCCCACAGTAGATTTGCCCACTCCAAATTGATTCCCAACTGACCAGTAGCTGTCTGGCATTGCAACCTTCCAGAGGGTTATCGCCACTCGCTTGTGAACTGTGAGGGCTGCTCTCATCTTGGTATTCTTGCACTTCAGGGCAGGGGAAAGCAAGTCACAAAGTTCCATGAAAGTGCCCTTACGCATGCGAGAGTTTCGCAGCCACTGGGAATCATCCCAGACCTGCAACACTCTGCAGTCCCATCAGTCTGTGCTTGTTTCCCAGACCCAGAATCGGCATTCCATGGCATGAGGCTGCCCCATTGCCACCAGGATGTCCAAATTGCCGGGGCCTGTACTTTTGAGAGAAATCTGTGTCCATGTCCCCATCACTCTCGTCACCGCACTTCCATCGCCTGCCTTTGCAGGTTCTGGTTCTGAACATACTGCAGGATAATGCACGAGGTGTTTACAATGCCCATAACTGCTGCGGTGATCTGAGCGGGCTCCAGGTTTGCTGTGATATGGTGTCTGCAAGAGAGCAGAGTTGCAGCGGAAGCGGTGGCTGACGACGGATGCCATGAGAATAGATATTTATAGAGAACGACGAGAGGACCTGCGAGTTGGATTCATGAGAGCAGGAGAGCAGAGTTGCAGCGGAAGCGGTGGATAACGACTGTTAGCACCGCGCACATTTCCCGAGGAAGAGCACACATACCCGGGAGCCCATGACAGACAACATGTCTCAATAGCGAATTTTTCCAATAGCAGCAGAGCAGAGTTGCAGCAGAAGCAGTGGATGACGATGGTTAGCAGTCCTACTGCACCGTCTGCTGTAAACAATATGGCGTCCGCACGGAAAAAAGGTGCAAAACTGTCGCCTGCTGTTGCTTTCACGAAGGGAGGGGCGATTGACGACAGATACCCAAAACCACCCACGACAATGTTTTTGCCCCATCAGGCATTGGGAGCTTAACCCAGAATTCCAATGGGCGGCGGAGACTGTGGGAACTGTGGGATAGCTACCCGCAGTGCACCGCTCCGTACGTCAATGCTAGCCGCGGTAATGAGGACGCACTCCGCCAACTTAATACGCTTAGTGTGGACATACGCAATCGACTGTATAAAATTGATTTCTAAAAATTGACTTCTATAATATCGACCTAATTTTGTAGTGTAGACATACCCTAGATGGTACATTCATGTGTGCATGCATTCATACCTATGCATCTCTTGCAGAATGGAATTAGCTGTGGTCTAACTGGGGGACAAAAGGAATGGCTTTGTAATCTCTATCTAGATATTTATTACCATTTTCTTTCTTGTAAGACGGAGTTGCCATTTTGTCTGTACACATTAGATTACGGAAACCTTTAGGTTTCAGAGTAACAGCTGTGACAACAGTGGGACATTTTAAATGAAAAGGGGTTTTGCTCCTCAGTACCCTGCTGTGCTGAGAGAGCACAACTGGGGAAATACAAGGTGTATAACAGGTTTCAGAGTAACAGCCGTGTTAGTCTGTATTCGCAAAAAGAAAAGGAGTACTTGTGGCACCTTAGAGACTAACCAATTTATTTGAGCATGAGCTTTCGTGAGCTACAGCTCACTTCATCGGATGCATACCGTGGAAACTGCGGTATGCATCCGATGAAGTGAGCTGTAGCTCACGAAAGCTCATGCTCAAATAAATTGGTTAGTCTCTAAGGTGCCACAAGTACTCCTTTTCTTTTTAAGGTGTATAACCACACTTCAAAGTTAATTAGAATAGGAGAAAACTGACAGAACAGGATGTACCCGGCCTTCAGTTTTTACTGCTAGCTTCCCTTTGTTTTTTCCCATTCTGTGTTATCTCAGCACACCTGCTTTTGCCATTCCAGAGCAAAGCCAATTAATGATTTAGTTAGCAGTGCATGTTCCTGTCTGGTGTGACTAATGCATCCCAACTGGGAACATATCTCAGGCCAGCCAAATACAGAAGTTTTATCAAATGGAATTTAATGAAATCTCTGAAAGCAGGAAGCTGAAGCCACCTTATTTCTTCATTATAGGGAAACGTGTGCTGGCTGTTGAAGCGCTGAAGCTGGGCATCATTGATGAAATCGTGGAAGAAAACACAATTAATGCAGCAATCCACTTGGCAAACAAAGTGTCAGGTAAGGGAGGAAGTGTAATAATGACAAGGAGCCCATTGGTGAGGAGCAGCTCAGCCTAGTCAGGTTAGCGGGCCAGAAGGAGAACAGCTGAGGCTAACCAGAAGGCCTGCTGTGAAAAGAGCACCCTTGCTCTTTTCCAAACACTGTTTCGATCTCCTGCCTCTTTGCTGGGTTTTGAATTCCACAGAAAACAAGCTTTAAATAGAGAGCAATTATTTTTCTGAAGTATGACTGAAAAACTCAAAAATACTGGTGAGCCTCAAGGCTCTCAACAAATTCAGATGAGGCAGAGAGATGGGGACAAATACAGTTAAAGCAACAAAGATTCCCTATGGCTCATGCATGCTAAACATACACCCTTCCACAACCCCGAGGAACAGCACTGCTTCCACCCCAGGTGGTTTTCTGGGTTTATAAGAGGACTGAGCACACTTTCCAAATACAGTACATTCTTGGACAGCCAGGCTTGTTGGTGCTGTGCACAGCTCGGCTGCACAATCAATACTGGCTGCACTAAAAGAACTCTCGGTAATGGCAAATCCTCAGCCAGGCATAATGACCCAGTACATCTGTCTCTAAATGCCCATTTCTCCATTTCTTTAGCCATCAGCTGTTCTTACTTTGCCATTGTCTAAGAAGAGGCTGAGTTGTGAAGAGGGGAGATACACCGGAAATGGCAATCCTATGAAGAGGTCATTTAGAACTTAAAGGTCACTAGGCCAAATTTACTGACACAGGAAATGTTTTTACCACTGTCCTGCTTTGGTGCATATTCTGGGAAGAGCATCCAAGTGAAAATGAGATAGGATCAGAAGAGGCTAAAATGGGAAAGAACAAATTAAAAATTACTTAGACAAATTAGATGTCTTCAAGTCACCAGGGCCTGATGAAATGCATCCTTAAGGAGCTGACTGAGGAGATATCTGAGCCATTAGCAATTATCTTTGAAAAATCATGGAAGATGAGAGAGATTCCAGAAGATTGGAAAAGGAAAAATATAGTGCCAATCTATAAAAAGGGAAATAAGGACAACCTAGGGAATTACAGACGAATCAGCTTAACTTCTGTACCCAGGAAGATAATGGAGCAAATAATTAAGCAATCAGTTTGCAAACATCTAGAAGATAATAAGGTGTTAAGTAACAGCATGGATTTGTCAAGAACAAATTGTGTCAAACCAATCTGATAGCTTTCTTTAACGGGGTAACAAGCCTTGTGGATAGAGAGGAAGCAATAGACGTGGTATATCTTGACTTTAGTAAAGCTTTTGATACTGTCTTGCATGACCTTCTCATAAACAAACTAGGGAAATGCAACCTAGATGGAGCTACTATAAGATGGATGCAAAACTGGTTGGAAAACCATTCCCAGAGAGTAGTTAACAGTGGTTCACAGTCATGCTGGAAGGCCATAACGAATGGGGTCTCACAGGGATCGGTTCGGGGTCTGGTTCTGTTCAATATCTTCATCAATGATTTAGATAATGGCATAGAAAGTACACTTATAACATTTGTGGATGACACCAAGCTGGGAGGGGTTGCAAGTGCTTTGGAGGATAGGATTAAAATTCAAAATGATCTGGACGAACTGGAGAAATGGTCTGAAGTAAATAGGATGAAATTCAATAAGGATAAATGCAAAGTACTCCATTTAGGAAGGAACGATCAGTTGCACACATACAAAGTGGGAAATGACTGCATAGGAAGAAGTACTGCAGAAAGGGATCTGGGGGTCATAGTGGACCACAAGCTAAATATGAGTCAACAGTGTAACGCTGTTGCAAAAAAAAGCGAATATCATTCTGGGATGTATTAGCAGGAGCTTTCTAAGCAAGACAAGAGAAGTAATTCTTCCGCTCTACTCCACGCTGATTAGGCCTCAACTGGAGTATTGTCCAGTTCTGGGCACCAGATTTCAGGAAGGATGTGGACAAATTGGAGAAAGTCCAAAGAAGAATGACAAAAATGATCAAAGGTCTAGAAAACATGACCTGTGAGGGAAGATTGAAAAAATTGGGTTTGTTTAGTTTGGAAAAGAGAAGACTGAGAAGGGACATGATAACAGTTTTCAAGTATGTAAAAGGTTGTTACAAGGAGGAGGGAGAAAATGTTTTTTCTTAACCTCTCAGGATAGGACAAGAAGCAATGGGCTTAAATTGCAGCAAGGGTGGTTTAGGTTGGACATTAGGAAAAATTTCCTAACTGTCAGGGTTGTTAAGCACTGGAATAAATTGCCTAGGGATGTTGTGGAATCGCCATCACTGGAGATTTTTAAGAGCAGGTTAGACAAACACCTGTCAGGAATGGTTTTAGATAATACTTAGTCCTGCCATGAGTGCAGGGGACTGGACTAGGTGACCTCTCGCGGTCCCTTCCAGTCCTATGATTCTGTGAACTCTGCCGGAGCTCTGCACATGAGAGCCAAGCTGGGAAGCACTGAGTCCACACACTCCTTGGCTGTCCTGGCCACATGCCTTTTTCTGCCAACACCCCACCTTCTTCTGGAATGGTGTTTGTCCACTTCCACCTCTTCCCAGCACAGAAAAGGTTGCAGGCAGTTTTCCCTGCTGCAGCCTCTTTCCTAGTGGACCTTCGGGCCTTGTGCCAAGAGCTATGCCAACAAAAGCTGGCATAGTCCAAAGGGTGAATCTAGAATTCTAGATGCCTGTATGTACCATTTTTAACACTATTTAATTTATGCGTTCTTGCTCAAGATCAATATGTTGCAGCATTCTCACCTACATTTTGTCCAAGAGCTCTCTGGCAGAAGTGGTCTCCTGCAATAGATACTTTCCTCTCTCACAGTGTTCAGGTTATTTTTAAGATTTTTTATTTCTGTCTTTAGCAACAATCAATCATTTCCATAAGCAGTCCTCCTTCCTCTCTCTTTTTTTGTTCAGACAACCAAGTTCTATGGAAATATAAAGCTCTTAGAGATATGTGTTAATATACTTTGCTGTTGGTTCTAAGCAAGGCAAAGAAACTTCTGCTCATCAACCTCACCTGCCTGTTTTAGATGAAAGTTCCATGTTTGTCCCTCCTCTATCTTTTGGAGAAGTTATCACCCTTCTCAGCAATGTCTTTCCAAGAAGCAATGGATTCACTCTGAAGTATGCTCCAGGTTGATGACCCTGTGTAGGGTCCATACCAGTATTTATAGCAGAGATATGTAACTTCGGTAGATACATTACTAGAGTTGGCAAATGCTCTGGTTTTCAGCTTAATATTATTTGAAATCAGATAAAACCCCCAGACATTTGAATGCTTATTTTCTTCTCTGTGACAAGTTAGTTATGCATCGTGCAGTGACTGAGAATGATGAAAGCCAGCATGACCTCAGAGGAGAACCTCAGGACTGGATGAATCATCCAACATTCTGTTCCTTGATGCCATTTGCTTTTGGGATTTACATATCTACTATCATTACCAGATCATTTCTGTACTTTAATTTCATCCTCAGTGACTAACAGAATTAACTGCATGAGTACTGTAACAAACAAGAATCATAGCAAGAAGCTCAGGGCTTTTTAAACTGCTATGTACTCTTTCCTTACAGCTTTCTTGATACCTGTTTCAGCTGTCCATTTTTCCCAGACAGCATTTTCAAAGTTAGCCCTGATTTCCCACCTACTCTGAGGATTTGCCACCAAGCCTTTTTGAAGAACACTGAAATCTGAAAACGTGTCAATTCACTATTTAACGGCATGATCCCTGATCAAGATGAAAGAATGAGCTGACAGAGAAAGCATAGGATAGATTTATGACATTGTTCTTTGTTTACTTCTCCGTCATACTATGATAAAACAGCAGCATCAGTGTCAAACACCTTAAAAAAAGATGCAGCTGTCTCAGCTACTTGGGCTGCACTCATGAGCTCAAATTTCAGTGAGTGCTTCCAAATTGGCTCGTGTATTTTATGGGAACAAACAACCAAGATGCATGGGAAATACCAAGATTTGAGTCCATTATCCTTGCATATAGCACTAGGCTCGCTGTCTGATAGGACTGGTGAAGAACCTTTTTTCATATGTAAGCTGGATAATTGCTTATGTAAAATAACTTGTGGTGGCACTGCTAGAATTTCTACACTTGGTCAGATACTTAGCCAAGTAAATGGAAGATCAGTTTCAAAAATTCAACTTGGAGATTATTTTCTTTCAGAGCTTTGCTGTCTGCTAGTGCTGTAGATTTTGTGGCTAAAGCTCAGTCTTTCGTATTTCATAGTGATAGGCTGGTACTGTGCAAGGCTTCCTTGGTTTAATATAATATGTGCTTAACAGAATTGTCTATACAGTCTCCACCTGTTAGAAGAACATCCTTCATCCACAAATGGTTATGGAATGTTCCTAGCGAAGGACACTCAGGTACAGTTTTGTGTATTTAAGGATAAGAATACACAGACACCATCTACAGAAGTGATGCTCCACGTTTACTTATTCAGTGAAAATCAAGACTGATGTGTGGCAGGTCAGGTAAATTAACATAGTCTTCAAGCCTTAGCTTTTGCAGCCAAAATAAATGTCCTCACTTCTGAAAATATCCCTGATAAGAAAGGAACAGAGACTACACTGAAAACTACAGACAGAGATTAATTTCTTGAAGAGCTGCAAGCTGTAATTTATAAGAGGAATGTTCTTTCATGAGGTTGGGTTTTTTTTTCTTCTTTTTTTTAAATAAAGGTCCCGGCTGCCAATTTAGAGCAGCATTGCACAATGTGTCCACTGGATGGCACCATCAAATTGACATTCAACTGGTTTCAGAGTAGCAGCCGTGTTAATCTGTATTCGCAAAAAGAAAAGGAGTACTTGTGGCACCTTAGAGACTAACAAATTTATGTGAGCATAAGCTTTTGTGAGCTACAGCTCGCTTCATCGGATGCATGCAGTGGAAAATACAGTGGGGAGATTTTATATACACAGAGAACATGAAACAATGGGTGTTACCATACAGACTATAACCAGAGTGATCACTTAAGGTGAGCTATTACCAGCTGGAGAGCGCCGGGGTGGGGGGGAGTGGGGAGGGAGGGCGAGGACGACCTTTTGTAGTGATAATCAAGGTGGGCCATTTCCAGCAGTTGACAAGAACGTCTCAGGAACAGTGGGGGGTGGGGGAGGATTAAACATGGGGAAATAGTTTTACTTTGTGTAATGACCCATCCACTCCCAGTCTCTATTCAAGCCTAAGTTAATTGTATCCAGTTTGCAAATTAATTCCAATTCAGCAGTCTCTCGTTGGAGTCTGTTTTTGAAGTTTTTTTGTTGAAGTATTGCCACTTTTAGGTCTGTAATCGAGTGACCAGAGAGATTGAAGTATTCTCTGACTGGTTTTTGAATGTTATAATTCTTGACGTCTGATTTGTGTCCATTTATTCTTTTATGTAGAGACTGTCCAGTTTGACCAATGTACATGGCAGAGGGGCATTGCTGGCACATGATGGCATATATCACATTGGTAGATGTGCAGGTGAACGAGCCTCTGATATTGTGGCTGATGTGATTAGGCCCTATGATGGTGTCCCCTGAATAGATATGTGGACACAGTTGGCAACGGGCTTTGTTGCAAGGCTAGGTTCCTGGGTTAGTGGTTCTGTTGTGTGGTGTGTGGTTGCTGGTGAGTATTTGCTTCAGGTTGGGGGGCTGTCTGTAAGCAAGGACTGGCCTGTCTCCCAAGATCTGTGAGAGTGATGGGTCATCCTTCAGGATAGGTTGTAGATCCTTGATGATGCGTTAGAGAGGTTTTAGTTGGGGGCTGAAGGTGATGGCTAGTGGCGTTCTGTTATTTTCTTCGTTGGGCCTGTCCTGTAGTAGGTGACTTCTGGGTACTCTTCTGGCTCTGTCAATCTCAGTCATTCAACTGTCACTTGGCTATTCACTTGCTCTCAGTGCATGAAAGCACATATTCTTCAAAGACCAACCGCACTGGGAGCCAAGCAGAACCTGAGGCAGATTTGGGTCAAAGCAGCACCTCCTGGCATCAGGCTGTAGCTGGGAAAGAGGATGAGGAAAGCCTGAGTGCCGATTTGCCAGTGTGGTGATGTGTGTTTCCTGTCTGAGTAGCAGGTTGCCGATGGGCATCACTGATACGATTGCTGGGTAACTGGGCAGATCCTGACTCTTGAATGGTGACCACTGGAGGCAGGCACCAACCAACTGTATCTCTCAACCATCCTTGGGGGACATTCCCAATAGCCTTGCCTCTCTTCAATCCCTCTCTGAGGCTCACTATTGTGGCTGCCTACTGCTCTAGACAAAGAGGGATTGACATACTGCGCTCTTGAGCCAACCAGTGTTGCTCCTGGCTTGATCAGAGGTGGGCAATTGAGAGCAAGGGGTGGCGTTTGTCCTTCTGATGGATTAGGTGCACTGCCTTCCTTTTATGTGCTTCCTGTCTCTGCTGGCCTGGGGAGTAGGGACCAATCTTAGCAGCTGGTCTTCAGTTCCTTGTCTGGAAGTTCATTGTGCTGGAACCAGACTGCGGGGTTGGGTCTCGCACATGGAGCCCAATAATTTTTCAAGAATTTAGGCACCTAATTAGGCTGCATATATTTCTCTTACTTCAATGGCATGATAGTTATTATTGTTGCATATTCTACAGATTGGAACATTTTACGTCCTTGGCTTCTAATTGGTGCCACCTAGAATATAGCTCCTGGTAATGTGTATCTTTCTTAGCTTCCATTGACTGAGGGTTCTTGTGCCCTCTGGGTAGCTGTGGCTGACAATGCTGCCCTTGTCCCCATTTCCCTTATTTTCCTTACCAGGCCAGAGGTGGTCTGGGCTGGTCTCTCTGTCACAGGTTTGGATTTGGGTTATTTCTCATTGTGTTAGTAATCTCGTGCTGATTGTTTTCAATTATTTTTATTGTGATAGTAACTAGGAGCCCCACTCAAGGACTAATCAAGGCTAGGTTCTGTACAGACATGGAACAAAAAATGGTCCCTATACCAAAGATTTCACAATCTAAGTAGGGAGTTATAATAATCTGATCAGGGTGCATACGTGCTGGAACTAAGGTGCTGGGGATGCTGCTGCACCCCGGCTTGAAGCGGTTTCCATTATATACAGGGTTTGCAGTTTGGTTCAATGGCTTTCAGCACCCCCACTATACAAATTGTTCCAGCACCCCTATCAGGGTGTTAAATACTCATGTTTTGTCACCAGTGCAAGGAACTTTATTCATCTGGTCTTTAGTCTCAATATTCCTAACTACAAGTGATAGACACTACCTGAGGGCTATGCTGAATGTCTCCCATAGCATATGGTAGCATCTCTTTCCAGGGCCTTCTCAAATCAACAGAAATCTTATGTAAAATCTCTTAGTATGGTTCATCAGTGTCAGTTGTTTTCAGTTATCAGATCCACCCACAAATCTCAAAGTACAGTTTTGATCAGCAGATGAAAACCCACTGTGTATATGGCCTGATATTGAGGACTGCAGATTTGAAGGTAAAAATTGTAGATTCAGGAAAGGAGAATAAATAAGAGTAAAGCTGGAGAAGAATGAAACCATCCAGTTTTGGAAGGTTGAACCAAAATCTGTTCAATCTCAGTCAGAAATCTTTCTCCAGATATACTCTGAAGAAAAGCTGAGCAGCTTGCACAGGAGGTATTTTTCCTTCTCTTTTTGGATTCTTCACAAGTTTTCAATAAACAAATTTGAACTTCAAAAAAAAAAAGCTCTTTGTTTCCTGGCTGTCTAACTTACCTCATACCCAGGAAATTAATCTATCATGTGCCTAGTATTTCTCTCAAATGCTCTATTGGCTTGAAAGAAGAACTGGAGCTGGGATGGGCTAGTTAGGGAGCTACCATTATGGCTCCACTAGTGTTTCTGCATTTCAGCAGCTAATATGGAGTGGGCACTACTCTGCTGCTTTTCCTTCTCTTCAGGCTGACAGGCCAGAAAGGCAGCTGCACAAGCTCTGTCATAGCTAAGATGATGCTATGAGAGTGGAAGAGCTGGGTGGGCAGATTCTAGTAATCGCTGAAGCAAATGCTCTCCTGTGGTTGGGCTGATGCTGCAGGGGCCAAGAAACTCCAGTGGAAGACCACAGAACTAATATGCTTCTCAGGGCACCAGGCAAGGAGGTCACTGCCAGGTGTGAGTCTATAACTGCTCCTGTCTTTGAGCTGATATCATGAGTGGTAGCCCACCGTGAACTGCTCTGTTGTGTTCAGTGTGGCAATGTCCAGAATTACCCCTCAGGGTGCTGGAAGGGCTAATTACTTAATGTTCTGTACAGTGCTGTGATGCTGTAAAGCACCATGTAAATCCTTAGTAGCATGAATGGGATGGATCCTGAGGTTCTTATTCTATTTTTCTCTCCATCCTTAATCAGGCAAACTTCCCCTGAGAACACAAGGAGTTTGTGTGAGTAAAAATGGAATAAAGACCTGAACAGTGGCTCCAGGGTTTGTAGTTTTGGAGGGGGTGCCTGAAATGTAACTTATTTTGGTCAATTAAAATTCCTTTGTGCCATCACTATAGCAACTAGTGTGTCTTGTAATAACTCATGCACTGGTGGGACTCTTTGATTAGCCCCTTGCTGGTGTGTAGATACAAACTGTCCTTGGCTATTCATTTACTGACCTCTGATAGGGTGTAATCCTGTTGGATGTTCCCAAAAGTGTCATGGGAAATTCATGCTGTTAGGTCAGAATTAATACAGAAACAAATGACATTCCCAAATCTTTCACATGAACACCCTGTGGACCCAGACCGCTGACTAGGATGTGTCTGAGTAGCAAAGTAAATTGTAAACCAATTACTAATACAGCACTGGAAATGGATGATAGCAAAGGGATATGAGAAATGGAGAGGTGGAGACAGAGAATACAGCATGCTTGGTGGTTTATGCTCCTGAATAGGCAAGCATCAGCAATTGAGGAGAAGCGCTTGCTTGGAATTTTGCCTTGCTGGAACGTCTGGGGAGTGTGCATTTGGAGAATCGCAATTGTGAGAGAAGCCAGGAAATGGAAGAAGAGTTTTAAACGTTTTACAAATCACTCTCCGGTGTCATGTGAAATCTTTACATGCCAAGCAGCAGCCGAACCAGCAGGAGGCATTGACTTTCCATGTAGAAAGGGGCAAAAATCTGTAGTCTACCAGGAAAATGGTAGGGTTGGCAGTTCAGTAACTGTATTTCTCAACTCTCCCACACAGGTCAGCCATTAAATCCTCGCAGACTCAGTCTGAAGCAAGTTCAGAGTCTGCCCAACATGGATGCCATTCTCAGTGAGGTTCTTGTGAAAGTGAAAAAGCAGGCCCGGGGATGTCTGTCTCCAGAGATGTGTGTCCAAGCAGTCAAGGCCTCTGTGCAGCTACCTTTCACAGAGGGAATTCTGAAGGAGAGAGAGCTGTTTAACCTCCTGCTGACCTCAGGCCAGGCCAAAGCACTGCAGTATGCATTCTTCGCACAGAGAGCAGCACAGAAGTGGATAACACCCTCTGGAGCTTCCTGGAAAACTGCTTCAGCTCAGCCCATCCGGAAAGTAGCTGTGATAGGTAAGTTGGTGAGATCCATTATGCTTGCTAGCATGGCAAATGCCAGTCTAAATGAACTGGAGTGGTATGGCTTTTCCCAAGAGTGCTGGGAAAGGAAACAATAGAATAATGTTGGGTACCTTGTGCGACCACGGCAGCCCCAGGAAACCAGAAAGTCTTGAATGACTTCCTACAATGGGGCTCTGGGAGCTGCTTTGGAGTCCTGAAGCTGCACAACTTCCCCCTTAGTTCACTCCCCACTCCTTCCAAAAGCCTCATTGCAGTAAGACCTTACCTTTTATGGAAGGGCTGAAGAAGAGTCCTCTGGAGGCATCAGTGCCTCTGCATGTACCCTCCAGGGGTACACGCTCTCATGAAGGCAGAGCTTCTCCAGCCTTCCAAGTTAAAACAGAATACACAAGATTGGTATATTCTAGGAAGGAAACCTTTTAGTACTAACTGGTTGTAACAGTAAATCTCTGCTAGTGAGGACTGAGATGAGGTTAAATGACTTAATCCCATAGTGTCAGATCATTTCTGTATGCTCCTACCTCCAGCTACCCTGATATCACTTCAACTACAGCTTCATCCTCAGTTCATAGAATCATAGAATATCAGGGTTGGAAGGGACCTCAGGAGGTCATCTAGTCCAACCCCCTGCTCAAAGCAGGACCGATCCCCAATTAAATCATCCCAGCAAGGGCTTTGTTAAGCCTGACCTTAAAAACTTCTAAGGATGGCGATTCCACCACCTACCTAGGTAATGCATTCCAATGTTTCACCACCCTCCTAGTGAAAAAGTTTTTCCTAATATCCATATATAGGTAATTTCATTTTAAAATAGTGTTGTCCTGAGAGCATAGTTAATTCCATATTATAAACAGAGATCTGTATGAACTTCTTCTTCTAATCCAGTTTTGTCATCTGTGACTGTGTGTGCAGAGAGTGAGAGTGAGTGAGTGTGTGTCAGGGATATATAAATACAAAAATGTTTTGTTGACAGCTGCATTTTAAGAAGCTTTCATCTCATCATGATCCACCCTTGCCGTTTTGCACCCCCTGGAAGATAATGCTTTCATTAAATTTTTATAAGTGCAATTTAAATAAAACCCTTTGATGCACTGCACAGATCTAAAAACTAAAACAAAAAAAAAAAAACCGACCTTCCTGCTCTGCATGTTGATCGCTACACTTTGTGTAAAATGGCTCGACGAGAATAAAGAACTGGGAAAGTGTCCATTTCAATTTTAGAGATATCCAGTCAGGTTGCCACTGCTTTTCGCTGTCTGGTTATCATATACAGGATCTTCATTTCCTGCAATGAACTCTGAGCCCTCTTCAAGCTCATCTCTGCCAGAAGAAGCCACAGATGGTGTTTCTTGAACTGTCCCTTTTTCTCGTTTGTTTTGCCGAGTTAATTAATGTCATATATTGAATGGTCATTTATGAATCTTTGGACTTTAAGTACTGTACTTAAATCTGGCAAACATTAATCTCCCAACAGGCTAGTATTAAATTGTCATGAGGTCCTTCCCTGGTGAGATGGCATTTATGCAAGCAGCATGGAGCACTATTGGGTCTGTCTTGTGATTCATTGCTGAGCAAAATGATTGAATTCATGTAAATATTATCTGTCCTATCACACATGGGAGGGCTCCATTTTGCATTTTTGTAAGAAGGAATAGATGACAGGAAGCAGAGCTTAGACTTGAGATTCTCTGCTGTTTGGGGGATAAATCCCAGTTAGATAAATGAGTCATTTGAAAAAACACACTCCTTCATGGAAATTCATGGGTTCATAGATTTTTAAGGCCAGAAGGGGTCACTGTGATCTATGGAGTCTGACCTCCTGCATAGCACAGGCCATTGGACTTCTCTGAGTTAATTCCTGCTGTGACAGACTGACAGTATCCTGAAATATCCTGAACAAACCTTCAGGAATTAAGATAAATTTACTGAGTTAAATTAAACCTTATTGAATGAGGGTTAACACCTTTGGGGTACATTGTATCAAAAATATAATAGTGTATGTGTTATTGTGGCATTGTATGTACCTTCTCCAGTAGGGAAGGGGGATGCTAATGTACTTCCTCCATTAGCAACCATTTGAAGCTACCCTCTGTAGAGATATACATCTACTAGTTCAAACTGGTTTCTCCAGAGACCAACTGAGAAAGAAAGGGTTGGATACATAGTCTGGTTTTTAAGTGGCTCAGGGCCTTCTCCCTGATCCAGCAAATGGACAGGATTTCAGGACCATGCAGAGCCCCCATCCTTAGGGTAGGGTTGGAAGGGCTGGATGCTTGTTCTGAGCTGAAGCTGTGATTAACTTGTAACCACAAGGAATCCCCCTTGGGTTGGGTATTGAAGGACTGCTCTTGCCAGAGCGCATTTTAGGAGTGAGGTTAACTCTGATAAGCTTTTTAGCATGCATGTATGTTCTTTTTATTGTTTTTTAATATATTTTCTCTGTAAGGCTTGTTACCTTACGAATATAGCAGGCTTGCATGGGAAGTGGCATGTGGTATCTTACAACTGTAGCAACTACACCTATTAACTGTCTCTGAAGAGAAACCAAGCAGGTCTGTTTGGGCAGACTGTGCTGGGGATAATACAGTGAAGGCTGGCAACTGTACATCCTGGGAATACCCCAGTCAGAAAGGAGTGGGACACCTGTCTCCACCCAGGAAAGGCAGCTGAGGAGCTGGAAGCCTGAGATTGGGTGCCTGTGCTGGAATCCTGAGGGGAAATATTGGTGCAGTTGCCCTGAACTGTGACTCCTGCTTCAAGTCTAACTGCTGTGGTTGACCTAGAGCATATCTACTAGAAAATCATCCAATTTCTATTTAAAAGTTCCAGTGATAGAGAATCTGCTACAGCCCTTGGTAAACTGTTCAATGGCTAATTATCCTCACTTAAAAAATTGCACCTTAGTTCTAGTCAGAACTTGTTGAGCTTCAAGTTGCTATCACTGGATCATGTTAGATCTTTTTCTGCAAGATTGAAGAGCCCATTATCAAATTTCTGTTCCTCATGTAGGTACTTACAGACTGTGATCAGGTCACTGCTTAACTTTGTCTTTGTTAAATTAAACAGATTGGGCTCCTTGAGTCTCACTATAAACCATGTTTTCTAATCCTTTAATCATTCTCATGACCCCTCTCTAATTTATCAACATCCTTCTTAAATTGTGGACACCAGCACTGGATGCACTATTCCAGCTGCAGTCACCCCAGTGCCAAATTCAGAGGTAAAATAACCTCTGTACTCCTGCTCGAGATTCTGGTTTATGCATCCAAGGATCATATTAGGCCTTTTGGCCACAGTGTCACGCTGGGAGCTCATGCTCAGGTGATTATCCATCATGATCCCAAAATCTTTTTTGGAGTCACTGCTTCCCAAGACAGAGTCTTCCATCCTGAAGGATGGCCTACATTCTTAATTCTTAGATCAGGAGTTCTCAAACTTCATTGCATCGCGACCCCCTTCTGACAACAAAAATTACTACACAACCCCAGGAGGGAGGACTGAAGCCTGAGCCCATCCAAGTCTCACTGCCCCAAGCTGGGAGCCAAAGCCTGAGTCCCACTGCACCAGGCGTGGGGAGGAGGGGGGAGCCCAAGGGCTTCAGACCCAGATTGGGGGGAGCTGTAGCCTGAGTCCCGCCGCCCAGGCTTCGGCCCTGGGCTTGGGGTTTGGCCATAGGTGGTGGGGCTGGGGCTTCAGCTTCTTCAGCCCTGGGCCCCAGCAAGTTTAATGGCAGCCCTGGCAACCCCATTAAAATGGAATCATGACCCACTTTGGGGTCCCAATCCACAGTTTGAGAACCACTGTCCTAGATGTTTGTCCTCACATTTGGCTGTATTGAAATATATACTGTTTGCTTGCGCTCAGTTTACCAAGCAATCCCGATCAATCTGAATCAGTGATTTATCCTCTTCATTATTTATCACTCCCCAAATCTATGCTTCATCTTCAAACTTTCTCAGTGATGATTTTATGTTTTCTTCCAGGTCATTGATAAAAATGTTACACAGTATAGGGCCAAAACCAGATACCTGCAGGACCTCACTAGAAACTCACCTGCTCGATGATCTTTCCCCATTTACAATTACACTTTGAGACCTGCCAGTTAGCCAGTCTAATCCATTTGAAATGTGCCATGTTGATTTTCTATCATTCTAGTTTCTTAATCTAAATGTGTAAGGTACCAAATCAAATGCCTTACAGGAGTCTAAATATATTACAACTGTGACAGAAATGGCAATTTCCTACAATATCTTTGGGAGATCTTACTGAATTCAGTTTATGTATCTTTGTGGAGGAGGGATTATATGTAATTCCATGAGGGAGAGTAACCACAGCTCCTCCAGGAACTAAGAACAAATGGGGGTCATTAGGCAAATTCATTCAGATTGCAACATCTCCAGAGAAGTACCACCACCTGGAGAGGCTCGCATATACTAGTTCAAACTGGATTCTCCAGAGACCAGCAAAGAAAGGAATTTTGGATAAATAGCCTGAGTTTAATCTGACTCAGGTCCTTCTTTCTGATCTAGCAAATGGACAGGATCTTCTGTTCAAAGGGGAGGGGACAACCTCTGTGGAAGGACTGGAAGAACTGACACCTACCAGAGCTTAAGGTTGGAGTTGGGGTGACCTCTGTTTTCACTGTAATGCTTTAGGAATAAATGTGTGTGCTTAGAAAGAGTTGTGTGGTAAATTGTAACTACTGGCAATTACAACTTTTCATACCTTTCAGATAGAAAGCAAAGCACAGACATTGACATGTTTAGGCACTCTGGCTTGCTGGGAATATTACAATGCAGGGAGGGAACCGTACAGCCTGGAAAATGCCTGGTCAGGGAGGGAGTGAAGCATAGGTCTCTGCTCAAGAGAGATCATGGCTGAGGAGTCGGGAGCCGAAAAGTGGATGCCCTCAAGGCATCACAAAGGAGGAATACAGGTGCAGTCATCCTGAACTGGGACAACATGAACACTGTTACCTTTATCAACAAACTTGTTATCAGAAAGAAAAGGAGTACTTGTGGCACCTTAGAGACTAACCAATTTATTTGAGCATGAGCTTTCGTGAGCTACAGCTCACTTCATCGGATGCATACCGTGGAAACTGCAGCAGACTTTATATACACACAGAGAATATGAAACGGTATGCATCCGATGCATTTCCACGGTATGCATCCGATGAAGTGAGCTGTAGCTCACGAAAGCTCATGCTCAAATAAATTGGTTAGTCTCTAAGGTGCCACAAGTACTCCTTTTCTTTTTGCGAATACAGACTAACACGACTGTTACTCTGAAACTTGTTATCGCATCAAATAATGATATCAAGGTGGTCTGACGAGATCTGTTTTCCATAAGTCTCTGTTCATTGTCATTCATTCTGTTACTGTTTTTTAATTCATTATTAACTGAGTTCTGTATCATCATCATCATATCATTGCATAATTTTGCCCAGGTTCGATGTCATACTGACAGACTTATAATTACTCAGGTCATCCCTTTTACCTTTTTAAAGATTGGCATAACATTAGCTTACTTCCCATCCATTTAGAAGTTCCCTGGTGTTCCAAGACTTATTAAAACTAATGTTAATGGTCCCAAGAGCTCCATGGCTAGCGCTCTTAAAATTCTTGCATGTAAGTTTTCTGGACCTGCTGATTTAAAAATGTCTGACTTTAGTAGCTGCTGCTTAACATCCTCCTGAAATATTAGTGGGATGGAAAGACAGTCATCATCATCATATGATATGAATATATCATCTGGCTTTTTCCCAAATACAGAACAGAAATATTTATTGAACACTTCTGCCTTTTCTGTATTGTTATTATTGACAGTTCTACCATTTCCATCTTCAATAACATTGTTAGTGTTCCTTTTGTTCCTGATAAACTTTTTAAAAAATACTCTTCTTATTGTCCTTAACTCTTTTAGCTCTAGGAGTTCTCTTTTTGATTGTGATGGGGTATGCACCTTACACCAACCCTGAAGGGGTTAAGGTGGCTCAGAAAGGGCCAGTTAACCTTAACACCAGCAGGAGAGTTTGGCTTGATTGATAAGGCTAATTGATGATGAAGCCCAGCTGGGGCAGGCAAGCAACTGAGTGACTAATGGAAGGGCGTGGTAGGCCAGACGAGAGCCGATTGCCACCCACAAGGAGGAACCACAGTGGTGAGTGCACCCTGTTACAGTGTCTTTTTGCATCCCTTATCCATTTTCTACAGTTTCTAGCTTCTAGTTTATATTCATTGCTAACAATTTCTCCTTTTTCCATTTTATATATATCTCTTCTTTCTCCCAGCTGATTCGGCTCATAATTGTTTCCAGCTTTGTGAAAGTGGCCTTTCTAAACCACCAAGTATATTGATTACTTGCATGTAAGCAACCACTAATTTTTAGTTCTGTGATCAATTCCTCATGATCTGTCAAGGAGAAGTCTAAGATAGAATCCCCCTGGAGTGGATGCAATACTGTTTGAGTTAGAAAATTGTCATCTGTAATTTATAGAAATTCCAGTGATATTTTTAGTATTCACAGCAAGAAACCTCCAGCATGTGTCAATTAGATTGAAGACCCCCATTACAACCCAGTTTTTTCCCCCTGCACATTATAGATTAGTGCTCAAGGATTGTCACTTGATAAATTGCCCTGTTCTGTTCATTCCCTCTGAAGCATCTGGCACTGGCCACTGTCGGAAGATAAGTCACTGGGCTAGATGGACCATTGATCTGACCCAGTAGGCAATCGGTCTTATTATTTGATTATACTGTTCCCAAGTGTGATATGGTGTCTGTAGCAGACACCCCTCTTGTGCTTTATCTATAGATCCATATTCTAACAAGCATTCAAGATAATTTACTTCCTAGATGTCAGAGACTTGGAAACAGGCAATGCCATTTTTGACAGAGTGACTCTGCCTCTCCCCTTTTGCCCACTAGACCCTTCCTAAACCACTTGTAACCACGGATTTTAAAATTCCAATCATGCAGATCTTCCCACCTGGTTCAATAATACTGTCTACATCAAATTTATGCTAATAAATGAACAATTCCAATTCTTCTTGTTCATTACTTGGGTTCCTAGCTTTGGTGTATAGGCAACTAAACAATTTATTCTTTTCATGTCCCTTGGTGCTTTGATATCTTGATTTTGTACTAAATGAGTGCCCCTTTTCACCTTCTATGTTAGTTTAATGCCCTTCTGATTACTCTAGCCAGCCTGTCGCTGAGGAGATTGGTTCCCCTTCAACTGAGGTGACTATACAGCTCTCTCTCCTCATAGAAGGTAGACCAATGTTCCACAAAACCAAAACTCTCTATCTTACACTACTGCCCTGGCAGCAGTTCACCTCTGGAATGTCTGACTTCTTTGCTTTGCTCATGAGACAGGAAGGATCTCAGATCAGAGAATATTCTCCTTCAGCCCCATGCTGAGTTCTGTGAAGTTGTCTATAATCTGCAAGGTATCCTGTGAAGCAGTGTCATGAAGGCCAATGGATCGTTGCCTGCTGAGTTCAGAAGCCTAGCCAATCTTAGAGTGATGTCTTATGTCTTGGCTCCAGTAAGGCAGCACACCATCCTGCTATCTGCCTGTCCTTTGCAGAATGTTCTTTCCATTCTCCTTTGCATAGCATCCTCATCTAGGTATTATCTGTCTTCTGTGGATGGCTGGCGATCTCTTCACAGGTACGCTTGATAGTCTTGCAGCTTGGGCTGAGCAGCCATTCTCAGGAATGTCCAGTGCACCTGTTCCATTCAACTAGCTGGCTCTTCAGAGACATTTTCTGCAGTTTCCGTGCTGAGAAGCTGATTGGATACTTCTAGCTGTGTGGAATTCTTCCCGGTCCTCTCTGGTAGTTACAGCCTGCCTATCCTCATCTGCCTCCAACAGAGTAGAATGCCAGCTTGACCTCATGCCTCTGGTGGTTACAAACTCTCTGATTTCCACATTCTCTCATTCTTGGCCACCAGTTCATTTCTTCCTTGACTCTGGGGTGGCGATGCTTCCTGAATCTGGTTGTTCCAGTACTCTACATCCTCTCTGATGCTCTGCAATGTCAGTCCTTGTAATTCCAAACCACAAATCTTTCCTTCCAGCACAATCACCAACTCGCACTTTGTACATAGGAAGTCCCTTCTGGCTTCAGGCAGGAAAAAAAACATTCCCCATCCGTTGCAGGTTGCAATCACTGATCTGTTGCTGGCCATCACACTCTTGAGCATAGAACTGTACCTAGAAAGAGAACCTCTCATGCACCTTCCTATGAACTCCATACAGAAGTCCCCTGTTTGCCCCTCCTGTTCACCTGCTGTCACATTAATAATTTCAACGAGAAATATTAACCCCAAATAATCATTGAAATAGAGCAGCCTCAATTTACATGAGTCTGCCAGCATTTGTTCTGCATGATTTTAAACATAATGCTGGAACAATACTTGTATATTCTGAACATGCCACATAGCATTTCCCTGACACAGCATTTTTAATGTAATTGTCCATTTAAAGTCCGATTACAATTTAATATAGTTTGAATTTAGTACATATTTCTGTAATATATGGAGTCACTATATATTAGTTGTATCTTATATGACTGATCAATAACTGAAAACCATGATTTGCTCAATCTGCCCAACAAGTGAATTTGTAACGTACATATGTATTGTATAATGAAATGGGTAGAAGAGTAGTTTTTAGCTGTGTGGCAAAGAACTGAAAGGGGGAAGATCTGTTGTGGTGGTTCTATCTGTGAGGAAGCCATGAGCCTGCTGCTGTTGGCATTGCAATGGGTGTGAAATATGCTAAGACAGTTCTGATAAGAGCCTGGTTTATTACTATTGAGATGGCTAAGAGGAAATGAGAGAAGACAGCCCTGAATCCCTGAGCACAACAGTTCTGAGGAAACACCCCAATCCATACAACCTGTGGAGTGTTTCCTGGTCACATCCCTGGGTTTCTGATGCTGGAGACTGCATGGTTTGAGGTGGGATTCAGTCATTTTGGACCATCTGAGCAGAAGTTACTTTTTCTTCTTTCCCCCAGGTCCCTCCACATCACAGAGAGTCCTGACGATTCTCTACCATTTTTCTGTTCTGTTATACTGTCATGGGAGGGGTGCATTCGCTGCTGGTGGCACTTCCTGCTGGTCATTCTGGGGATTAGCTCCAGCCAGACATTGCGCCCTCCTCTGATGGTGTCTCTGCTGTCATCCTCTCACCCTGCAGACCCCTCTTGCTCCAGGAATTGCAGCCTCCTCCTCTGGAGGGCTGTCATTACGTGGTTTCCCCTTCCCTGTGTGTGTGTATGTAACCAAGTCTTTCCAGGACAAACTGTCCCAGGCAGTCCACTGTCCTCTACCTGGTGTGTGCCATGTCCACGTTCTCTGGGTTCACCAGCCTTCCAATTCCATTCTCCTAGGGAGTAACTATGGATAACTCTCTAGCCACTAACACACTTACCTTCTCCCAAGGAGTGACTGCAGCCTACTTCCCTGAAGCCCTGTCTGTTGCCAGCTTCCTGGTTTTATAAACCCAGCCCAGCTCCTCCCCCACCTGGACTTTATCAACCAATTAGGCCCTAGCACTCCCTGGCTTTCGTCCAGGTGCTGCCTATAGGTTAATTGGCCTAATTTACCCTCTCAGGGCAAGTGTGGAGAGTACACCCCATCACATATACACTCTTCCTCAAGATCACCAGCCTTACAAGCAAAGAGGATCTAATGAGGTCATCGGCAGACATGCCTCTTAACCTGCTGAATGTTCAAGTCTCCCCTTGTCTCGACCACCCAATTTTAGAAAAAAACCCACAAGTGTTATCCCTACTGGGTGTTCCAGTGTAACAAGGCTCCAGGTGCTTCCACTGCTCTTACCACCATGCTACTGAAAACCTCCTTACATACAGGCCATTGAAGAGTCAGGTGGTAACTTGGTAACCAACTATCCTGGGCCAAAACTGAACTTGGCAAGCTCAGGTCTTGTCCATGGGCTCAGGTCTGTGTCCCAGAGAATGAAGTACCACAAGGATGTCGGACTGCCTAAGACAAAAAATAGTCTTCGTGGCTCACCAGTGGAAGATCTGAGGTCCTGGTGCCGAATCCACCATCAAACCCCCAGTTGCTGATGAAAGATCTGGCAGAGGTGGGAGGAGGGGCAGCAGGCTGGCAGCATGTTTTTAGTGTTAAAATCTGTATTTTGTCTGCATTCAATATATGGGAATGGACAGAAGGACATGTACAATCATTTTAAATTACTTTACCTTTGTTGGTTACATAAATGAAATTTTAGTGGTATGTTAACTTTGATTATGATGTAACAGATCTTATTTTTCCATCATTGGACCCAAGACAGGCATAAATAAGTTCTGGTGATATTTCCCATCAGAAGTAAAATAGCTGTCTTTGAAAACACATTTTCAAAATCTTTGTTCTTGTTGTCAAGATAGGAAATGTTTTGCATAGCATGTGTTTGTGTGTATAACACGTGGTCAGAGCTACATCAGTGATGACAGGCTGCTTGTGGAAAAAATACTCCACCTTGTTTGACCTGCTTTATGGAGACTTGAGCTTGTTTTACTGATGACATAATTTCAGCCATTCTTCATAAAGCAGCTTTAGATTAATTTTTTAATCCCCTTGGTTTGTGTTTCTTTGTTTGGCTGATAAATTTTCATTCGAAAACCTGGTCAGCTGGATTTTGGATTTTAAAAAATCATTTTGATAGAATTACTGCAGACCTTGTAAAGTTGTGGCTTTATTCTGGATATTAACAGTGCTCACATTCAGAGTGCCTCTTTTATAGGAGTGCTTGGCACATGAAAAAACTTTTGAACTCCACTGGCATTTTACTTTTTATGTGGTTCTTAGACTATTTTTTATTTACTTATATTACTGTAGCAGGCAGGAGCCCTAGTCATTGTGCTAGGTGCTGCACAAACTCAGAACAAGACTGTCTAGTCCCTAAGGAGCTTACAATCTAAGTATAAGAGACAACACATGGAGAAAGACAGGGGAGTACAATGAGACAATATGACAGGTTTCAGAGCAGCAGCCGTATTAGTCTGTATCCGCAAGCAGAAAAGGACGACTTGTGGCACCTTAGAGACTAATAAATTTATTTGAGCATAAGCTTTCGTGAGCTACAGCTCACTTCATTGGATGCATGCAGTGGAAAATACAGTGGGGAGATTTTATATACACAGAGAACATGAAACAATGGGTGTTACCATACAGACTGTAACAAGAGTGATCAGGTAAGGTGAGCTATTACCAGCAGGAGAGTGATAGGCAATGGGCCAGCAGCCCAACCATTGTCAAGTTTTTTGCAGGCATCGCAGCAAAGAATAGTTTTAAGGGAGTATTTGAAGGAGGATATTGAGTTAGTTTTGTAGATGTTTACAGGGAGCTCCTCTCAAGCATGAGGGGCAGTGTGGGAAAAAGCACAAAGGTGTTTGTTTGAAAATTTGACAAATGAGCAAGGGAGGCTGGCATCATGGACCAGTCGGAGGCAGGAATTAACGTTTCAATAGCAAACAAGAGAATGGTAGGGTGGGGATAGGCCATAAACAGCCTCGAAAATGAAGACATGTAGAGTATGTCTGATATGCTAAAGAAGGAGGAGCCAGTGGAGGGATGCAAAAAGAGAGGCTATATGGTCAAATAAATGAGCTAGGGAAATGATCTTTCCAGCAGTGTTCTGAATGGATGTGAGTAGGGCCAAGATGGCATTTGTCAAGAACAGGGAAAAGGATGTTGCAGTTATCAAGGTGTAAGATGAGAGCCTGAACCCGAGTTTTAGCAGTGAGGATGGATAGGAAAGGTTGTATCTGAACAATGTTATGTAGAAAGAGTCTGCAAGATTTAAATATAGCCTGAGTGTGAGGATATAGAGAACAGCGTGAGTTGAAGATGACAGCCAGATTACAGGCCTGAGGGACAGGCAGGATGGTGGTATTGTCCACAGTGGTTGAGAAAGAGGGTTGAGTGGGAGACTAAGAACTCTGTTTTAGCTGTGTAGAGTTTGAGCTAATGGCTAGACATCCATAATGAGATGTCAGAGAGACAGGCCAAGATTTTAGTTTGGACAGGAGTGGAGAGGTAGACCTGCCAGTCATCTGCACAGTTGAATTTATGTTTGTGGATGAGATAAAGTACAGAGAGAGAAGAGGAGAGGTCCCCAGACAGAGCTCTATGGAACCCCCCTAGAAAGTTGGAGTGGGGATGAGGTGGATCCTCCAAAGGACAAGCTGAAGGAATTGGGGAATGGGGCAGTAGTTGGAGAGGCAAGTGGGATCTAGGGTAGGATTTTTAAGACAGGAGAGACTAAAGCATGTTTGTGGCACTGTTTGTTTTTTCCCTCCTATTTCCCCTTGTCTCCTTTTCATTTCTAGGCTCATGGAATGTGCTGTTCACAGTCACTGTCTGGACTTCCTCTCCTGGAGTTGTGTCCTAGAACCTCTCCAATCTGGCTTCCACCCCTTGCACTCCATTGAAACTGCTCTCACCAAAGTCTGTAATGACTTCTTCCTAGCCAAAGCTCAGAAACAGTACCCCATCCTTCTCCTTGACCTGTCAGACTCCTTCAGCATAACTGACCATGCTCTTCTTGAAATGTTGTCCTTCCTTAGCTCTCAGGACTCTGTCTTCACCTGGTTCTTCTCCTTCCTGTCCAGTTGCTCCTTCAGCTTGTCCTTTGGAGGATCCTTCTCATTCTCCAAATTTAACTTTTGTTATAATATTTGTACTGTTTTAACAGCATTTTCAATTAGCCCACTAGATTGTTGGTAACCTGGACTTGATGTAATATGTTTGAAATCATATGCTATGGCAAAACTTAAACTCTTGACTGTGAAATTGAAGTCCATTATCAATCATTACTGCATGGAGTATGCCGTATAAAAACTTTTGAGTACCTAAGTCCCCCATTCATTTTATTAATGAATTGTTTGGCACAAGTGTTTTCTAATATAGATATTTCAGGAAAATACAAAAAATAATCAAGAACTATAACATATGCATGTCCTTTATATTCAAATAGATTGAAACCTACTTTATACCAAAGTCTTGTTTTCTTGAATAAATGTCATAGGCTGTTTAGACTGAGCATTTCTATGATTTGTGATTTCTATGATATGTCACTTTCTTTTATGTAAACCTCTATGTTTTGGTTCGTTTGTGGTCAGTACAGAACCTCTCTTTCTCTACCTTTACATTTTTCTATTGCTAAATGTTCCTCATGTATGTGTTTCAACATCTCTGCTGTTAACACTACAGGAATTACTACCCTATTGCCTTTAAACAGAATTCCTTCAATTACTGAAAAGTCTTTAATAAGTTGATTATATGGCTTCAATATCACTTTATTATATCCTTTTTCAATAGCTGTAATAATCTTTTGTAAATTCTCATTCTGTCTAGTTGCTTGTACAATTTCTTCCCATACTCTTTCTGATACAGGAAACAATTTTTAAATACCTCTACTTGTACCACATCTTCCTCTTCAATTATATTGGTTACATCATAAACTCTAGAAACAGTATCAGTAACAATTAATGATTTGCCTGGCTGATACTCTAATTTTAAATCAAATGCCAAATTCCATTTCCAGAGTTTGAAGTTCCGCGTAGTACAGGGTCTGGAAGATCAAGTTCTGTACTTCACTAGAGTTAAACTCTTATTTGTTTCCTCTTGCTTACGTATGACAGTTTTCTGCATGCATGTTCAAAAAATAGATAAAGGTTCAACAGCCCTAATTTACAGCTGGGGAACGTAGTGCCTTGCAAAGGGTCACACTGGAAGTCAGTAGCAGAGCTGCAAATAGAATCCAGGTTTCCTGATTTCTACTGCCCTACTCCAGCTACTTTCCATATGATAATATATGAATTGGAGAACCGACTTAAATTACACAGGGGTACATGTGCTCTGCATACTACCCCAGCATGGCTCCACATCCTTGAACAGACATTAGCTTGCCGTTACATCTTCACTTTTCAGACAGATGCTCCAGTTAGCCCTCTAAGTGCACTCAAAGACCAAATTAAAATGTTGCTTTCCCCCAATTTTCCATTTACTTTTTTCCCATCTACATGCCCCTGTTTAATTTGCACAGAGACCTGCTTTACGTGCTGGAAGTACCAAAGGAGCCCATTTGCAGAGGTGTACTTAACAATTCCTAGTACTTACAGTCTTTGTTTCTCTCTTGCTTTTATCACTAGGGCTGGGAACAATGGGCCGAGGCATTGTGACTTCTCTGGTGAAGGCCAGGATGTCCGTAGTAGCTGTAGAACAGGATCAGAAGCAGCTGGAGGTAGGAGGAAGAGCTGTGACATCCCTTCTAGAACATGAGGCTTCAAAAATGCAGTGGAGTGGCCAACGCCCGGATGCCTGTGATCCCGCCCTTCTCCAGTTCACTCTGGACTTTGGTATGTTACAGGATGTAGATCTAGTTATTGAGGCTGTGTTCGAGGACATGGCACTGAAGAAGGAGATCTTCCATAAGTTGTCAGCAATCTGCAAGCCAGGGTCCTTCTTGTGCACTAACACCTCCGCCTTGGATATTGATGAGATTGCTTCAGCCACCAGTCGCCCTCACCAGGTCATTGGTACTCACTTCTTCTCACCTGCCCATGTAATGAAGCTGTTAGAAATAATCCGTGGTCGTCACACATCGCCCATCACCATTGCCACCGCCATGGGTTTAGCTAAAACTATAGGCAAAATAGGGGTTGTCGTAGGGAATTGCTTTGGATTTGTTGGGAACAGAATGATGGCTCCTTATGCTGAACAGGCAGTTTTCCTGCTAGAAGAAGGATGTAAACCAGAAGAAGTAGATCAAGCTCTAGAGGGATTTGGTTTCAATATGGGGCCCTTCCGAATGTCAGATCTTGCTGGGCTTGATGTGGGCTGGAGATCTCGGAAAGGGCAGGGCCTGACTGGACCCGAACTGGCTCCAGGAACTCCTGCTCGCGTGCGTGGCAGGAGGAGATACAGCCCGCTGCCTGATCTTCTATGTGAGAATGGAAGGTATGGCCAGAAGGCTGGCATGGGCTGGTACCAATATGAGAAACCTGGGGCTAGAATAGCTAATCCAGATCCATGGCTTCACAATTTCCTGATTGGGTATAGAGATGCCCATCATATTAAGGCACGCTTCATAGACGAGGAGGAAATCCTGGAGCGTTGTCTGTATACCCTCATCAATGAGGGCTTCCAGATCTTAGATGATGGAATAGCTTCTGCCCCAGAAGATATTGATGTAATCTACATTCATGGCTACGGATGGCCAAAGCACAGAGGTGGCCCCATGTTTCACGCTTCCACCATTGGGCTACCTAGCATTCTGGCTAAATTGCAAAAATATTCTGAGGCCCATCCTGACATTCCCAGAATGCAACCCAGTGCTTTTCTGAAGAAACTAGTGTCCATGGGAAACCCTCCCCTGAAGGAGTGGATGTCCCATGCAGGACACCAGAGCAGTAAGCTGTGATGTCCCTGCAGCCTTCTCTACGCATTCAGCCACTTGTCTAGTGGTGACAGGTATCTCTCACTGCCATAATCAGTGATGTCTGTTCCAATCAAATCCAAAGCACAGCAGGTTGAAGATTAATGTCTGGCTTAGCTGAGCGGAGTAACTACTCCCTCAAATGGTAGTTGCTGTCGCTTCCCTTTCCCTACTCACAATACACCCCTCCCTCCCACCTCGTTAGTTCACCACACAACCCCTCAAGCTGCCAGTAGGAGACCCCTTCTGGCTGGCTGTTTCCTGACAAGCTGCACTCACCCGACCGCTGGATCCTAAAGCTGCTGTTCTTAACTGCCTGCCTCTTGCCATTCCTCTGGAGAGGGAGGGAGCAACACCTGGCAGCTCATGAGGCAGTTGAAAGTGGGAGGGTAGGCCGGGAGTCCTGGCTCAGGGGAGACAAAGCCAGTGAAGATTCACTGCAGACTGGTATCCTCACCTAGCTGTATCTGCCAGCAGCTACAGATCTCCTCTTGTTCCTGCCACAGCACCCTCTAGTGACCAAAGGCAAACCATAGGAACTAGTCCCCACGGGAGAGCCACCCCCGAACCATCCAGTTTACTAAGGATTCATTTACAGGATGGACCTTCCCCTCCCAAAGGGAACAGATTAGACTGCCCCAGATAATGGTCTCTTCACGGAGTGCAGGTTTGTGGGGTTTTGGATTGACTGGAGGGAGTGGACAATGGTGCAGAATGGAACCGTGCATTTTGGAAGTAAATTGTGATGCAGTAAAGAGAGCATCCAGAGCTAGTATCAAGGGATGGCACTCAGCACCTACCTCCAGCCCCCAAAATAACACTCATAAACACAGCACAATCACAGAAGACTATGACCTGCTCATTAGGTAGTGGCTGGAAGATCACACCCTTTCCCCCTCCTTCCTTAGCATTGCCCCTGCCCTCCAACCTCTTCCTCCAGACAAAAGTGCCTCCTCTCCAAGAGGGAGTGTTGTGTGTGTGTGTGTTTTCCCAGAACTCCTCACCTGCTTTTCTAGCCTGCCTGCTGGCAGCTGCTCAGCGTAGAAGGCATGGAGGGCTTTGTGCACTACAAGTGACAGGAGAAAAGCCTTGTGTGGCACTTCAGTGTTTCAGGTGTACAAAGGGTACCATGGAAAGTAAATGGGCTCAAGAGCTGTGCAGATAGGAGTTATGCTACAGGCAGGGAGAGAAGCCTCCAGCAGATAAAAGAACAGGAAGAGAAATATTTGCTTTTCTGACAGGTTTCAGAGTAACAGCCGTGTTAGTCTGCATTCGCAAAAAGAAAAGGAGTACTTGTGGCACCTTAGAGACTAACCAATTTATTTGAGCATGAGCTTTCGTGAGCTACAGCTCACTTCATCGGATGCATCATGCTCAAATAAATTGGTTAGTCTCTAAGGTGCCACAAGTACTCCTTTTCTATTTGCTGTTCTGAACTTGGTCCTGCAGGGTAAGGACTCCTCTTGCTCTTGTGCAAAGAGCACAGCTCCCAGTTACTGGCAGGTGATCCTGGTGGCTCCAGAACACACACATTCTCTTCTTAGGAAAAGCCGTATCTGAAAACAGACTCTGCTTTGTTTCATTAATTTTTAATAAAGCTGATTTTCATTTTCTCTCATAGCCTACGTTGTATCATCAGGTTTTGCTGCATTGTTCTCCCACATATACACTGGTCACTTTTTTGCCCAGTGGTAGTAGATATCAAGGTCTTGCAGGTCAGTTTCCTAGTGGTAGAGACCCACAGAGACCGTGGCATCAGGTTAGCAGACCAAATAGCTTCAGCCACCTGTGATTGTCTAGGTAAAAGAACCAGTTGATGGTAGCCATCAACACCTTCCAGCATAACAATGCACCCCATGTCAGCTATTGGGAGGGAAGGCAGAGAGTTTTAAAACATTGACATCCTGAATGACTTATCTCCTACAAAGAAAGAAAAGAAATAATAATTGAGAGAGAAATAGGGGACATACAGAGCTCCTGGCAGGAGAGGGAGACTGGAAAGTCCTGAGGGGGAAAGGAAACACAGCACCTCTAGCACATGGTGGAGGTGGGAATGGGTGACAGAGCCACTGGCATGAGGGAGTAGGCTGCAGGGAGTTCCTGAAATAGCAGGGACTGGCACACAGGGAGTTTGTGGGGGGAATAGAAAGACGCAATAAGTGCCTGGTGCGTGCAACGCACCCAGCCTACACAAGCTACCAAATGTGCAACCTTCTAGTACTGGCTAATCAAGCACAATAGAACGACTGTACAAACCTTTTCTGAAGAGCCTAAACATTGGTCCTGGTCAAGAAACTACAGCCAAGATTTTCAAAATCAGCATGTAAAGATAGACTCCTAGGACATTTTCAAAAGTCCTGAGCATTCCGCAGCTCCAATTTTATTTTATTTGGATTCCTGTGCCACACCCATCACCATGGTCTGAACACTACCAGCAATACGTTGAGAGATATAACTAGCATCTGCCATCTGTGTGGTTCTTTCTTCCTGTCCTCACATGGAAGAGACTGTAAGGATTTTTTAAATTTAATTACATTTTATTTTGTGTGCCCTGTGAACTAACAAAAGGCAGGCTGAAGATGCGTGTCCTGCACCTGAAATGGAAGGTGCTGAGGTTTGTGGAGTTTCTTAGGATTGGTCTGTATTACAAAATTAGGTCAACGTAAGCCGCCTTGTATTGACCTAATTGTGCATGTGTCTACACTTAAATTTATCTCCCATTGATGTAAGTGCCCCATCACATGGCCATAGTAACACCACCTCCTCATGTGGCATTGAGCCATGGTTGACGTACAGAGGTTGACGCAGCGCAAGTGTAGACATTGCATTACGTATCTCTGCACTAACAGTCCTCCAGCAGCTGTCCCTCAGTACCTGATACTGACTGCTCTGGTCACAACTGTGAGCTCTGCTGCCTAGAAGTTATGTAGACCAAAGCCCACCTCCCCCCACCTTTAAAACCTCCACAAATTTTTGAAAGGCCTTTTCCTGGTTGTCCAGCTTGGTGAGCACACCTCTATCTGCTCTCCATTGTTGTGCATAGCTGACCGTGCTGGCTACATGTTCCAGACACACTCCTGCTTGGAGTAGACGGGAGAAATTGGGTATCCTGAGCCGGTGGGGAGAAGAGGCTGTGCAGGAACAGCTTCGAACCAGCCGTAAAAATATCAACATCTACGAGCGGATTGCTTGGAGGATGCAGTGGAAGGGTTACACCAAGGACCTGCAGCAGTGCTGTGTGAAAGCCAAGAAATTGTAGCAGGCGTACCAGAAGGCCAGGGAGACCGACAGTCAATCTGGTGCAGAGCCACAGACCTGCCTCTTTTACAAAGACTGCATGCCAGACTTGGAGGAGACACCACCAGCAGCCCGCACGCCGCTGTGGATATCTCCAAGGAGCCCAAGTCACAGGCCCCTGCTCTGAACAGTGAGGAGGAGGGGTATGGGGGACAGGTGACCAGGGGATCCAGCTGCGCAGTTAGCCAGGACCTGTTTTTGACTCCAGCATAGTCCAGTCGGTGCTGGTAGTCAAGCACGGGTGAGCCTGATGCAGAGGAAGGATCCTCAGATAAATCTCTAAATAAATTTTCCATTACAGGGATGGCACCCCCAAATTAGCAGGACACAGCTTTCAACTTTTCATTTATTTAGAAGATAGAGTGGTACAACCAAGAGAGGTAGAATTGCTATCTGCTCCTCATTCCCCTCTGGAGTTATGCAGAGGGGGCCATGCGGAGCAGTGTGTTATGTAACAGAGATGTCCCTTGACTCCTCCTGAGAGATCTCAATGGAACATCATGGAGATACCCTGCAATCCTCTCCCGATAATTTCTAGCCTTGCTATGGAGAGCTCCATTGTGCCTGAGGAACAGAGGTGTCACGTACATTACTGGTTCTGCACTTTCCCTCCCCTTCTTCTCATGCACACACCCTCAATTTCAGCGTGTGTGTACACGTGCATGCAAGTCAATGCAGACCCAAAAGGACCATTCTTACCCTCTACTCTGACCTTCTACATAACAAGGCCATGAAAAGTTCTTACACTGAGCCCACCAAATAGAGCCCTGTACTTGCTGAGTGTATCTTTTAGAGAAACATCCAATCTTGATTTAAATACACCAGTCATGGAGAATCCACCACATCTCTTGGTAGTTTGTTTGGTTAGTAATCCACAATAACCCCTAAGACTCTTCCACAAAGTCTCTGCTTTCTAGGATACAATTCCCCATCCTGTAAGTATGCACAACATTCTAACCTGCCTTTTAAAATGCAAGCTGTTTAGTTGAGCGCAGACTACCAAGCAATCCAGATCACTCTGACCTGTCTTGATTGTTATTTGTCACTTGCTACCAATCTTTGTGTCACTTGAAAACTATCTGCAATGATTTTATATTTTCTTCCAGATATTGACAGAAATCTGACCAGATAGGGTGAGTTTATGGGGATGTCAGTTTTAATATGTTATGGTGGGAGCAAGGGCAGCTTCATCCACAGAAACCCTGCAACAGGGGCTCCTGTCTCACAGGGTTGGGGCCCAGTTCCCCACTCTGGGTGATGCAACCTGGTGCAGGGGTTGAAGCTGCTGCTGCGGGGAGAGTGCAGGGCAGGATCACTCTCCAGCCTCCCCCACAGGGCCTCCCATCCTCACCAGGTCAGGATTAGGGTTGCAGTGTGCGGGCAGAAGGTGCTGTTGCGGGCATTTAGTGGCGATGAGCAAGAGGTGATGCCCGCAGAGCAGGAATGCACCCACTGAAATGGGAGGCTGCATCCGCCACTGAGTTTTAGTCACCAGATGGTTACAAGTTTTTCTCTTAGAATGGGAGCCCTGTTCAGTCTTTGAAGACAGGCTGCATTGTTGTTAGTTTTGTCGGGTAGTTTCTTTTTGGGGAACTGTTGAAAGTAGTGTGCTAGGTTGCTCTTTGCCTTAATCTCTTTGATTTGTACAGAGTTTTGGGGCATTGTTGCTCCCTGGGAACTGGGCATTGGTGTTTTGGCTGAGATTTCAGAAAGAGGGATTTGCCTGGGTGTTGTTTGACCAACTCCGTTCAAGGACTGGGGTATATAGTGCAAAAACAAGTTACACTAAGAAAATAATGACAGGTTTCAGAGTAACAGCCGTGTTAGTCTGTATTCGCAAAAAGAAAAGGAGTACTTGTGGCACCTTAGAGACTAACCAATTTATTTGAGCATAAGCTTTCATGAGCTACAGCTCACTTCATTGGATGCATACTCCACAGTATGCACGAAAGCTTATGCTCAAATAAATTGGTTAGTCTCTAAGGTGCCACAAGTACTCCTTTTCTTTTTACTAAGAAAATACACAGACTGTGGCAGTGATTTCTCCTCCAATGGCAAGCCAACTTGCAGCCTGCCACCGCTCAGCAGAGGAGCCTTAAAAAAAATGTACTTGCAAATTCAGCAAATTTAATAGGGAAACCAGTTCAACATATGAATATGGAACCAGACAATGCCATTTTTACCATCACTTTTCAAGGGAGAAGCAAACTTTAACTTCACCTTAAAGAAAATTTGTGGTTGGAATATTAAGAACTTTCAGGTCAATAATGAACAAGCAAATATTCTGTACACAAATTCCTTTGCAAACTTAAAGAGCTTAGAACTACAAGCAATACTCTGAGAAAGTCATATTTTAACTTGTTTTGACAGTCTACGGATGTATCACATGAAAAATACATATGAGAAAATAGTGTTTCTGCATAAAACAGAGTTAAACAAGAAATAAAAATATGCAGTTAATACAATTCTGTCCCTTATTTTTCTGAGCCACTGCTTGCAAGACACTACAGTGTATATATCACTGTTTCAAGGGTGTCTCTCCAAAGGGAAAAACATCCTGCTAAATAAATAGAGCTGTACATGGGTATTGGCAGAAATATTAAACATATATTCTAGAGAGAAAAGAAAATACAAAATTTATATAATATCTAGATTGATACAGATATACTGGTAAATAACAAAAAGGACAGGGAAGTCTTACAGAGCGATCTGGATCGCTTGGTAACCTGGGCCCATTCAAACAAAATGCATGTTAATTGCCCAATACAGAGTTATACACATAGGAACACGGAATTCTGGCCATGCCTACAGAATGGGGGACTGCACCCTGGAAAGCAGAGACTTCAAAAAGGATCTATGGGTTACAGTGGTCAAACGATTTGAGTTTCTAGTGCCATGCTGTGACAAAAAGTGCTAATGCAGTCCATGGATGTAGAAAGAGAACAGTAGTGAGTAGGACTAGGGAGGTGATTTTACCTCTGTGTACGGCATTGGTGAGACTGATATGGGAATACTGCATCCAGGTCTGGGGTCCATATGTTAAAAAGTTTGTTGAAAAATTGAAGAGGGTGCAGGAAAGAGCCACAAAACTGTGCAACTTCCAGACCTTAACATGTTTGCATTTCTTTTAAGTGTAACCATAATTCTATGTTTCCTGGGTTTATAATGCTTCATTTTGCGATAACTGCTGTATCCCAGTAACATTTTTGCCCTTAAGTTATTGATATATAGTCTCGCCTTAAGACAGAGTTAAAATAGTTTTTGTCTGGGTGTTTAATAATCAACTGAATATTTGCTGGGGACAATTTGAACAATCTATAAACTCAAATATATTAGTGAAAGCTATTCATCAAATGATTCTGAACATCTAATAAAAATTATGTTTGCAGACAATTCATGAACAGAATAAAAGGCTAAATTGACCAAATAAACTGTTTGATCAGCTCTATCAATAGTCCATTTTACTGGAGCAGTCCTCAGACCCAGGATTCTGACTAACAACTCAAAAATATGCTGATGACTTGATTATACTCTTGTCAATGCAAAACTGTCTATAAAGGAGTTTATTCCCACCAGAAGCACACTACAAGACATAGGCTCTAGAGGTCATCCTACGAAAGAATGAAATCATAATTAAACAAAACAAGAAAACCCCAGCCCAAATTAAAATGTTATTTTGGAAGCAGAGATACTGAAGTGTTATATACCTAGCCCTGATAATAAATATCACAAAAAATTTCAAGCTAGCTATGAAAACATTAGAAGAGGAAAGGCAAGGACGTCTTAAACTATTTGAAAATAAAATCTGGATAAATAAAATCCAATTACTCTACTACAAAACTATTCACTAGTATAATTCTGCCACTTAGGTGAAAAGTCTGGGGCCAAATCTTAACAGTTAATTGCACTTATCAGAAGAAATCAGCGCTGGCGACCCTAACCCTACCATTCTGCAAACAAATGTGTTTACAGACCAGAACTCACCCAGCAATGGCTGTACGAGCAGAACTAGAACTAATTAACACCACCACATATTAAATTTCCACAACTATATGAACTAAAGCATAATATACTCTTTCCATAACACATCTACACTGCAATATATACCCTCAGCTGGCCCGTCTGAGCTGGCCCGGGCTCATGGGGCTTGGGCTAAGGCAGGGGTTCTCAACCTTTTCTTGCTGAGACTCCTCCTCAACATGCTATAAAAATGCCAGGGCCTGGTGGGAGAGGGGAAAGCGCAGGGCTCCGGGTCAGAGGTGGCAGACCCTAGGGCATAGGCATAGATTTACTTCTCTTTGTGGGGGCGCAAGGGCTGGTGGGGCTTGAGCCAGCTCCGCACACAGGTTCCAGGGAGAGAACACCACCTCCACCCTCTGATTCACTCAGTAGGCCACTCAGCCTGTCTAGGCTGTGGGGGGATGCAACCAAAAAATATAACTCAAAGCGGGGACTCAGTTCAAGTTTGAAAACCACTCAGGGTGCAAGGAGGGGATAGCTAGGGGTTGTGTGTGGGCAGGGGAGTAGCTCAGGGTGCAGGAAGCAGGTATTTAGGGGCTGTGTATGGGGGGGGCTCCCAGCTTCAGCGGGGGGAACGCTGGGGCTCCCAACTTCAGGCTCCCAGCTTCAGCCCCCCGCTGCCCCTGGCTTGGGGGGGAGGTTTGCCAGCTTCAGCCCCACGTCGCTCCTGGCTGGGGGGGCACTGCCAGCTTCAGCCTGCGCCGCTCCCAGCTGGTGGGAGGCCTGCCAGCTTCAGCCCCACGCTGCTCCCAACTGTAGGGGGGAAGGGCTGCCGGCTTCAGCCCTGCACCAATTCCAGCTGGAGTGGGAGGGCCACCAGCTTTACCCTGCGCTGCTCTTGGCTACAGCGCTGCGGCTCGGGGCACTGGGTTTCAGCCGTGGGGCTCCATGGCCCCCTTGAAAGGGCTCATGGACCCCCAGGGGGCTGCAGACCCCTTGTTGAGAACTGCTGGGCTAAGGGCCTGTTTAATTGCAGTGTAGATGTTTGGCCTTGGACTGGAGCCTGAGCTCTGAAATGGTGGGGGTGGGAAAAGGAGGGTCCCCATGAGACAGTCAGCTGACATGGGCCCGTTGTGGGTTTTTAATAAATAAAGTGCTTCACAACCAAAAATGACAACTAAGGGAAGATATGCTGTTTCTAGGCATCAACATCACTACAGCACTGAGAAGTGGGGTCTAGGGAAACAAGCTCGCCCCAAACTGAATACTGAAAACATCAGACAAAACCCAAAACCTCTATACAAATCGTGGAAGGGAAGAACAGATGAGAAAAAAGGCAGACTTTTAATAGATCCCTACATACAACTCTCAAGCAACTCACTGCAGTGAGATCAGGAAAACAAGGTGGACTGTTCCCAAATACAGAATCAGTGATCACAAACTGAGAACCACAAAGCACAATGCAAACCCAAAGAGGAATGACTGTGTAACCACCATAAGAGAAGAAACTGAAATGGAAAGACATTTTCTACTCCAGAGTCCACAAGATGAAGTAGTGTGCCAGTGATATTTTCTCAAGTTACCAGAAACAAATACATAAAAATAATAAATAACACTTGGCTCTGAAGTGAATGAAAAAAGCTCTCATTCTAGGGAAAAATAAGGTGAGAGGAGAAATAGTGTCATATAATTTGTCACCAAATCAGACATATTAATGGCAAATGTCTACAAGGGACTAAACCCCCAAACATTGCTGTGATGACCTACCCTGGGCAGATGCTGAATTACCTCTGCCAGAGACCTCAGTTGCCTGGGTTTTTGTACACGTTGCCAGCACTGCTGTCTTGTCATCCCAGCAGATCATTCTGATTATGAATTTGTTGGAGGAAAGGGGGCTGCTAGGGAGCAGGAGCAGTGTCTCTGCAGTGGGGAGGTGCACAGAGGTGTGTGCGTGGGGGGAGGGAGGGATGCTGTTCAGCTGTACAAGGAAGTGTGGGGGGTAGGGGGTGCGTGGGGCCAGGGATAGGCCACTCAGCAGCTGGTTACATAGCAAACCGCCCCTGACTCAGCAATGGAGTATCCTTGCCAGAGGGACAAAGGGACGCGGATCATCCGAGCCCCGCACAGGGCACATCCTGGCCGCCCGGCTCTCAGCTTAACACACATTAGTGACTTGATAGGGGATGGGGGGCAGTGGCTCCCAGCTGTGTATATGGGGGGAAAGCCGCTGTGGCGGGGAGTGGCAGAGTGGCAGCTGTGTGTGTGTGTGCGGGGACGACAGGGATTCGGGGGGAGGCGGAGGCAGAGTCTGGGCAAGCTGTGGGGAGGGGGGCTGACCAGGCAACCCAGCTGTGGGGGAACTGCTGTGTTGGGAGTGGGAGCAGGGTTGCTTTGGCGCGGGATCAGAGGCTGCCCAGCCTTGACCAGGATCGGGGGGCGCTGGAGCCCCCAGGATAGGGCCGGAGACCTGCAGCCTACGGCCCCTGCGCGGGCTCCAGAGCGCCGCAGCCCCGCCCCGCACTGGCCGGCCGGCCGGCCGGGGGAGGTGCCTGCTGGTCGGGCCCCCGCGCGGCGGGGCGGGCGCTGGGCGGAGCCGGGCGGGCTGGCCGGGCCCTGCCCGCGGCGCTCGCTGCCCTGTGGCGCGGGGGACGCTCCCCGCTGGCGGCTCGGCTCAGCCCGGCTCGGCGGCGCCATGAGCGGGGCGGCGGCCGGGAAGAGCGAGAAGCGGGACGAGGCTCAGGCGCTGGCCCGCAGCTGCGCGGGGAGACCCGACTTCCAGCCCTGCGCCGGGCGCCCGCTCTGCGCCACCCACAGCCACGGCCGCTGCTTCCGCCTGCACTGGTGCTGCCACCTGGGCTGGTGCCACTGTGAGTGCGGGCGGCCGGGGTCGGAGCTGGGGGCGTTGGCAGGGGAGGGGGCGCGGGGTCGGAGCTGGCCGGGCGCGGGGCCGGGTCGGAGCTGGGACTAAGGGCGTGGGGGTGCAGGGTTTCTGTCAGATACAGGGTTTACAGTTTAGTCCAGTGGCTCTCGGCATCCCTTGCTGTACACATTAGTCCAGCGCCACTGGCGGGGTGCGAGCGTGGCTGGCGTGGGGCTGGTGAGGGGGTTGTCCAGGGAGGGGGCTATTACGGGGTGGGGGGTTGGCCAGGGAGGAAGCCAGAGTGGTGCTGGCTTGTGGGAAGGGGCTGCCTGGGTTGGAGCAGGTCTGTCATGCGAAGGTTGGCCAGGGAGGGGGCCATGGCCAGAGCGGGGATGGCATGGGGTGGAGGAGAAGGTTGACTGGGGAAGGGGGCTGGGACTGGAGTAGGGCTGGGGTGGGATTGGGTTGGGCTGGACTGGGCTCAGAGTGGGGCCGGGGTGGGGTTTGGCTGGGGGAGGGGGGTCCAGGCTGGCGTGGGATGGGGGTTGGCCAGTGCAGGATCAGAGCAGGCCACGGGCTGGGGCTGGCCTTGACCCTGCTGCTGATCCAGGCAGGGGAGGCTGTGGAGGTAGGTATTGGCTGTGCCCTACTGCAGCATGGGCTTTGTGCCCTTCCCTGATCTGGCTGAGCCCGCTCCGCTCTGGTGGTGGCCATGAGTGAAAAGGCAGTTGCTGGTCTGTGGTCCTTGTCCTCTTGACACCATGGTGCTGTGCAAGTGATGCCCGGGGTGGTGCCTGCATGTTCTGGACAAGGACTTTGGCCTAGCCACTGAAGACCCTGATCAGAGAATCAAGCCTAGATTTTAAAACGGAGCCTGGTGCAGACTGGGACTGAGCTGTGCGAGTTAGTCAGTGTGGGGTGTGTGTGTGTGTGTGTGGAATTGGGGTAGCCACCCCTCTGCTAAAAGCTTAGGGAGCAAGCAGCATACCCCTATAGCTGTCCCTCTTCTTTGTATCATGCGCTCCGCCTGCTTCAATCTGCTTCAACAACTGCCTTTCTCAATTCACTGTTTGAATTCAGCAGTTGAAACTGGAAATAAGATTTTTTTAAATGGTGAGTGTAATTAACGAGTAGAACAGATTTCTTATAGGCGTGTAAATTCTCCATCATTTGGAGTTCTTAAATCAAGGCTGGGTGTCTTTCTAAAAGACATGCTGTAGTTCAAAAGTGGGTTGTTGGTCTAGAATCGATGCAGGAATTGTGGGGTAAAATTCTGTGGCTAGTGGAGGTTGGACTTCTGGTCTTAAAATTCATTAAATGTACAAATACTTATACAGTGAAAGCATCGATCAGTGAGGCTTAGAGTTTATGTACATCACTACTGAGTCTTTGTGCTATTTAAGGATCTCCACCTTAACTTGATATAAAATGGGAATTAAGACGAGATAAATGCTTTCCATAGTTAGGTTTCCAAAAAATGAACATCTTGGTTTGAGCTTATTCATGCTTCCTTTAATTGTAAAGTTTTTGGTATTCCAAGGATACATTTTTGGGGGAATTGCATTTTTAGGTATGGTAATGACGAGACATTCTGTCAGTAACACCGACTGTATAGAAGAAAATGGATAACATTTGTGTCATATTACTTTTTTTCACTTCCCTCACCTTTTTACTGGTATAGTTAGTGAGTTTTTCAGTAAAATTTGCTTCTGTCTGAGGCTGGTCAAAAAGTAAATTTCATCAGTATGCTATGACCATTTGTTTATTTTTTTAACTTTTTATTAGGGCAAAGTTACAATAAAAAGTTAACATTACTTATGAAGTCTCAGGTTAATGTTCCAAGAACCTGGCTAATGATTTTGGCTTGCTGACTGGGGAGCCCTCCTCCTCTGAGTACGATAGAAAGGGAGACCAAATTTGTCAATACCTGTGCTCTCTTTGGTGCATCTCTTGTGTACATAAGTGGTGTGAAAACTTTTCTATTACAAGGACAGTCCATATTTTACTGTACCACAGTATGTTAGGAGGAGGGGCAGGTCACACATGTTCAGTAATGTGCAATAGAGTTTAGCTGGTAATAATAATAATAATAATAAGTAATAAAATGAAAAGGAGTACTGTAGCTCACGAAAGCTTATGCTCAAATAAATTGGTTAGTCTCTAAGGTGCCACAAGTACTCCTTTTCTTTTTTCGAATACAGACTAACACGGCTGCTACTCTGAAACCTGTCATTATGCAATTAATAAAATGTTATCTTTAAAATGCAGATTTTTTTATTGGCTCATTAAGTAAGCAGGTCAGGAGATCTCTAGGAAATAGGCATTTTGTCATAAGATGAATCTCTCTAATAATTTCAGGTTTTCCTCCTCAAAACATTTAATTCCTGGACATAACCATCACATATGCAAGCACATTTCCCCCCAGCCTCCAATCAAGCATCTCGCTAGAAGCAAAAATATGATGGATCTTAACTGGAGTCACCATCAGGGCCACACAGAGGTTTTGGGAACCTGGGACAAAATCTGAAACTGAGGGCCCCTCACCTTTTAAAAAAAAAAATTACCATGTAGATGAAAGAGTTTAAGAAGAGGGGAGGAGTCTGAGGGGCACAGAGTAGGCCCAGGCCTGTGGAGTCTCTTCCCTCCCTGCTGGGATGGGGGGCCAGGGAGGGTGGGTGGGGTCAGAGAGGACCCAAGCCTGTGGGGATGCTGCCCACCCTGCTGGGATTGTGGGTCTTTGCCTTGTGTGTGGCCAGAGGCTGCTCTTGGTCCTGTTTTTCCCTGAGCTCCAGCCCCACTGCTGGTGGGAGTGGTATCCCCAACTCTACTTCTGTATCCGGGCTCTTGGCCTGGCAGATTTGATTGCACCAGGTCCCAAGGCAGCCAGTGGTTGCAGTGGTGGGATCTGGGCTAAACGTGAGTGTCAGGTCACAATGCCTCTGGCTCAAATTTGGCCTAGAGACCGCTTTGGCATTTTGGGGGGCAGGAGCAAACTGCCCCTTTTGCCCAACTCCAGATGGTCCTGGTTACCATTTATTTATCTTGAGCCAGAAAAGTTGCTTTCCCAATTCTGTTTTTTTATACTCTCAACCAGCCTTGCAAATAGATTGTTTTCCATCTACAGGGAATACAATATGTTCATATCCCAGCTTATGCTATTAAAGAAAACTTTTGTGTATTACAGGAAGATTCACCGTAGTTGTTTTCCTTTATCTTACAACTTTTTTTTTCTTTGTATTTTTGTGCAAATGCATTTTTAAAGCTCCTCCTTCCTCCTAAAATACTAATGGGATCAGTCTATTGATCACAGTAAAACTGTTTCTCTTTATGAGACTCTGTCTTATCAGAAAAACATAGCTGGGTTTCAGGCTGTCAGCATGAAAGATTGTTTTTTCTTACAGTGGTTGTGCCCGTGAGGGTTGATAAATTGCTGCATAAAACACTTAGCGTTTTATCTCTCGCACTGTTCAAGCTGCAGGTTTTGTGTAAAGGGAGGAGCAAAAAGTGACAATCCTGAAAAGTATATATGATGGCTCAAGAAAGTGGAAGTCTTTCTATAAACAAAATTTAAATTTAAAACTTGGTTTTGGAAATCCAGATGTATCACTTTTGACAAACAATACTTTTTTTTTTCTGACTGTATAGTTATACATGTTCAATGATTACTATACAGTTAATCTCTTCCTCCTGGTCTCAAGTGGGCCTATCCCGTTTTATATTGTATCAATGGTATTGACATTGGGTGAGGGACTGAGCCAAGGTTTTGAGTTTTTTCAGTCTCCCTTCTGACCTGCTCTTGATTTTGGAAACTCAGTATCATCCTTCATATTAAGTATAACCAAACATGATGCTGGAAGAAGTCTGTGTATAGGTCCCCTTGACTATAGCCCCAAGGAATTATTTTTTGACTAGTTTGTGCAGGTGTGTGTGCTGTCACAATATTCCTATTACAGATCTAGGCTAGTGGAATTGACCTTTTGCTAAATGTGTCAAGTGTTCCTCAGTAGAGCTGGGTGAATTTTTTTTGGTGAATAGTAAATTTGCCGGAAAATGCAGTTTCAGGGTGACCGAAGCTTATTTGCAGATTTGGTAAAGCGTTTCAGCTAAAGAGAAAACGAGGATTTTTTTTTCAAAAACGTCAAAAGAAGATTGTACATCTTCAAAACAAACCACTTCAACATTTTGTTTTGAAAACCTTAACAACATTTTTTTGATTTTTCATTTTGGCAAGAAAAACAGAAGAAAATGAGTTTTGGTTCTAAACAAACCAAGTCTTGGGTTTTTTTGGGGTGTGTGAGGGTGGTTGGCCATCAAACCAAAACATTCATTATTTGTGCAGCTGTAATTATCATCCTCTTCTAGCCTACCTTCCCCCTTCATGATTTCTTCAAGTCTTTTCCAATCTAGTTCATATTTTCACTTGCTTTGAATGCTTCACCTTTTCCTGTCTGTAATTCTGCTCATTAGCTTTCTTTTTTTCCTCTGGAGTAGGAATACTTTTTATATTTAGTGGTATTTTAACACTGCTATGTGAAAATAGAGTGTTGAGCACTTTTGGGTTGGGAATATAAGAACAGCCATACTGGGTCAGACCAAAGGTCCATCTAGCCCAGTATCCTGTCTTCTGAAGTGGCCAATGCCAGGTGCCCCAGAGGGAATGAACAGAACAGGTAATCATAGGCGCCGACTCCGTTGGTGTTCCAGGGCTGGAGCACCCACAGGGAAAAATTAGTGGTACTCTGCACCCAGTGGCAGCTAAGCTCCCCTTCCCCTACCTCCTCTCCCCTTCCTCCCCCCAAGCACACCGCATCCCGGCTCCTCCGCCTACCTCCCAGCGCTTCCCCCGGCTGCCGCCAAACCTGTTTGGAGGCATGCTGGGAGGGAGGGGGAGGAGCGGGAATGTGGTGTGCTCAGGTGAGGAGGCGGGGAAGAGGTGGGGCCAGGGCGGAGGTTTGGGGAAGGAGTTGGATTAGGGGCAGGGAGGGGGTGGGGACTTTGGGGAAGGTGTTGGAAAGGGGGTAGGGTGGGAAGAGGCGGTATATGGGGTGGGCCGCATGGAAGAGGTGGAGTGGGGGCAGAGACGGAGTGGGGCCAGAGACAGAGTGGGGGCGTCGAGCACCCAGGGGAAAGCGGGGAAGTTGGCGCCTATGCAGGTAATCATCAAGTGATCCATTCTCTGTTGTTGTAAAGGGACTTAGGTGTAGCCAGTCATGTCACAGCTTGGCAATAACATGGTTCTCTCTTTACAAAGCATTATTGCCTGGCTTTGCTCTGCAGGAGTGAATCCCATTTTAAACTCTCTCTGATCCAGAGCCTGTTTTGGAGACAAGGAAGGGCAAACTCTTGCACCCCCTAAGAAGTTTTTGTTTATTTCAGGATGTCTTATTTCAGTTGGCTAAGCTGTTGGCTGAAGCATAGAAGTATGTAATCATCCAATTACAGAGTGTATCACAATGCGTACGCACACGGGGGGCAAACTGAGGTTGCACAGGCAACCTTAATTCTGGTATTTCCTCACTTTGAGAGCTTGACTTTGCAACCTTAACATAAAAAGAAAAGGAGTACTTGTGGCACCTTAGAGACTAACCAGTTTATTTGAGCATAAGCTTTCGTGAGCTATAGCTCACTTCATCAGATGCATATAGCTCACGAAAGCTTATGCTCAAATAAATTGGTTAGTCTCTAAGGTGCCATAAGTACTCCTTTTCTTTTTGCAAATACAGACTAACATGGCTGCTACTCTGAAACCAACCTTAACAAAGTAATTTTTGTCTTGTCTTTTCAGTTTGCAATTGTAAAAAGTTAGGAACTTACAAATTCCATCATGTGGAACCATATTGGTTCCTATATGGGTCATCAGCAGGGTTGCGACCTTTAGAGCTGTAGCACACATCTCTACCACTTTAGTTAATGGGTTAACTGATAGCAGTAGTAATCTGTTATCCTCTAGGTGGCTCACCCATTAGAGGATGAAGGTACATTTTTGCCACAGGGTTTCACAGCTATGTGCTGACAGCAGAGGAATAGTGAGACTTGGGGATAGTGGGTTAAATTCTAGATTCTGGAAGAAAGTGTGCTCTAGTGGTTGTAGCCTTTTTGCCTCTGCCCTGCTCTCCTGCAACACTGCCCATCCCCACTGGGTCCTGATCCTGTCCTGTCTTCCTTGCTCCAATCCATACCTTCCCCCAAACCCATCTCCATCCCTTAGCATGCCTGGGTACCAGCAGAGTGGGCATTGAAAGCACAGGAGAGATGTTCTCCTTGCTCTGTTTCTATCTGGTGCCACAGTGGTCCCTGACAGCCAGGAGGAGCAGTTGCAGGAAATGTTCTGCTCAGCCGCTTCAGCTCTGGAATGGTGCATGCAGTCACTCTGTGGAGATCATATGTGTTCAATCCAGTCAGCACACAGGAGCTGTGTGGGGATGGAACATGCTCAGTGCAGATGGAATCTTCTGGGAATTTAGCTGTCAGTCTTTAACAAACCTCTACTGAGCGTGTGCAAACTGGTTTTGGTTGTGGGGTTTTTTTGAGGTTTATAATTGGCAAAATTCAGATGGATTTTCACACAGATGGCAAAAGGCACAGCTTCAAAGCATGAAAGTGCTAGAATTTCTCCATGAAACAGTTGTAAGAGTTTTTTAATATGGGGAAAACATTGCCCTCTTACATTGTTCTCAGAAACAGCTGAACCATTTTTGCTGAAATGTAAAATAAATAAATCAGAGGCAACCTAGTATGGTAAAGTTTGGAAAAGTTATAAACAACTGAAAGCAGGGATATATAATGGCAAGTGTTAGATAACTATAACTTGAACTTGTTGCCAAAGGTGTGCCAGCTGCAAGGGAGACATTTTCCACTTTGTTCCCCCTTTAGTTGCTCTGGATAAAGATCTTGAGAGAAATCAAACATGTTTTACATAATTTGTGTCATAATTTATAATCTAATATTATGCAGACATTTTTGCTGCTTCTTCTAGTCTGACCATCTGCATAATGCAGACTATAGAATTTTATCCGGTGAATTCTTGCATAAAGCTAATAATGTGTAGTTGAACTACAGCATTTCTTTTAGACTTCAAATGGTGGGAGAATCCACCACATCCGTAGATGAATTGTTTCAGTAGCTAATTACCCTCCCTGTTAAAATTGTACATTTTAATTCTGACATGCACAAGGTGGGTGAGGTAATATCTTTTATGGGACCAACTTCTGTTGGTGAAAGAGACATGCTTACATAGAGCTCTTCTGACCATTTTATTTTATTTCTAGTCTGAATTTGTCTAGATTCAGTTTAAAGCCATTGGATTTGGTTAGGTCAGGGGTTCTCAAACAGGGGGTTGGAACCCCTCAAGGGGTTCCAATGTTATTACATAGGGAGTCGCTAGCTGTCAGCCTCCATCCAAAACCCCACTTTGCCTCCAGCGTTTATAATGGTGTTAAATATATAAACTATTTTTAATTTATTTTGGGGGGTTGCACTCAGAGGCTTGCTATGTGAAAGGGGTCACCAGTACAAAAGTTTGAGAACCACTGGGTTAGGTCTTTGTCTGCCAGATTAAAGAGTCCTCTACTATCAGAAATCTTGCCATACAGATACTTATTCACCATGATCATGTACTTTGTGCAAAGAAGAATTCACATGATAAACTGGATTAATTTTCAAATCCAGTTTAAGATGGTGTATCTAGAAGTAATGGTGCAGAAACACTTAGATGCTAGGGTGATGAATGCTATATAAAGCCTGTAAGAGATAGAAGAGAGGTGTTTTACCAGTTGATATCATAGAAATGTCCATAAAGACAACTTGATGCCTAGAGTAGCGTAAAGGTTGTTTCTCTCCCCATATTAATGGCCTTTCATCTCATTTTGAATAGTTATAGCATTGTAACTTAATTTTACGAAAGGAAATAAAAACGAAATAGAATGACATCTTATTTCTATTCTCGTATATGACTCTAAGGGCTACTACTAAATGTCTACTGTTTCTTCTGTACTACTTTTGATATTGGTATACCATTTTAGATCTAGACTACATCTGTTAGTTGCTTTGAAAGTTTAGTCTCAAAATCATAATATGAACAAAATATTAAATCTGTATAGCTGCAAGATGACCCAAATATGCAGAATTTATCAGATTGTGGAGAAACATTGATAGGTTTAAAAGAACTGTCTGCGTTGAATTTTGATATCTTAACTTTGAATTTGGGTAATGTTTAGAAAATTGTAAATATGTTTACAAAAATCCTAATATTGCTTTGTAGGAATAGGTAAAAAGCAGGCTTTAAATTCAAGTAACCCACTGCAAAGTCAGATACCTTTTGCAGGGTTAACTCTTCTGTCAGCTACAGTATTGAATAGAAATTGTTACTCACTTTTTTCCAAAGTTCCTAAGAAAGGGTGACCTATACACCAAAAAATTTCCCACCAGATGAAAACAATTAGTTACTCTACATGAAGGTGAAACTGCATCACCTGCTCTCTCCTGCCTTTGAGGAGCTCAGGCTCACAGAGAGTGTCCTTTTGCCCTAAAGTTAGAGGCCTGATAGTCTTTAAGAGTCCTGGAAAAATTATTCATCTCACATATAACTGTGATCAAAGGGCTAAATGACTGTTTTTGTGGGTCCAGATCAAGACTTGACATAGGTTTCTTGTTGGACAATATATGGAGTTATGGATATTTCAGGTGGGAACTTGCACTGCCAAAGGAAAAATACAGTAAGATTGTTCCCCTCAGTGGATCTCAGTTTTCCATATTCTGGAACAAACTTTAATTCTCCAGGGAATTCTAGGAGTATTAATTGAAGAAGATACTCACTCTTGAGTCCATGCTTCTAGTCAGAGCTCAAAATTCTAACCCTTGATTCCAGCAAGCGACATTGGGCCACCACTCTTGTAGGGGAATGAGTGATAGGCGGTGCTGGGCATTGTTGTGCTTGCAGTACAGATGGGGTGCAAGACTCCCCCTTCTGGAACATACAGATTTGGTACCTTTGAGCTATTCAAGGGTTCCCCCATCAGGCTCACTTGGGGAGTATAAACCCAAGAGTGTGTGATTTCAGTGCATCCTGAACGAAGTTCCCTCTAAGCTGCGCAGCAAGCAATCAAGGGCTGTGCAGATGGGGAGTGGCCCCTCTCCCCCAGCCCCGGAGCTGGTGCGGCCTGGGAGAGGAGCCTCTCCCTGGGCCCTGGCCCAGCTTGGACCCCAAACCCCTCATCCCTGGCCCCACCCCAGAGCCCACACCCCCAGCCAGAGCCCTCACCCACCTGCACCGCAAAACTCTGCCCCAGCCCTGAGCCCCCTCCGACACTCCAAGCCCTTTGGCCCCACCCCCGCCACACATCACCTTCATGTTGGTGCACATAACAAAATTCATTCTGCACATGGATGTAAAAAATTAGAGGGAACATTGATCCTGAAGCTCAGCTGGATGTTTTGAGACTGTTAAACTGCACCTCTAGGACATATAATGGTAGGCCTGTGCCAGAGTGATCTGCACTGACAGGCTCAGATCGGAGTTTTGAGGCTAGCATCGTGAAGGCTTTTGCCCTCACAGCTTTCAAAGCTGGCACTGTGTTAAACTTACTGGACGCACTGGGGACAGCTTTCAGGAGCTCCCCACAGAACCTGAACACCCATGGCAGTAGCTGATCCCAGAACTCATTCTGTCATTGTTCGCCCCAAGCCACCACCAAACAGAGTTGGGTTTGTCCATGAGGGACAATTTCTTAAAACATTTATATTTCATTTCCAACTAATTTACATATGCTGACTTGCAGGCCTTTGTATCAGTACAATCTTATGATTTAGCAGAAGTATACAAATGACTTGGTAAGATGGACCAGTATTTTGTTTTTTCTTGGAGATGAAAAATAAAACAAACTTCAACTGTGTAATTCGGAAGGTGTGGATTTCAGGCCCCATAGTTGTTTCTACTACATATTGTGGATTTATATAAATCTAGAAAATTGCTGCTAATGTATCTGATTTCAGGTAGTCTACACAATATCCCCCCCGCCATGTTGTAGTATTTATGCATTTTAAACCTTTTTTATGTTTTTTTTTTCTTCCATTGGTGTTGGCTTCATGAAATCTTTTATCCATGGGTTACAGAATTAGTTTTCTCACCAAATTAATTTAAAGTTTTCATCTAGCTAATAATAATGTGAAACAATGAGCGTTATATAACTGATAACTAAGTAAATTTGGACTATGTACCAGATGTCTCTTCATGAAGTTTTGCCAATATTCCAGTTTTAGTGTACTCACATATTAAGTATATCTCCCCCCCACCCCAAAAAAAAAAAAAAAAAAAAGCCTGTTTGAGCGTGGCAGCTAGGGCTTGTTTTTAGTGTATCTGTTATTTATTTGAGGCAATTTAGAAGGTGTTATGTATGCGTGATTTATATAAGATTCCAGAGTGTCATCTGTCACTCTGAAACCTAAAATGTCTGATTCATTGTGAAGCGATGGAAACCGCTACAAGCATGGCTGACAGCTCTTTCCGTTCAGCATATTCAGGTTCAATCGTCACTGGGATTGGCTGTCTGTTACCATCCCGTTTTTAAGTTCTCAGCCATTTTGACTTTATGAATTATATCTGTCTGGTGTACACTATACAGCTACAGTAAAGCATGTGTTTGTGCCATATATCTATGCCAATGCCTTGACCATTGAGAGATCAGAGGTAACTAAACCAATCACCACCCTTACTGTACAGTTAATTTGCATGCAACAGTTTCATTCATTGTATGAGGGAGACTAGATGGATGGTGGATTACTTGACCAAACTGCAACGGTTCTTCAAAAACACCCACCCAGTAATGCCAGATGTACATAGCCCCTTACCACAGCACACAAATCAACACAAAATCTTCCTCCTAATGTTCTAGCCTCCTCAAAGAGGCTGTTGCTTTATCTGATCACTGACTAATCTCCAGTGTAATGTGGAGCAAGTGTAGTTCTTGGCAGATTGTTTGGTTAGCTCAATCTTTGAAAAAATAGTTGGAGAATATAGCTCCTTGGTCCTTGGGTATGTATAGTTTTTCATCTGTTATTCCAATATGCAAGGGAGGTGTGCGGATTTCAAAGGACTCACCTCCCATTCAGGCACCAAAATATAAGTAGCCAGATTTTCAAAAGAGCTCTGTATCCACTGTGCTGAGCTCTTCTGAAAATCTGGCCATAAGAGTCAGAATGGGAGGTTTTGGGTGCTGAGCTCTTTTGAAAATGTGCCCCCTGGTCTAGATATAGCTCTTCTTTAAGTCTTCGAAGGAGTAAAAACCTTGCCCTGATGCAGTGATAGATATAAAGCAGACCCCCACCCCCACTAGACTAATTTTTTTTTTCAAGGCTAAAGTGCAGCCATGATAATTTCTAAAGGCTCAGTATTGAAATTCCACTTTATCATCTTGGCAATGTCACTCCCTTGCCCATTACGACCTTACTCTGCAGACTCTGCCAGAAAGTCCTCAGTGGTTCTCAGAGCTTTAGTCCCGAATTTTCTTTAAACATTTGTACTGTCCTCCTTTGTGTTTGCTACCGCTCTGATTTATTTGTCAACATACTTGGTCATAGTTGAATTTGCATACACCAGCCACGCACACAGACTCTTGTGTAGGCTTCAGTTCTTGTTCAGCAATACAAACAGGCTCAGGTATATAAGGGAGCCTGCTTGCAAGAGGTTACATGTGCAATCAAAACTTTCTAAGAAGGTAGGATTGCTTCAGTAATGCATGCTTCCCCACTGTGATGGAAGTAGCTCTGCAGACCAGCTGGAAGTACTCCAGAATTACAAATTGAGTACAATTGTTAGGAAATTGGGTCTCTGAGGTTTTTGTCTCTTAAAGGCATTGGAAAAGTCCCTGCTGTTACTAGGAATGAAGTTTTAATCAATCTGTTTCAAACTCTATAGAGTAAATAGAGGCTCTTGGAACTGAGCAATCCATAAAGAAGTAGGTCGATCACTGTTTTTTTGTTTGTTTTGTTTTAACTTGTATAATGAGCTGATGCTGTTTGTAGCCTTTCTTGGCTTTTCTGATACTGGCTGAATAAGAACTCTGATCCTGGCGGTGTTTCTGTGAACTCTTTTCAGATTCACATTTAACAAAGACTTTGAATATCTGTTGCTCTATGATTTAAAGTTTGAGGAATGGTTTTGTTTTGTTTACACTATTCTTGTATTCATGCCTAAAAGGTATATGCTATTTAAATGGACTTGTGTATGTTATTGACACTGTCCTTTATACTGAGCTTGACTTGCCTCATTGAATTCCATTTAAATTGACACCTTTTTATCTGATAGGATTATGCTATGATATGCTAATAGGATTAACCTAGATTACTTAATTTGAAGGACATTGTATAAAAGTCTCTTATTGGAAAGGGTTTGAGAGGCAAAAACAAATATTAAGAAAGGAAGAGTCTGGAGCCAAAGAGTTGTAGTTTTAAAATCTTAACAGAATGGGACTTCAGGTGCCAGTATATCTTTGCTACATGTATACTTAAAGACCTGGCATGGGATAGTATGTGTGGTATAGAAGACCAGATAGTCTTTGATAGAGTATTTTAGCTTCTCTCATAGACTTTAAGGTCAGAAGGGACCATTATGATCATCTAGTTCACAGAACCTTACCCATCCATTCCTGTAATAGACTCATAACCTCTGCTTGAGTTACTGAAGTCCTCAAATTATGTTTTAAAGATTTCAAGTTACAGAGAATCTGCCATATACACTGATTTAAACCTTCAAGTGACTCATGCCCCACGCTGCAGAGGAAAGTGATACAGATCTTTTTGTATGATATTCTGGTCCTCCTCCATTTTGGCAATACCTCTCAAATTTGTGTCATCTGCAAATTTTATTAGCACACTCCCACTTTTTGTGCCAAGGTCATTAATAAAAATAAGATTGGTCTCAAGACTGATCCCTAAGGAACTCCACTAGTAACCTCCCTCTAGCCTACAGGTCACCTTTCAGTATGACCTGTTGTAGTCGCCCCTTTAACTAGTTCCTTATCCACCTTTCAATCCTCATTTTAATCGCATCTTCTCCAGTTTAACTAGTAATTTCCCCTGTTATCCTCTAGTTGCTTACAAATTGGTTGTTAAATCATTTGTTCTAGTATCTTTCTAGATATCGAAGTTAGGCTGACTGGTCTATAATTCCCCAGGTTCCCTTTGTTCTCCTTTTTAAAGATAGGTGCTATGTTTGCCCTTTTCCAGTCTTCTGGGACCTCTCCCTTCCTCCATGAATCTGAAAGATAATAGTTAATGGTTAAGATTGCTTCAGCTAGTTCCTTAAGTATCCTAGGTTGAATTTCATCAGGCCCTGCCAACTTGAATACATTGGACTTATCTAAATATTCTGTTCTTTTCCTGATTTGGCTTTCATTCCTTCTACCTTCTTGTTAATATTAATTGTGTTGAATATCTGATCGCCATTAACCTTTTTAGCAAGGACTGAAGCAAAATAGGCATTAAACACCTCGGCCTTCTTGATGTTGTTAGCTCTCCTTCCCCACTCAGTAAAAGACTGACACTTTTCTTTCTTTCTCTTGCTCCTAAAGCAGGGGTAGTCAATTATTTTTTGTCAAGATCCAAATTTCTTGGTCAAGGTATAGTCAAGGTTCGATCTCCAGAGAAAATAACACTAAAAACCCAATAATGATGATGATAAGTAAATAAAAAGATTTTGGGGTCCATTCAAAACTGTCTGGCAGTCTGGATTTGTCCTGCAGTCCGCCTATTAACTACCCCAATCCTAAGGTATTTAAATAACCTCTTCTTATTACCTTCTCTGTCCTTTGCTAGGTGTAACTCATTTTGTGCCTTAGCCTTTCTGGTTTTGTCCCCATGTGCTTGTGCTATTCTCTTGTTCTCCTTAGCAATTCATCCATGTTTCCACTTCTTACAGGATTCCTTTTCAGGTACGGTTACCGTGCGTTTGTATTTTCATGATCACTTTCACCCAAATTGTCTTCCACTTTCAGATTCACAACCAGTTCCTCCCTGTTGGTCAGAATCAAGTCTAAAATGGCTGCCCTCTTGATTGCTTTCTCCACTTTCTGAAACAAAAAGTTGTCCCCAATCCATTCTAAGAACATTTCCAACAGATATCTGGGTAGTTAAAGTTCCCCCATTACTACCAGGTCTTTTGTCTTGGATATGTCTGTCACTCTTGTAGTTCATGTTGCTTAATAACATCACTACATAATTTTCAAGACTGTTTCTTTAATATTTGAAAAGTACTCTGTGAATATAAAAGACCTTATAAACTAGATGTGGGGGGATTTTTTTGTTTTTTTTTAACCGGGCAACCAATAATCTTACTATTTGGTTGTTATATACACTTTTATTATACACCATGCCATAAATAGTCTTGCTGTTTTGTTGTTACAGGCACTTGTATTGTTTGTTCATTGGGCATAAAGGACTGTTGGTGCTAGAATAATTTGGGTAACCTGTAAGGGGGGTTTGGAAAATAGCAGAAGTCATTAAAAAAAATGTGCTAGCAAACATCTTCAATTATTAACAGTGAAATTTCCAAAAAAAAAAAGGAACAAATCTTTTCAACATTTATGCTGCGTGGTTACTTTTCCTTAATTGGGCCAATGAACACACAATGGTCATGTTCAAATTCTGTTTTATATGCACTAATGCAGTCTTAGTTCACAGCATTTCAGCAGCATGATTAAATAAACTGTGTTCATTTAAATATGGACAGTCAGGATAATATTTCTTCAAATGTTGTAAAATTCTTCTGTGAAAGCCATGTCCATCAATCCTTACCTCAGGGCTGGTGCCTTCCTTACAGCACCTTCAGGGGTGTGATGGGCCCAAGTCATAGTCCATCAGGTTCAAGCAGCTGTTGTAGTTAACTCCAATAGTGTGGTATGGTGCTTTTCAATTGGAAATGTATGTTTCAGCACTGGTGAAGCCTCAGATTTCTGGACAGGGATATTTGTAATTTAGAAATGCAAAGTATTCTGTAGTTGCTACAACATGTGCCCCTCCTGCTCCGCACATGTGCGTGCACACAATCACTGCTTCCCAAATTTTTTACGAAGGCGACCCAGCAACTGCATTTTGTCTTTTTTGTTGTTGTTGGTGTCCCACAACCCTAATCCCATCCCAATACAGAGGGAAAGCCAGGTGGGAGGTGGGTTGGAGAGCAAGCCTGCCCTCCACTCATCCCTGCAGTGGCAGGTCCTGTCCCACAGGGCTGGGACCAGCTTCAGGCATTGCAGTCAGGCACATGGGGTTGCAGTGTCTGAGTGGTGCACCAAGTCACAACAGTTGGAATGGGGAGCCAGGCCCAGCCCGGGGAGCCAGGCACCATGAATGCAGTTCAGTGCGGGCTCGCTCTCCAAATCACCCCCACCACTCTGGAGGCCTCCCTTCTGCACTGGGCCAGGAGAAGTGTATGTTTGTCTCGGTCCAGTGTTTGGTCTCCATGTCCAGGGCTGGATTTACCCATGTAGAACCTTCCCATGACCCACTGGTAAGTCAGGATCCACAGTTCGTGAAACATTGCCATATTCTACAATACCTGGCAGCCTGGTTTACTGTACATCTCTGGCTAGCATGGGCAGGAAGAGAAGATTGTATAAGTGCACAGGCCTGACAGATGCAGAAAGGGACAGCTGTGGTTTCGTCCCAGTGCTGTGAATTTACTTACTTACTTACTGACCTGCAGGGATAACTTAGGGGGACAGGTAGCATCTTATGCTCTAATGGCAGCCCATAGCAATAAGGATGGGAATCTCTAAACCAAGATCTATAATGTGATTTGCCTTGAAAAGAAGATAAAAAGGAGGATAAAAATGACAAAGGTGCAGTAGCATATAAACCACAAAGAAAAAGCATGAGATTTTCTGCAAGTGTGTTTGATCCAGACATAAGGGATAGAAGGAATTTATGTGAAAGGAGGAGGAGTGAGACACACAGCAAGTGAAGGAAGAACTGAAGGCAGAGAAGAAACACAAAATTAAGGGGTAATATGAAATTATTGAAAGGGTGCACAATACATTGGGAGAAAAAGGAAATAAGGAATAAGAAGGAAAATGGGGGGAAGCAATCGTAGGAGAGAATTCAGCACTACAATAGGAATGAAGGATAAAAGATAAAATACTGTAATTTTAATAGTGGTTTTACCCAAAAAAAAAGAAAAGAAAAAAATTTATGGAAATAAAATCCAGGATCCACAGTTAGATTTTAAGTATTGGGCTTGCCATGTTAGTCTGTATCCACAAAAACAACAAAGAGTCCAGTGGCACCTTAAAGACTAACAGATCAGGGGGCAGGGTTAGCTCAGTGGTTTGAGCATTGGCCTGCTAAACCCAGGGTTGTGAGTTCAATCCTTGATGGGGTCATTTAGGGATCTGGGGCAAAAATTGGAGATTGCTCCTGCTTTGAGCAGGGGGTTGGACTAGATGACCTCCTGAGGTCCCTTCCAACCCTGATATTCCATGATTCTATTATCTGTTAGTCTTTAAGGTGCCACTGGACTCCTTGTTGTTTTAGTTAGATTTTAAACGTTAGTTTAATTAAAAAAAAATTCATTTAATAGAATTGGTTGGAAAGCATTCCCTTTTCATGGATATCAAAAAAAGGAGTTAAATGGTAGTACGATACTTTCTCATGGTGCCTGAAAGCAAAGCAATGGTTGAAAACTTATGCAGGGTGGGCCCAGCTGCACTGAGAGGCAGTTTTCTTGTTCCAATGGGTAAACAACTGTTGTTTAGTTTTTGAAAACTACAATTTCATAACAGGCTGGTTAAGTTGCCAACACAATTTACAAAATGAGTATTCAGAATGCAAATGTGTTCAGGAGAACAACCACACGGAGCACTTTAACAGCAAGAGGCAGCACCAAGTCACAGAGACTTCTCAAGGAAGCCGCTGATTAACATTTTGCTCACTCCTGTCAAGGCTTTTAAGAGCCATAATTTGATCTTTTCCTCTGTCATGTGTCCCACATGGAAACTCAGTTCAGTACTATATGCTTGTAGGCACAACCTCCATTCAGGCCTCCTAGGTAAAATTTTACTTTCCTTTCAAAGGAATAGTTCTAGTTGCAATTAACTCAGCTAGCATAGCATCAGAGCTAGGAATATTGTCAATAGAGCAGGCATTTCCTGTATTTTCATTAATCAAAAAAAAGTTGTTGTGAAGTAGTTAAGGTTGCTACAGTCATAATGTAACATTGCAAAAGCAAGGAAATGGAAAGATAAGCCACCTGCCATTGCACATCCTCTATCCTTCCACCCACAAGCTGCCTCTCTGGTTTCAATTATCCCTGACCTGGTACTTACCATTATGCCTAGCCTGATATCTCATAAATATATTCTTCTGATACCTCCGTAATGGATGAACCAACAATCAATGCACACTTTGTTTATAAGGGTAAAATCTAGAGGAAGCATATAAAGGAAGGGTAAGATGAATTTGGAGAGGGTACATCAGTAACAGCATACACTCACAAGTAACAACTTCCAGGGTTGATTTTTTTGGATTCACAAATTCAGTTTATTCTATACTAGTGGGCTCTGTAACATAGAGGAACCCACATACCTTGATGAAGCATTGCAAGCCTGAAACTGCTTGAATGTGATGAGGGTGATGATTTGCCCAGGGGACCAACCTCTCTGTGGCAGCAGTAGGAGTTATTCATGTGGGAAAAGTCCCCACGGTGTAGGGGGCCCCATCAGTGATTCCAAGACCAGTTGCTCTCTCCCAGAGTAGTTTGGCAAAATAGGCAACACACCAAGCAGGGGATCACTGTGCTCCCTTCAGTTAGAGCAGTCCTCCTCTCATCCCCCCTCCAATTGGCTTAGTCAGCCTTCCATCCCCCAGGGTTTGTCCAATCACAAGGCTCAACACAATTGGTGAGGTGAGCACATGCTGTTTTTCTCATCTCTCATTTATCCACCAACAAGCTTGCTCCCTTTTTCGTCAGATATATTAACCCAGATTACACACACGAGCAAGAAACGTTTCAGTAGGTCACTGACTGCCCAGAGATCACGCTGTGCTCAGTACCAAAGTCCCATGGAACCCCCACAGAAAGAGAGAGAGGTTTCAGAAGAAGAGGCTGCCCAACCGCCCTCCATGACCACCCAGGCATCATCTAAACAGCAGTTTTGATGGATTGGTCAAGGATTCGAATTCTCCCACTCCTCTGATTTTACAGTTGTGTCCTTTAGCCCATGTCCTGCCCTTTAGGGACTGACTTGTCCATTTCCATCAGACTAGAGAGCGGATCAGCATGGACCAATGATTCTTGGATGTCATAACATCGTGCTACACCATCCAGTTTTTGTCACTCCCTCTATTCCATCCCACTTCACTAACCCTTGCACGAGCTTCTAATAAGGCAGGAAGTGGACTCTCCTCTTCAGCTAGTAGCAATAGAACTGGTCCCTTCCCCTTACAGAGACTGGGGGTTCTCCTCAAAATATTTCCTAGTACCAAAGAAGTACAGAGGCTGGAGGCTGATCTTAATTCTAAGACAACTAAACAAGTTTGTGAAGCCTCAGAAGTTCATGATGTTGACTTTAGCAAATATAAGTCCTTCTCTAGAGGAAGTGGATTCATTTTCATCCCTCTATCTGTGAGATGTCTCCTTCCATATAACTATACACCCATTGCACAGGAAGTACGTACAGTTCTCCATAGGCCAAGATCATTTTCAGTACCAAGTGCTTCCTTTCGGCCTATCTTGGCCCCAAGTGTGTTTTTAGATCAGATGCGGCACATGGTTCTGCAGTACTATATTCAGTTCTGGATCCTGTTCCAAAGCTCCCTTCTCCTAGGGATACTGCTTGGAAGTCACCTGAAGTGGAGCACTCAGAGAGGCACTACTCGAAGAAGGAAATGTACTAACCCTGTGCAGTAGCTGTAGCTCTTTGAGATGTGTCCCTATGGCTGCTCCACTACCCACCCTTCTTCCCCTCTGCTTCAGTTGTTCCCTAGGGGATGACTGAGTAGAGAAGGAACTGAGGGCGGTTTGCCCGCATACCCTTATATAGCCTAAGTGTCTGCCACAAGGAGGCATAAGGTACATGCGTGGGTTGAACAGGTACCGTTAGCTAGTAATCACCAATCAAGGACTCGAGCGGCACTGTTACCCGCACACTGTAGGACACCCCACCTTTACCCTTCTGTGAGCTCAAGGCCTACCCTGGTTGATTTAGATACCTCAGCCTTTCCCATCTTGGGCTCAGGGCAAAACCTGGTCAATTTAAATATCCACCCTTACGCAGTTCCTAGGTCTAAGGGCGTACTCTTCTGCGGTTTGCAGGATCCTAGAGCAGTGAAAGAGGCTTATACAGTAATATCATTATCTTATATTTATTAACAATTACCAAACAGAATACACATGCTAAGCTGTATTTTAGATGTGTCCCCTTATGGATGCTCACCAATCCTGATCATGCAGGCGGACTTCCCCTGTTGACCAGGCAAGGTCAGTCTTGTCTATAACTTTGTTGTATGTCACGGTTGTGCGGAGGATTCTTAGCAGCTCTGATCTTAGGCTGTGTCTTAGAGGTGAGTTCTTCTTCTTCTTTTTCTTCAGCTGGTCTCCTTCGTGGACCCCAGTTTATATAGTGAAATTTGAGTCCTCCTTAGCTATATCTTAACCAATCATTTTACTAAAATATTACAACTTAAGTCTTTGACCAATCCTAACCTATTGTGAAATAATTCTTTAACCAATCATACCTCACCACCTTAGTTGATTTAAATCTTACAAAATTAGTTATGCAACAGACAGAAACCATCAAAAAAACATACAGATAAATAACAAAGAAGTAGGGACCATAAAGGCAAAACTATAGAAGTATAGATTTTACAATCACAGCTGTTAAGCGACTCCTTGTCAGACAGAATGCCATCAAGCGAAATTTTCTTTAAACATCTTAAGAGATTCCTCGCTTATCTGGTGGGTACTATTAGGAAGGGTACCTTCTTAACAGCCCAATATTACATTGTTTTGTTATAATTTAGAAGGAATGTGAGGATGTGACTTCCTACATCTTGGCTCATGGCTGCTGCTCTCCTAATATGGCTGCAGGGGAAAAAAAGGCCTCCGACCTTATAGCACATGAACATCTGAAGTGAAACATCCATAAGGGGACACATCTAAAAGAAGTACAGTTACTGCACAGGGTGATTAATGTTTCCTTATGACAAACAATGGCTAAAAATGATCCTAAATCCATATTTTAAAAACACGACCCGTTGCACCACATCTATTCAGCGTTCACCTCTCCACTAACTTTTGTGAAGACATCTGCTGACAAAGTAAAAAGTGTCATGGACAAATATCAGGCAGAGCTCAGTTTCAGACACTTCTTGTTTAAACATTTATGAGAGACCCCCAAGATTTTTATCCCATTATAAACCCTTTTATAAACACAACGGGAACTATGTAGCCACTACCAGTCTCTACTAAAACAAAGATACAGCAGTACTTAATTTCTTCCTGGAGTTTATATACACAATGAACTCTGCTTTTCATTGAATACAGGAAAGTATTATTTTCCATCTTTTGGACCAGAAGCCAAAGGAGAAAACAGCACATCTTAGATGTGTCCCAGGTTTTTTTTTTAGGAGAGCTATATCTTCCACATAAGCAGAAATGGCAAGTGTTCCAACAAACTATTTCCTGTGCATTTACCTGGTTCAATACCTGTACCTTGACAAAGCACTGTAAGTTACAGAAAGCATTCATCAGTGGAAGTGGTTTTCTGTAGCAGAATCCTTCAGCTCATTGTGTAATTCTGAGTTAAAAATATACATTAAATGGCAGATTAAAACATGTATAAATTGTTAAAGATGGGCGGCGGAAAACGTTTCACTAACGGTTTGATCCAACTCTTATTAACATCAGTGGAAAGATTCTATATGTTTCAGTGGGAGTTGGGTTAGGCCCTCTGTCCTTGGTGTAAGAACTGATGGTCCTGGCTTTTAAGATAGAAAGAGGTAAATTAGGCTTTGGTTGATTTCTTTTCCATAGAAAGGAGATGCCCTCCAATCCAACCATTCCAGCTTTGTGTGAGGTGATATTTTTAATAAGTTGAAGGTTATTCTCTTTGAAATTCCCATAGTTTTTTTCAATAGGCATATAGCACTGTTAGTTGGTTACATTTACAGTCATTACGTTAGAGTAAGGAGGCTAAAATTACTTTGTCACAGATTTTTTATGTGATTCCTTCAGGGAGTATTCCTTCTCATCATCTCCTGACTGACCCTTCCAAGCTGCAGAGCTTGGTGGCCATGGCTTCCTCGGAGAGAACTGATCACACAAAAAAAAAACATTTCATTTGTCTGTATGTTTAAAAAAAAATCAATTTGGGCTTAAAACTAGCTGTCTTTTAAAAAATAAAATATGTTCAATGCTTTTTAAAGATATGCTCCAGGTGCCAGTAACAGCAGCAGAAATCAGTTTATGTAGAAGATTTATTTTTCATAATGTGCAGAGCTCATCTGGTTGTGTGTTTGTATACAGGTCTGTAGAGTTTTTTGCCTAAGGCGATTCCAACTCTCCATTATGCTGCTCTTCATGGCTTGTCCTTGGGATATGTTTGACATATTTTCAGCTACTACAAGGTCAAACAACTTAGCTGGTAATCCTCTGTTTCCCTCTACCCTGAAATTAGTGCCAGCGTGGCAGATTTCGGAGACATATTGTGAATTATGCCATTGCTAGCAGCATACAGTAACAGACAGCAAACATCTCAGATTATACCTGATCTGTTCCCCACCCTTATTTTGATTTGTCAGCTTTTCTTTCAGAAGAGTAATTTAGACTGCTGCCTCCCTTTGCCTTCCCCCCCCATATATGGGAAAACAAGACTGTTGACTCAGACTTTAAGGCCAAATCCTCTAGACTGACCTCCTGTACATTCTAGGGCACAGAACCTCACTCACCCACTACTGCAATAGACCCACAACCTCTGGCTGAGTTACTGAAGTCCTCAAATCATGATTTAATGACTTCCAAGTTACAGAGAATCCACCATTTACTCTGACAAAGTTATAAACTTTATTACTTTGAACATATAGATGGAAATTCAAGGCTTTTTCTATGTATATCTTGTACCATAGAGTGTATTTTTTTTATATTTGAGTGCAAAGAAAAGACTCCAAATGTAAACAGTAACATGTGACTTCAGCAGTTTTGATCAGCTGACCGTGTATGTATCAAACTGCTTCAGGTTCACAATGGAAAACACTAATCCGTGGATGTTTACTACTTTGTTAGCAATGGTCAGAGAGAACTCCTGAAGCTGAGGACATTATTTTCCATCTAAAGTGAACTTATTAGTTCAAGTGGCAGTAATTTCCCCTACAAACTAAACATTCCAGCATGCTGTAAGTCTTCTCTTGTTCTCTCCCTTTCCCTGCATTATATATTTCCCTGCATACACACATTTTTTGTTGCTTATTCCATCAGTTTCTCCCTCTTTCTCCTGCCCACCCCAACACCCATAGCTAAGGCTTGGAAAATCTAACAAACATCTAATAAACAGAGAATGAAGCCTACTAGCCAAAGTCAGATACAAAAGATGGGGCTGTCCCCTCCGCTGGGAAGGAGCATCAGCCTGCTGTCAAGCTAGCCCACTGCTTCCAGTTCTGGGATTCCTCACAGTGTTTTCCTTGGACTCAGCTTGAGAGTTCCAGCTTTTGCATTGGCCCCTGGCTTGTTGGTGTCCAAGTATAAATGCCCACCATATGCTCTGACACTCGAAAGGAGAGGGTCTATCCATTCATCCGCACCCCAGGTTACTTGGCCAAGGCATTGATCAATATTTTCCCATATTCTCAGCCTCCCTAAGCTGGAGGGATACACAAGCTTTATAAAAAGAAAAGGAGTACTTGTGGCACCTTAGAGACTAACCAATTTATCTGAGCATAAGCTTTCGTGAGCTACAGTTCACTTCATCGGTGCATCCGATGAAGTGAACTGTAGCTCACGAAAGCTTATGCTCAGATAAATTGGTTAGTCTCTAAGGTGCCACAAGTACTCCTTTTCTTTTTGCGAATACAGACTAACACAGCTGTTACTCTGAAACAAGCTTTATAAAGTCTGTAAACCAAGTCCAATTTCAAGAAAAAGGAAAATTAGAATAACAGAGTTGAAAAATTAGTTTTCGAAACCAAAGTAAGTGAAGGAATGTGACTGAAGACAGAGCCTTCTGTTGAAACATAGGGCAACTTTTTTTCCAATTGTTGCATAATTTAAGGCATTTTCCAACCTTTTCTATTAATCTCTTGCCTCCGGATCCCAGAAAAACTCATTTGGCAACAGAGAAGCCCTGGAAGTTCTTCTTTCATGATTGACATAAATCTATCAGAGAGACAAGGTGGGTGAGGTAATATCTTTTATTGGACCAGCTTCTGTTGGTCAGAGACACAAACTTACATAGAGCTCTTCTTCATGTATGAAATAAGCTTGAAAGCTTGTTTCTCTCACCAACAGAAGCTGGTCTGATAAACAATATTACCTCACCCACTTTGTGTCTCTAATATCCTGGTCATTGCTACAACTTCACAGCATAAATCAGTAATGGCTAGCATGTCCCTTCATCACAATACAACTCACTTTGTTAATGCATTGAGAAGCCTGCGGTGGCTTTTAAATCATGTATAGAGAAAGATGGGGGCATCTAAAATATTCCTCCTTTGTTGTTTTCATATCATAACCACTGTATTTTGTAGAAATCTTACTAAGATGCGTCAGCCTTACAATATCCTGCTGTGAAGCCTCTGCTTAGAAATGGGGAGATTATAATGGAAGGGTGGAAATTTGTACTGTAATTTAATTTTTTGAAAGTAAAAAATATGAGGGAAAAATGCATGACTAAGGAGCTTGTTTGGTTATCTACAAACAAAAATGGAGCCTTAACATTTTTGACCAAGAATTCCCTTTAGGATTGGGCCCTTCTATTTGGAAAATGACAGTGCTAGAAGAGGAAACTCAGACAGTGCAAACCAAATCTCTTTATACTTGGTGATTGCCCAGAATCTTCAGCACCATAGATCAGTCAGGCAACTCATTATTATACTGCAACTACCCTCATAGTAATCACATGTTGTATATATAATAATTGTTGAAATGGATCTTTAATGGCCCACAGCTGGGTGGATTGTTACTGGTACCAGTGAAAATTTGGAAACAGTATGCTTAATTTATTTATTTGAGTATTTGAGTATTTGAGTAATTTATTTGAGAAAGAATCACACAGGCAGTGAAGGTTATAGAATACACATCTCTCTAATAAGCCTTCATTCCCCAAGCATAAAATCTCAGTAACAATGCTGACCTTACACAGTATCCTGATTGGCAAACAAAGCAGGTATAGCTACCAGTCCTAGATGGAGATTTCTCTTCTTCTCCCCTCTCAGGTACTTGGTCTGTCAAATGTCCCCCAAAGCAGGGTCTTGGTTACCCTGAGGCCTTCTGGTTCAAAAGTCCTACAAAAGTCCCTCCAATCAGGTCTTGATTACCCCGAGGCCTTCTGTTTTACAGCGTCATGGACCTCTTCAGATGTTAATTGGGGAACTAACTAATTTACTCTGCTTAGCATTTATGCCTTCCGTTCTCAAAGGAGTCACGTGTCCCAGAAGTATGCCCTGTGGGCGTTTCATTACTTGTTTTCCTCTAATTCATATTTTAGAAGGGGGCTGCAAAATGGAGACAGACCAAAGATCAAGTGATGTTTACCCTCTCATCAATCATTCACTTGAGCCTTTAGCATGATGCCATTCAGATGGGTCATTTTGACCCAGGTCAGTCTGTGCCAAGCTCACTGATAGCATGTTTTTATGTTTCCTTTACCTGGTGAACTGGTTGTCGGCTGATATATTCCAAAGATTGATGTTGAAACATACACACAGATAGAGCCTCAAGTGCAATTTCAGCACTTTCAGTAAATTTCCACATCAACTGCCTGATGCAAAGAGAATCCTGCTCCCAGAATCCTCTAGCAAATTCAGACGTACCAAGTCATACCAAATTCATGCTTACCACATTCATTCATATCAGCCACAGTAATTCACAATAAAATGGCACCAACAATAATATTTGAGATGTAATGCTCTCAAAATACTTTACATAAAGGTGGGTATTATCTCTGTGGGTTTTAGCTCTCAGATGTTGACTGACTTGCCCAATGTCAAACTGAATCGAGATTAGAACGTATGTTTCCTGATGTTCCAGTCCCCGCTCTAAGCGTATTAAGCTGTACTGCATCCTCCGTGGTTTTTATCATATGACATTATTTGGCTATACTTAGAATCATAGAATATCAGGGTTGGAAGGGACCCCAGAAGGTCATCTAGTCCAACCCCCTGCTCGAAGCAGGACCAATTCCCAGTTAAATCATCCCAGCCAGGGCTTTGTCAAGCCTGACCTTAAAAACCTCTAAGGAAGGAGATTCTACCACCTCCCTAGGTAACGCATTCCAGTGTTTCACCACCCTCATAGTGAAAAAGTTTTTCCTAATATCCAATCTAAACCTCCCCCACTGCAACTAGTACTTATTTAGGACTATGCTATCCTTTTCCTCAAACAAAATGAAAATAATCACATATAGTTCAGAAAGTCCTCTGAATGGAGCAGGATCCTGACAAAGGGGTTAGCTTAGATGTGGGCATCATTCAAGGACACCAAAAGAAAACACAAAAGGTGTGTTGGCCGACACAAGGGGGAACCACATTCACACTCCATGTGTAGTATGCACATTCCAATAGTACCCTGCATTCCCTACTCCTGGAATTGTAAGGCACACACCAAAGGGAGTGCACAGTGGTGGAACTTTTTGGAAAACCCCCCGAATGTGTCCCCAGAGATGGTAATTTTTAGACACTCCTTGTCCCCTTGCTGTGGCATGGGAACAAACACCATGATTTTGGAGCCCTGTTACAGGCACATGCTGTACATTTGTATTGACTAAAATAATAAAGTATTCTGTGTTTTCAAAGGACAGGATCCGCATTTTGAAATATGTTACACTTTGGCAAGCCAGCCAGGAGGAGTTGTGAGCTTCTGGTCCCTGAAGCTGGAAAACAACCCCTCCATAGAACAGAACCTAAAAAGCTATATACATCTAGCACCTGCAGGGGTAGGTGTAGTGCAGGGGATATACTGAGCACAGGAAACAAAGATGGCTAGTGCTGAGCTGGAAAATATACGCAAACAGCTAGAGGGGCAGTTTTGCCAGCTATAGAGTGAAGATCTCATTATTTGTGATTTCTTAAACGTTTCAGGAGAGAATTGAAGCAGAGTTATAGGAAAGACCTGGTTAGCTCTAATTAGACATATTAATCAAGTCTCTGTCACTGGACCTAACCAATCGGCCACTAAGGAAGAAAACAAGAGAGAATTTAATCCCAGCAAGAGAGAAACAGCAGTACGAGCTCTGCAGTGTGCACCCCTGCTACAAATGGATTTCAAAGTAACAGGACAGATTGGATGTTCGACTCAGAAGGTTGGATGGAGTTTTTTCTAGTGCAGACAGGAACAAGACCATGAAGGGGCTATGCAGAACCTTGAAGTAATGGAAGCAGTGGTTAAAGCAATTACCCCGGAACAAGTCCTTGGAGTTAGATGGAAGGAAATAGTACCATGACATTACCAAAGCTGAGAATTTTAAGATCCTACTGTGAAGAGATGGATGCAACTGAACTGTATCAGAATCTTTCCAGTGCTGCCCAGGGTCCTAAAGATACACCTCAGGATTTCCTGGTACGTGCCTTGGATTTGTGACAAAGTACTGCTTGCGTCACAGGAAGCTGATTCCACTCTGAAGTACAATCCACTCCTTGTGCAAAATATGTTCCTTCTTTCAGTTTCCAGTGGGCTGCAGAATAACAACATTCAGACTTTACAATCTCTTCATCTGTGACTGAGCTATCTCCGAGATAGCTGTCACAGGTAAAGCTCTTTTGGAGAAACTAAATACTGTAACTGGCAGGAAAAGAGAAAAACACACAGTAGCAAGAGGGGCACGAGGAAAAGCTGCAGACCCTCTGTAGTACAACAGGCCTTTGTTGTTAGTGAGCCGGAGACTGCTGAGATAGCAGCACCAATTAAAAAAACAAAACACTGTATGTGTCACCAACTTAATGGGATTGGAGAATTGAAGAGAACCCTGGAAGAAGTAAGAGCTACAAATGGAGATCGCCGTTATCAAGCTGGTTCTGAAGGCACCCCATCATGACAGAAGGAGACCAATCCAATCCACCCCACATAGAGCTCTTTGGAGGTGAGGCCATCCCAACTGCTAGATGGAGGGCAAAGATAATACATGCAACCACTGTGTGCGGTGTAAGAATGAAGAGCGCTACTAGTCTGGCTATCATAATGACACCCCTTGGGATGGACTGGAAGGGAAACTACACCCAGTTGCTCCAATGGGACCTCGAGGGACCAGCCAGCCCCAAAGGTCCCACAGAGAGACAGTCGCCATAAATAAGAAATTGAGAAACCCGTGGGACTAGTAGAACTAGATATAGAACCATAGAGATGTCAGACTGGAAGGGGCCTCTATAAATCACCTAGTTCAGTCCTCTGCACTGAGGCAGGACTACGTATTATCTAGAGCATTCCTGACAGGTGGTCTTCTATCCTGTTCTTAAAAATCTCCAATGACAGAGATTCCACAACCTCCCTAGGTAATTTGTTCCAGTGCTTAACTACCCTGATATTTAAGAAGATTTCCCTAAGCTTCCCTTGGTACAATTTAAACCCGTTGCTTTTTGTCCTGTCCTCAGTGATTAAGGAGACCAATTTATTATCCTCCTCCTTTATAACAACCTTCTACTTACTTGCAGACTGTTATCCTGTTCCCCACTCTTCTCTTCTCCAGACTAAACAAACCCAGTTTTTCCAGTCTTTTGTGGTAGATCATGTTTTCTCAGGGGTGAAAGTAACTTAAAATTCTTAACAGAATGGTCATATTGCAACCTCCCTTCTCGCCTCCACTCCTACACACTTAACTTCATGGATCCCTTTGCATGACTTTGATACAGTAGCTGTCTGCTAGTTTTATTCTAGAGTATTGGCAGTAGCTTTAAGGGTACGTCTACACAGACGACGTTAAAGCACTGCCGTGGTGGCCCTTTGATGTGGCTGTGTAGTCGTGGCTCCAGCGCCAGGAGAGAGCTCTCCAGGCACTGTAGTAAAACCACCTCTGTGAGGGGAGCAGCTCCCCGTGCTTTCTACGCTGCCACTTACAGCGCTGCAACTTTCCTCCCTCAGGGGTGTGAAAAAACACACCCCACCCCACCCCCTGAGCGATGGAAGTTGCAGCGCTGTAAAGTAGCAGTGTAGACAGTGCTACAGCGCTGGTAGCTATTCCCCTTTTGGAGGTGGTGTTATTACAGCGCGGGGAGATCCGGAGCCACAACTACACAGTCATGTTAAAGCGCTGTCGGCTGTGATTAGTACAGTTAAACCTAGCCTGTTTCACCCATTTGTACTGAACGCTTCAGCCACTTTCTTACCGGTATGCTGTACCAGCCCGTACTGGCATACTTTCACCTCTGTTTTTTCTAGATCTTTATTCTTTTTTGTTGCTGTCCGCTGAACTTTCTCCAATTTCCACGTCTTTCACGAAGTGTGGTGCCCAGAACTGGACACACTGCTCTAATTGAGGCCTTATCAGTGCCGAGTAGAGTGGAAGAATTACCTCTCAGGTCGTGCTTACAACATGCTCACAACCTCTCAGGTCCACTATAACCCCCAGATACTTTTTCTTCGCTACTCCTTCCTAGCCAATCATTTCCCATTTTGTATTTGTGCAATTGATTGTTCCTTACTGAATTTCATCCTATTTATTTCAGACTATTTCTCCAGTTTGTCAAGATCACCCCAAACCCATCATCCCCGGCTCCATCCCAGAGCCCTCACCCCTCCTGCACCCGAAACTCCTGCCCCAGCCCTGATCTCCCTCCCGCCCGCTGAACCCCTTGGTCCCAACCCAGAGCACCCTCCTTCACCCCAAACCCCTTATCCCTCAGCCCCACCCCGCACCTCAACCCCCTTCCCCAGCCCAGAGACCCACACTCTGAACCTCTCAGCTCTAGCCCAGAGCCCCCTCCTGAACCCTGAACCCCTCATTTCTGGTTCCACCCCAGAGCCATCACCCTCTCCTGTAGCCCAACCCCCTGAGCCAGCCCAGTGAAAATGAGTGAGTGAGTGAGGGTGGGGAGAGCGAGCGACAGAAGAAAGGGGGGATGGAGTGAGTGGGGGGCGGGGTCTCAGAGGAGTGGCAGGGCAAGGGTGTTCGGTTTTATGCGAGTAGAAAGTTGGCAACCCTATTTGATGCCCTTTGAATGGGGTTAAAGCAGCGGCATAATGGGACACTGGTGCACAGGTGTGCATAGTGCCATGCACATGGGTGAAGGAGACCCTTCCTAATGTACCAGAAAGGGAGCTCCTGGGGTTGCTTGAGAGAGATCAAAGCCTGAGCCTCGCAGCTGCTACTGGCACCCCCACTGCCTGTGACAGGTGGGTTGAAACACATTTTCAGTGGCAGATCCCATACTGCTCCTGACTCAGGAGATGGAGAGTCCTGTCGTGTACAGTGTCATTGATCAGGTTGTTAAACAGCAGTGTCAGGAATGGCCAACCCACCGTGGTCATTTGTCAGCAGCTCTTCCCCATGTTCAGCAGAAAACAATGAATGTGTTGGTACTCTTTCTGAAGGCAACAAAGTCCAGGGACCTTGGTATGGTAGAAGTAGGGAAATGTGGGCTCAGTTAAAAAAGGGGACATAATACACTTGAAATGTTGGGCTCATAAATTGCCTTTCTGCTAGTCTAACAGTCATAGCTGAGCCAGGGAGTCAGGGTCAGTGGCCGGAAGGGTTAGAGCATAGGGAGACCCTACTCCAAATTCTCCAGGGGTCATCGTGTAAAGTCAGTATTCCCATCAGTTCAACCTGCTGAATGGTAAAGTGTCCAGCCAAGTGTGCAGTGAAAACTCAGCGAAGGGCAGTCACTGTCCTTGTTCTGTGAGGGAAAAAAACTAAAAATAACCAATACAAAGCAGTTCGATTTTGTTTGTATGTGTGTTAAGAAACTTCATCGCTAAGTTTTTATTTTGGAAGACACTGATGGCACAATGGACTTGTCTGTCAGAATTACACACTGCAGTGAGTGGTGGTAGACTATTGGGTAGAAGTGTATTTTTTTTTAATCTGGATTTTCTTTGGTATAATAACCTTAAAATGTGTCCTTTGTTCCTGGTTTTCTAGTGTGGTTGGTTTTAGAAAACAAACAACAACCTACTGTGTGTAAACTAGAGCCAGCCAAAATTTTTCAAATGAAAAGTTTTTTCTTTAATTAACCAAAAAAAAAAGTCCTTTTTTTAATGAATTTTTTCACCAAAAAATCAATGTTTTTGAAAATTTTTGTGCCTTTCACAATTTAAAAAAAAAAACCCCTATTAAACACACAATTGAAAATTTTTGTTCACCAAAAATCTGGTTTTAGGTAAACTTAAAGTGTGATGGTCATTTTGAATGGCAAACATCGGGCAGATTCTTGTAAACACTTTTGAAACCCCCAGTTGGGTCTGTTACGACCTCTTCTAAACAAAAACAATGTAGAATTTTTTTTGCAACACTAGTTTTTCACTTGCAGGCTGGCTCTCATGATCTCTTCTGAAAAGCCCATTGCATTTTCACTTGTCACCCATGGCAGTGGGCTCAGGGGCAATTGCAGAAGTGCTTGTTTTGCCACAATTTCTGTCTGGCTGATCCTAAACTGGTGGCAGGAATGTTGAGTGCTCTGGACTCATGGTTTGTGGGGTGGGAAGAAACCATCTTTCTTGAGAGCAGAGAGAAAGGGAAGTCCTCCTCTTCCCCTCTCCAAAAAAAGCAGCAGGGAGCAGCAAGAGAGCAATGGGTAGCTGCACTGGAATGCCCACAAGCCCCCAGAATCAGTGAGCAGGAAAACCTTGTTTCATCCAGGATATCATACCACTGCTCGGGGACCTCATATATCTGATCATATGTGAGGATTTCCATTGAGGGTACAACTCTCCACACAAGTATGTGAAATCTATGAGTGGGACATATCCTTCCTGTGAGAAGGATCAAAGAGAAGCAAATCTGGGATGCTAGAGGGAGCTGTCACACAGTCTCTTTTGTCTCTATGCCCATGCCCATGTCCAATGTCTGTTAGTTTACTGGTTGGACAGCTTCTGGAGTCCTGTCCCAGTTCTGGTGCCCAGAATTCAAGAAGGATGTTAATAAATTGGAGAGGGTTCAAAGAAGAGACATGAGAATGATTAAAAGATTAGAAAACCTGCCTTGTAATTATAGATTCAAAAAGCTCGATCTATTTAGCTTAATAAAGAGAAGGTTAAGAAGTGATTTGATCTACATGGGGGACAAATATTTAATAGTGGGCTCTTTAATCTAGCAGAGAAAGGTCTAACACAATCTCATGGTTGGAAGTTAAAGCTAGACAAATTCAGACTAAAAATAAAACATTACATTTTTAACAGTGAGAGTAATTAACCATTGGAACAATTTACCAAGGGTTTTGGTGGATTCTCCATCACTGACAATTTTAAAAACAAGTTTGGTTGTTTTTCTAAAGGTTCTGCTCAAGGAATGATTCTGGGGAAGTTCTCTGGCCTGTGTTACACAGGAGATCAGACTAGATGATCACAGATGATGGTCCCTTCTGGCCTTGGAATCTGATATTATGCTCCACAGCACTCAGTACTGGGATGGCTACAAACGATCCAGTCATCAATTCCGCTGCTGGTACCAGGCCTAGCGCTGAACCAGGATAGGGTCGAAGTGAAGAGAGTTTGGTGTGATACTGTTCGTAGTGATAATTCACACCCTTGTAACACATTAGGACTTTTGAAAAGGATGATCAGGACATAGGCCAAGTTGAGAGTTTAAAAATGCACCTAAATCTTCATGACTCCCAGCTTGTACAGAGGTAGGAGACTATTTGCAAGACCTACTAAACCATGGATAAAGAAAAGGAGTACTTGTGGCACCTTAGAGACTAACAAATTGGTTAGTCTCTAAGGTGCCACAAGTACTCCTTTTCTTTTTGCGAATACAGACTAAATTAACAGCTGCTACTCCTAAACCATGGATGTGTCATTAGGTCCAGCTCTGTGTCTCCTAGAGGTTGTAATATTTAGACATGCCCTGCCCTGGCCGGTTGGGGTTGCTGTGGTCTGACGCTGTTCTCAGAGTCCTGAGTCTCTGTTCTGCACATGTGTGCTGTATGTTTCCACTGACGGAAATAATAAAGAATCCTGTGCTTTAAAGACAAAATCTGTGTTTTGAACCGTGTTAGGCAGTGCTGCACCTCGTCATCAGCAAGCTGTCTAATAACTGTATTTCCTTTTAAGCTACATCTTCATAATAAGAATGAGAGGAAATGCCTTCCATTCACCTTGAAACAGTCCCCTTGCTCAAAAGCCCCTTGTGGTTAGCAGCCTCAAAAGGCAAGCACCCGTAATCTGCTAAAGAATGGCTTATGGTAGGCCCTGTACTTACATAAAAAGACAAATTGCTCTGCAAGAAAGGTCATACGGTCCCATGTTTAAAAGAATTCCCAAAGCAAATATAGAAATCAAACTAAATACAGCGAGAAACAATCCAGTTAGAGAGGCCCCAGTGCCCCCTGTAAGTGGGAGATTTTTTTGAGATTCAAATGAAATACATCATGAAATGTGTTTTTGACTATGGATGGTTAAGCCACAGGACTGGGAATGGCAGACTTCTAGAGAGTCAAAAAGACCAAGATGCTAATGAGGGGAATTGCAACAAAAATCCACGTCTTTGATATTCAATTTCTTGCTTACACACTTAAACATTTGCTCTGGTATATGACCATGTGTGCCTGTATGGTACTTTGCCTCTGGACCAAAAGATGGTAACTTCATACTGCACACCCAGGCTTGGCTGAGCACAGGCAGTCCATTACTCATGGTAGGGTGTGCACCCCTTCCGAACAGAAGTTATGTGGATGTCCGTACAGCTCAGCTGTGTTAGTTTAGAGTCCAGGGTACTTGTAGGGAAAAAAAGATGTAGGATAAACAGTGTTCCTTCTCCACCTATGGTGGATGTCTACACTGCCTGAGCTGTTGTTAAGCACATAATGGCTACCTTGTTTGCTTTCCTCCTGCTTACCTACTTACAGCTCTGGCATTAGAAATTTTAATAATTTATAGCTTAATTTTTTCTTCTTAGATAACCCACCCCCCCGTGCTTGTAACTGTTCTGTAATTGAGCTTTATAGTTTGTGAAAATCATAGTAAGACTTAAACCTTTTAAAAGGTAATTATGTAAACTAATTGCTGCATTTTATGGTCCTTTGAAGTAGTCTCAGATTTCTGTCTTTCATAACAAAGTACTGGTTTTCAGCTCTTTCTCCTTATTTCTTTCTTTAGCGTAGCTCTACAGTGTTGGAGTCCGCTATACAACCAACAGAACCCTATTTTCTTATTACATAACCAGATAATCAAAATGCCATAGGCACTCCAAGAGCTTTGGAGTTCCCTTATTTTCTGCCTTAAAATTCCATCTGCTAACTACATAGAGGCCGTTTTGAGACTAGAGAAAGGGAAATGCAAATACACGAATAAAATAAACTCACTTTGACAAAGAACAGACTAATTAATGTTAAAATGATTCAGTTCACCAAAGGAAATATCTGTCAGAACTGATCCCTGTTTAAAAGACCAGATTAATGTGAAATATTTTTCACAGGAGTTTTCTGACTGCTTTCTTTTGTTTTTTTTTTTAAACCAGTTTGGTGAAACACCATGTATTTTTGTTCTGTATTGATGAACTAATAATAATAAGATGATATAATCTGTTTGTAGCAATTATGGTTTTTAACTCTCTTTATGCAGGTAAATACGTCTATCAGCCAATGACTCCTGTGGGACAGCTTCCCAGCACTGAAATACCTATCCGACCTAGGGAATCCACAAACACCATTCAGATCTCGGTCTCCCTCACTGAACGCTTCTTGAAGTTTGCACCTGTCTTCCAACTGCCATTACCCCCTGACTCCCCACGATACTGCACAATTTCCGACCTTTTTATCGACAATTATCGTGTGAAATGCATCAATGGGAAGATGTGCTACGTCCAGCGGCAGCCTCCCGCTGCGCCCCATAAAATGAAGCCTGAGGAGCTTGCTGTTCGCAATGCCTTAATTTCAAGAGAGAGCAATAAACCAAAAATAGATCCCTGCTCTTCCCCTTCCAGCTCCGAGGACTCTGGGATCAATGCTGTTGGGGTTCCCTTTATGGAGTCATGTGATGAGGACACTGAAGAGGGGGCCGAGCTAAGTTCTGAAGAAGATTATAATCCAGACAGCAGTTGGGAGCCAGACGAATGCCCCCTTCTGTTGCCCTCACCATGTGAACTGGAAGTGATCGAGACTATAGAAACCACAGTGTGACATGCCATGTTAGAATCAGTCCTGCGTACACTAACCAATATTGCTTTTATAGCATTTATATTTGCTTTCTTTCTGACAAGTCCTTTTTCCCATTGCACTTGAGACTTTTCAACCTCCTCACAGAAGAGCAGTACCAAGACTTACACATCAGTGAGTTAGTTATTTGAATAACTAATTCTACCAATTAATTTTAATGCACTCCTTCACTAATCGGATCTCCCACTTCTACATTTAAGCAATGTTAAAAAATTATATGGCTTTTATGACAAAGTGGGCCTTATCTTAGTCTGGGTCACTTCCTTTGCAGTTAATTGTAACAGGACTCGCACCCTCCTGCTGTTTTCCTCTATCGGGACATTTATGATGTACTTTCACAGCACAGGGGATATTACAAAGCAGCATGGGGAAGGTTATGCAGTTGGCCTGATGGCCGAGAAGTCTTTATTCTCTCCTTCTGTCACACAAACGCATACATCTACACCCAGTTGGAGATCCGAAGTATTTCCTCTGTCCTCCTCCCAAAGGCTCCCCCGATAGCACACCCCTTTCTCCAGTCCAGATGTGATTCCTTTCAAACCCTCTCAGTTCCTCCTCTTCCAGCTTGTGAGAGAGCAGTGCAAAGTGCCTCCTACCCTCTTCCAGGCTATGCGTAATGCATCCACAATAGCTGAACTCCTGATAACTCAAAAGCCAGGGATTGAGCTAAACTCCACTGATGAGCGAATTGTTTTGCTGCCAATACATCGTTTAGCCAGAGCCAGCCATTCTTTCTTCTGACTTAAACAAAAAAGAACGGCGCTAGTTTTTGTTTTTGTTTTAGGTGAAGATTTCGGTTGTAAAACAGGCTACTCTGGATTTAGCTGTGAAGTGACAGCTAAAGGAGAGAGCTCAATCAGAAATTGTTCTAAAATAACATGAATGTTCTGTGAAGAACCATCCTGCATTGAAAGGGGAGTGGGATAGATGAATGAATAGTTCGGTTCTGCCCTTTGTCTGAATATTTGCATTATCTTTGGTTTGATTAGGGTTTAGTTTAATTGGTCCAAACTACTGCCATTGCTAAGACCAGGTCTGAACGTGTCTGACTGTCTTTAAGGCAAGCTCTAAAGACAACAGATTGGGGTGAAGAGTTGCAGGACAGAAAATGGCTAATTGGTCTAACACTTTTCCTCAAGCCCTTCTTTCTAATTTGACCTCTTAAATGTATTTATGCCATTTCCTCCGAATTTTAATTTATTGGCACTGATTAGATGAAAATCTTGATAAACAAGGATTATCTACCTTAACTAAGCTTTAAAGTCCCAATGTACATGTATCTGTTGTAGCGTTGTTAAACCATACTGGGTTACAGTTACCAATAGTCGTGCTATTAAGAAATACACGTCTGTGACACCTTCGTTTGTATGTGTGTATTTTAGCTGGAGAATCCTAAAGAGGTACTCTCTAGCCAGTTCAACAGTTAGACATGGATGGATTCTAAATGAAACTTAAGCAAGATGGGAAAATAAACATTTTTCTGACCTTATGCGTCAGTCCCTTGACAACCTCTAAATGTATTGTTCTTTGAAAAGTTCTGTACGACTGAACCAGTTAGGTATAGTCATAATAACAGTTCTGCTTCTGACTGTAAACATAGCCTTCTTGTAATTCTTTTGTTTGCTATTTACCTTTCAAAATTATTGGAGAGAATAAGGATATATAAACGTACAGGTTTAGTTATCAATACTAGAATCTCTTATTCTATGTTGTAGAATGGAAAAATCTTTACCACTGTATGCTGACTTATTGCTAATTTTTATACACTTTGTAATCAACACCTTTAGAAAATATTTAGACAACAGTGTGTGTGGTAGGAATTTAACATGAATTGTTATATAAAGTAATATTGTACTTTTTGACTAAAATAACACTTTGAGAGGAGAAATAATAGGTTTTATAGTTTTGATGAAGTATATAAACAGTGCAATGCTTGTTAAACAGATGAGGAATTCGGCCCTTGTGCATGAGCAGATACAGTCTTACCAAGCACTTAAAGAAACATGCTGTTTGGTTGACATTTAAAGGAAGATTGTAGAAAAAGCTATTTAAATGGGGTTTGTTTTTTTTAATATGGGATTAGTCTTTCTTGGGTAACCAGGGTTTTTACTTGGTGGCGGTCTGTCTTAAGCATTAATTTAATTAATGCTATTGAATTTGTATTATAATCCTTCAAATGTAATTTGAGACTCTGAGGAATCTGAAAATCTGTCATCTTGTGGCCTGCCTGGCTGACTTAGCCCCCTGGAGGGGTTCTTCCTGTTGATGTCTAAGTGTATTTTCAGGGATCTAACATTGTCAGAGGGGCCCTGTTGGAGGGAACAGTGGAAATAATTACAAATTATATTTTGGTGAGGGAATAGAATATTGAAAAGGGTAACCTGAGCGCTCAGTAATCTGAAGGGGGAGACCTCCCCTTCTTCCTTTGAATTTACGCGAGCACGTCTGCTGTCAGCAGGGCTATAGTAGTGTCTAGTGAAAAATAGTTGGGTGGTCATGACTAAGATTAACTTAATTTCCTCTGGTGACACAGATTCCATATCATTGTGTCAGGATACATTTCTTTCCAAACTGTTAGTAATTACTGTGTGTGTCTCTTTACCATGATCTGTTTAAAAGTCTTAAGCACAATGGGCTAAATCCTAACTTGTATTACACCCCATGGATTTTAGTGGAGTGCTTGGGGATAGGGAAGGGCAAGATTTGGGGAAATGTTTTAACAGCTAATTCTATAATGCATTTCTCAAATTTATGTTCAGTTCTTGAACCAGACTCTGAACAGATCACTCTGTGTGTACTACTTCAGAAAAATACTACTTTCTTAAATAAATGTGATTTGTTTTCTTTTGCACAAGCACAGGCTTAGGTAGATTTCTTTTAAAGAATACCTTTCTGATATCAAAGTTACACGTTCTAATTTGAGTGACTGAGGAGTGTCCTCTTTCAGGTGTATGTATTTCCTCTTTAATAAAATACTAAACCACTGCAGCACAGCTTGTCTTAAGTAACTCTGTATTCCACATATTAGAGTGACGGGTTTCACAGTTCTATTCGGTAAAGAAACTCTGGCCCCAATTCAGCAAGACGTCTAACTTTCTGGGCAGAAGTAGCTGTGTTAAAGTCACGTGCTTCAGTATCTTGCAGCATTGGAGCCTTGATCACAAACATTGTGTGAAAGTTTAAACAACACAAGTTCTGACTTGAATTTAAATAAGTGAGATACTGGTGTCCATGCTTCCAAAAGGATGTTAACAAATTGGAAAGGATTCAGAAAAGAGCTACAAGATGATCTGAGGTCTGGAAATCAGGTCATATAGTGAGAGAGTAAAGAAGCTCAGTTGATTTAGTTTATCTAAGAGAAAGGTAGCAGTAACTTGATCACGGTCTACAAGTTCCTACATGGGGAAGGGATTTCTAATAGTAGAGATCTTTTTAATCTAGCAGAACATGGCATAACAAGGTCCCATATTTGGAAGCTGAAGCGAGACAGACTCAGACAAAAGGCAGGTACACCTTCTTAGCAGTGTTGTAATTAACTATTGGAACAATTTATGTAGTGATGTGGTGGATTCTCCATCATGGTTTTTAAATTGAGACTGGATGCCTCTTTAAATTATGCACAAGTAGTCAAATAAATTATAGGCTTGAAACAGGAATAACTGGGTGGTATTCTATGACCTGTTTTGTGCAAGTGGTCAGACTATACTAGTGTTTCTCAAATGTGGCCACCTGCAGCCCCCAGAGGCATTTTTTGCAGCCACAGCCTCCTGGATAGTGGCTCCTCACCCAGGGCTGCCAGCAGGAGTTGGGCCCAGCCTTCCTCTGAAGCCACAATGCCAGAGGAACAGGCAGCTGGTGTGAGTTCCCCACCTTCCCGGGGTGGTGGGGCTTGGGCTTCTGGCTTCAGCCCTGGGATGGCAGGCACCAGCCCCTGGCCACAGGGCTTCAGGCTACATCCCCCAGCTGGGGGGCTTTGGGCTCCAGCCCTGGGCTCACCCTCCCCATCATCCTGGCCCCCACTGCCTCCCTACCCACCTCTCCATCCACGGCTTAATTCTGGCTTGCCAGGGCTGCATAAGTCTGCTGTGAAAAGCGATATTTGTATGTTTGTTTATCACGTTTCACTGTCTCCCAGCTAGTTAGTAAGTCTGCTGTGAAAAGTGATACATACAAATAATAATTTTCACAGCAGCAGCCTTACTAGCTAGCAATTTTTTTTTAAAGGCAGCCAAAAAAACCCAACAAAAACACAAGAATGTGCAAAGCACCTTATGTTGTTTCTATTCTGTTTAGGCCCAGTAAAGAATAGACAACTGTACATTATTTTTTATTGAGTCTGCAAAAAACCCCTACATAAATACACATGTCCAAATCATTGTAATTTATGTGCATACTTATTTGTTTGGCCTAAAGTTAATTAAGCATTTTACAAAAAATTGCCAGAGCAGCCCCCAGCAAGAGTTGGTGGCTGCACACTAAGGCCACCCAAACATGTCTTGAGAACTCCTGGACTAGACTCTCATATGGCCCCTTCTGGCCTTAAAAACTCTGAATGCAGTAAATGAGTGGCGAGGAATTTGTGACCTGCAGATTGCTTTCTATTTCAGCCACTGCTTTTGCCAGTCAGATATGTAGGACTGGCAGGAAAGATGCAAAGTACAGCCATCAGCCAGTGAGGGCGATCAAAAGGAAGATTACTTTTAGAAATGGGGTTCAGAGGCATGAAGCTTAAAAGGTACATTAGTACCAAAGAGTAAATATTACTCCATCCACCTTCCTTTTAACTCAGAAGAAAAGTTTATAATGACATAACACCAAATGACTTGCTAAAAATTATTTCCTCTCCTAGTTATGATGTTCTTGGGTGCTTCTTACCTAGACTTGCAGACACAGCAGAGGACAGATGTGCAGTGCAGCTTCAGCATAAATATTGCATGACCAGAGTTGTAGTTAAAATAATCTTTAAAAAAACATGTCAGAAACTTGGAGTTTGGGGCTGGAGATTGGCCCCAGTGGCCCTCTGGCAACATACGGGGTCACAGCCATCGGCAATCAGGCCTCAGCTGGTAGAGCCGTCCCATCACTTGTCATATGGACTTGGCGCCTAGCTTCTAATCATTCTCACTCATTTGTGAACCATCTGTTTCTGCGCTCTGCTTGGGGGTGAGTAAGGTGCACCCAGCATTGGGGGGGGGGGGGGGGGGAGCCACTGCTCTCCAGCATGGCATTGGGGCTCTATTAGCCCCATACTGTTCCTCCCTGCCCTTGGGGTTGTTGTCACCTCTGCTTTAAGACGGTGTGAAGATTTCTCTCATGACTGGAACAACTCAGCTGTACCCCATTTGGGTCAAGCTAGTGGGTTAATAGTTAATTTTTGCCACATTTCAGCCACTTCTATTTTAGGTCTTAACACACCGCCCCCTTGTGCTGTGCGGCTGTGTACTATCTGCTGCTGTGTAACTGTTTTCTGACTGAGCCTCCCATCCGCAAATCCACCCCTCTTGGCTGGTGCCTGAGGACAAAGAAAAGTGTTTCTGCAAAGTGTGGGGAATAATGTTGACTAATCAGGGTCATTTTAAATCTTATCCCATGATTTTTGCCTCCCTCTTCTCAAAACTGACTTATTACTGACCCTCTCCACCTATATCTGAAGACAGATGCAATGGAGCACAGTGAGTATTGTTGTCTATCTCAGGAGGGGGAGGGGCCTGTCCTGCCCCCACTGTTGTGAATGAAATGTCAGCAGAAGCAGTGGGTGATGTGACAGACTCAGTCCAGAAGGATCTAAGAGAATACTAGCTCTCTCACTGCTAAAATCCCCTCCCCCAGTCTAGGGAGGGGCTACTAAACCTAGAACCCAACTGAGTTCAGGGGACAGCAAAGGCAATAACGGGAACAGGTGTGGGGGTCAGAGGGCCAAAACTAGGGAACCAGAAGGAGACACCAACCAGAGAACCCTGGACAGCGCCCACTGCTCCTCAAAGGTATTGGGAGAGCCGGCAGATGCTGCCCAGGGGAACTCTCCCTGGATTCGTGAACAGATAAAGGAACGAAAAACAGCCCCACAGTCACAGCCCTCCCCCCCACAACCTCCTCTCCCTGGTGTTATGAATGGCCACCTTAGCCATGGCCAGGAGGAGTTTGACAAGGTGGTCCTGTGACTTCGTGGGGCCTCAAATCGAGTGTGCATAAATAAACAAGTGGGGGGGAGAAGTGCAGCCAGAACCTCAATAAGAGGTACTCGAGGGGCTGCAGCCTGGTGCACTGAAAATACGCGTGCAGCAGGGTCTCCCTCACGCCACAAAAGGGACAGGCTTCAGGGACAGAAGTGAACCATGCCAAGTACATGCCCATGCTCACGGCTTCATGGAGGAGCTGCCAGCTGCTATCCCCGGCAGGCCGCAGGACTAAGATGGAACATAAACTGGCTCACTGGGGTTCCTCACCCTCTACTGCTGGTAAAAGGTCCCGCTCCTTGATATATGGGTGGGACATGAGGGTGGGGAAATGAAGCGTATGCAGCACGAGCACGTATAGATGGTCTCTTGATGTGGTTCGAAAACAGACCGGCTGCAAGACACGCAGCCAGCTCAGGGTATGAGGAGGGGGAGGCCGGGAAGGCTCATGGGGCAGGGGACCAATGGAAAGATCCGGAGGGCCTGGAGTGAGGGGCGGGCGGGGTGCACCCTCTTGCAGGACCCACTCAAGGAAATCCCGAGCTGCAGGGGACAGGGCTGCCTCCTGGAGAATGCACTAGGGGGTTTTAAGGGTGGAGAGCCCCATGTGCCGACCGAGCAGCAGGGGATCCACCCAACCCCCCAAGGGCGTAGTCGAGGTCTCTGATCTTGGTGACTCCTGCCAGAACCAACCTCCGGCGCACCAAGGAGGACTCCGCCACCTGCACACAAAGATGAGGATTGTGTAGCAGGGGCTCCGCGAGGAGATCTAACCCCTCGGTGGCCACAAAGGACCTGGTTGCTGCCTCCAGGCCTGGAGGAGGTCCTGGTAGAAGACCAGCAGTTCGGAGAGGTCTCGCAGAAGAAAACTCAGATGGAGAAAAAAGAGCTGCCGGTCATATCTGAGCCCTGCAGATGGCGGAGGAAGGCATGCGCCAATATGCTCCACGGCAAGCCACCTGCACTATAAAGGAGTCTCTGCAGGGTCTGGAGGTGGAAGACATGGACCTGTGTGTGCAAACACGTCAGGCCCTGTCCTCCCTCCTCCAGGGGGAGATGGAGAACCCCTGCAGAGACCCAGTGCAGTCCCGGCCAAAAAACCTCCAGAACCAACCTCTGGAGGTTGGCCAGGAACATGGGGGGTGAGTACAGGGTGTTGAGCCAGTGCCAGAGCATGGACAGGACCAGTTGGTTAAGGACCAGCACTCTCCCCCGAAGGGAGAGGTACCGGGGCAGTCCTGTCCAGCCCTGCAACAGCCCAGTTACCCTGCTCTCTAAACCGGGCCAGTTCTCCAGTAGAGACGGATGTGTGGCAGAAAAGTAAATGCCAAGATAAAGCAGCGGACCCGCGCTCCACCAGATGGGCTGAAGCGCGGGTGGGAGGGAGCTCACCCGCCACCCGGCCCGAGCTCTTGACCCAGTTGACCTGGGTGGAGGAGGCTGCTGAATAAATAGCTTGGCAAGCCTCCACCCGCACCAGGTCTTCTGGGTCCAGGACCACGTCGTTGGCATACACTGCCAGGAACAGCCGCACCTCTGGCTCATGTGGCACCAACCCTGTCAGCCTCTTATGAAGGAGATGGAGGAAGGGCTCAATGGCCAGAGTATACAGCTGACCTGACAGCAGACAACCTTGATGCACTCCTCGCCTGAAGCTGACAGGTGCAGTCAGTGTCCCGTTGAGCCTGACCAGACACTCTGCGGAAGTGTACAGCACCTGGAGAAACCTCACAAACCGGGGCCCGAAGCTGAATGCCTGCAGAGTGCCCAGGAGATGCTCGTGGTCCATCTGGTCAAACGCCTTCTCCTGATCCAAAGACAGGGGGGCAAACGACAGACCATCCCTAAATCCAAGCTCCAAGAGATCCTGGACCAGATAAAGATTATCAAAGATGGTATGGTCCGGGACGGTGTAGGTCTGGTCAGGATAGACCACGTCCACCAGCACAGACCACAGCTGCAGCGAGATGGCCTTCACCACGACCTTGAAATCCGTGCTGAGGAGTGAGAAGGGACGCCAATTTTGGAGATCGCTGAGGTCCTCCTCCTTTGGCAGTAAGGCGAGCACTGCTCGCCTGCATGACAGTGGGAGGACCCTGCTCTCTAAGGACTCAGCCCAGACAAAGACAAGGTCCAGGTTGAGGATGTCCCAGAGCACGTGGTAGAACTCCACGGTCAGCCCGTCCATGCCCAGAGATTTATTGGTGGACATGCGGCGGAGGGCTTCCGAGAACTCTGCCAGAGTGACAGGCAGCTCCAGCCGGTCCCAGTAGCCCGTGCTGACCGTCAGGAGTTCGTCCCAAAGCACTCCGCAGGCATTGGCATCGGTTGGATCTGGGGAGAAAAGGTTAGCGTAGAAGACCCGAGCCCTCTTGCACATCTCCACCGGATCCGTGAGGGGTGTACCATCAGCTGCCAAGAGGCAGATGATCTGCTTTTTAGCTCCCATCTTCTTCTCCAGGGCATAGAAGAAGCGGGAGCCGCGATACATCTCCTGCAGGAGACGGATGTGGGATCGAACAAAGGCACCCCAGGCCCGAAGATAGTCAAGGGCCTGGAGTTCCTCTCACTTCTGCCAATATGCTCCACAGAGGGGTGGATTCACGGGGCTGGTGTCCAGATGCCTCTCTAGCTCTAAAACCTCCCGTTCCAACTGCTCTATCAACACATCCCTCTGCCTGCTGGCGCCCCGGGTGTGGCTACAGCAGAAGAGCCAGGCGCGCACCTTCCCCACATCCCACCACCGCTGCGCTGAGGGGAAAGGCACGCCTCTGATCCTACCAGGCTAGCCAGAACTCCCGGAAGGACGCCACAACAGCCTGCTGGAGGATGTGGGCTTTATTGAAATGCCAATAGGCCAGCCCTGGCCTCTCCGAAGAGAGAGAGGCCGTCACGGCCACCAAATGGTGGTCCGAGAACGGGTCCGGCCAAACGCTGGAGGAGTGGGCCTGTGAAAGATAACCTAGGATGGGAACAGGGTCAGGTCAGGGGAGGGGATGGGGACACTTATTTTTCTCAATGTCCTAGGTTTGTGTCCTGCCCCGACCCCGTTCCAGCCCCTGCTCCTATCCTTAACCTTTATTCCTTCCCTCCTCCTGTTGCTGCCACCCCCGGGTTTGCCTCATTTTCTTTTTATGAGGGACCCTGCGAGGCCATTTTTGTTTTTCCCTCTCTTGGCCCATTAGGGGGGCTGCAGTTCTCCCGTGGCCATTGTCCCTAGTGCTGAGTTGGGTGGTGTGGTGCCAGTGGGACAGGTGCTGGAGAGAAGATCTGATCCATGCTTGCCCGTCTCGATAGGCCACGGGGCTGGCACCGGGGTCCAATCGGGAGACGCTCCAGGGTCCACGACCCCAATCCCCGCTCTGCAGAGGAATGAGATGCGCTGTTTCTTGGAGGATATCCGTGGCTCCACAAATAGAGTGTGTCTCGCTCTTCAGCTAGAACCAATTAAGGTCCTACTCATTCTGCTTAAAAGCTCTCCTTTCCAGTTCTCTTGAGAGAGCCCAGGTGAAAGGAACTGGAGGAGAAGCAGCATTGCTGAAATCCTGAGGTAAGGGTGACGCTGGGAAAAGGGGACTACAGGGAAGTGGCCTAGGGAATCAAAGCAGCATCAGTGGTGAAGGGAAAGCTGCCACCAGCGGTTATCATTAGGGTCCCTGGGCCAGAACCCAGAGTAGAGGGTGGGCCCAGGTTCCCACCTCCCCCACATTCTACAGAGATCCCCTTGAGAGTATCTCCCATACTGGCCTGTGATGAAAGTAACTCAATAGGTTGTGACTCTTGCCACTACACTGTGAAAGGAAGGTCACATTGGGCCCTTAGTGAGTTTTTGAGGCCCCTGAATCTGCTCAGAAGCATGAGACCCACCACTCTAGGCTTGGAACTTTGTCACAGTGAGCACTTTTCCCATTCACCACTCAGCAGTGCCTTTTGGTTGAGGCTAGCTGATCAGGGAGAGGGATGGTCCCCATTGTATTCCATGGGAGGTAATGCGCATGCGCCTAGAGCTGCAGGTTTAGTATAGGCCGAGCCTGAGTCAGATTATATGGGCCAGCCCTGGGTGTTTTAATGGGAGTAGAGACATACTCTAAATCAAGTCCTTTTGACCTAATCTAGTTAACACTGGGGGATCTCTTGATTATGCCTAAAAAAAAAACACCTTTGACCTTTGGCCTCCAAGCAGCATGGAAATGATGTGTTCCTTTTGTTTGTGATTTTTAATTCCCCCTCCTGCCCTCTAGTCAACTGATGGGAGGAAGCCAAACAATGTCTTTTGCCCTCATTCATGGCCCACAATAGTGCCTGTGTGGGTCAATGGACCATTCATGGTGGGCTGGACATACCAACTTCTGTTGATCAGCATTTCACATCTATTAATGGGTCTCTAGTGTCTGGTCACAGAAATTCACAGTACAATAGCTCAAATATTAACTTACATTAAGGGCTACAGCAGTCATAAGTGAGATTAATGCATACACAATTTACAAGTATTCCCTGCAGTCTAAACCCATTCTTATAATGCTAATACCTCTTTTACCAATACTAACACTCAGTTGATCCAGCTGATTCCAGCTTTGGCGTTATCAGTGTTCAATTAAGCTAGGTGGCCTGTGGCATGAGCTGGCACGTGGTCTGCCAAGATCACAGGCCCTACCTGTCTGTCCTCCGCAGGGCAAATAACTAGGATCAGTATTGCACTGCACAAGGCAATTTGGGCACTGGAATGAGATGAGCATGTCGTCATTCCTTTCAGAGACTCTTGCGACATGATCGACTTTAGGATTAAACCAATTAGACCGGCAGTTGGGTCAAACCCATTTTAAAATAAGTAGGCTGCATTTGTCAGGGGGAACTGCAGTATCACAGCATGGTGTTATCTGTTAGCAAGCTTCCCAAAATGGGCCTCCCAGAAGGCAGCAGCAAACTGTAGGGCCAGATTAAAAAAGCCACCTGAACAGAGACACAGTGCTATGCTTGCATGCAAAGCGTGGCCTTGTGTCTGTGTTGCATGCAAGGTCATGCTGTGAAGATGCCATTTTTTTTGTACACCAGGTACCTACAACAATGGCATCCTCTATATGTTTTCTGGTGCCAGATGGCATGGTCCTCTGGGCACAGCCAGGCAGGAAGTCATAGTTTGGGTTTATGGTGTATACGTAACTGACATGGCCCTGGGTGCCATTGGGCTAGGAAGAAAACCTTCCCTTAAACATGCTCCAAGGGCAGCGGGCCCTGCATCTTGTCAGCCAGCCGCACCATGGCCAGGCACAGTAGTCCTGTGCCCCCAGCTGACTAACCGGGATGGGAAAAAACTGGTCCACACACTAGAATATGTGCCCCTTCCACCTTGGGCTTGGGAAAGGCGCTGAGGGCAAGCCTATGAAGGAAAAAAAATCACAGCCCTGTGCTCCTTGGTGTTTTCCAAACTGCCTCAAGCTCCCTTGTCCCACTAGTAGCTGTAGGGGAAACACAAGTTTCCCTGTAACTGAGCATCACGGGCATGGTGACAGAGGTGAGCCCTTGGAAGCATGGAAACCTCAGAAGACAGTTCTAGTGAGAGGTGCCTGGCCCTGGGCGAAAGGCATTTGGCTCTGAGGGAAGACTGAAGTTTCTCCCTTGGCAGCATTGTGTACTGACAGCCCCTTCCTGGAGAGCCAGCCCTCCATGCTGGCCCATTCTGTCTAAAGTGAGGCTTATGCAAAACCCGCAGTGGCAGAAACCTGCAACCACCACCAGGGTAATCTGACACCGTGAGAGCACCAGATATTAGGTTTAGGCTTATAGGGTAACCAGGAGCCTGACAGTGCCTGCTACTGATCCAGCCAAGAAGAGCTGGACTAGCATATGCCAGCTTGTTAGATGTCAGGGTTATAAGAGATGGAAATTACAAGAGAAGGGCAGAGGCACCATCTGACTCAGTGGGCTCCCCTAGGCTGCTAGTCAGGTACTATTGCTATGGCCACTTCTTGGGGGAGAGGGGGCGGGACATTGACAGAGGTGAGACTCTGGAAGTGTGGAAACTTCCAAAACGTGACTATGCCAGACACTTTAGGGACCAGGTTTAGTCATAAACTTTGGTAACTTTCAATGTTATGTGTCTTTGTGAGCAAGATATTGGATTCTAGTTCCACAGGGGAGGGGTACTGAGCTTCCCCAAGCAACTAAAAGCATGGTGGGGAATTACTGCAGATCCCAGGCCAGGAAACCAATGCCAGAGGCCCTGAGTGAATTGTATATGCTAATTCAGACCAGGTTCAAGAAACCCAGGAGCCAAAGCAAGAGTTTGTACAAAGGGGGAAGCCTGAACTGAGTCAGAGATCCAAAATTGACATGAGACTGTTTCTAAGAGGGTTTAACCCTGTTGGAAGGGTGTGGAGACCTAGAAGCCGTCAGCGCTCCACCTGGACACTGGGTGACACCTGTTAACTAGTCTACACAGATGCCATGTTATGATTATTTCTGAAATGCTTTTGTTCTAAAATAAATGCCCTGGTTCTGTGAAAGCCAGCTTGTTATTGCTGACCCTGTCACTGTTCCTGAGAGTGACCTACAGGTGCAGGACTAAGGTCAGACCTGCTGGGATAGTCACAGTGAATTGCAGGGGGCCTGCACCCCTAAACTTGCAGTATGGAGGGAGAGGACAACAGGTTCTGGAGGCCTGAGCCCTAAAGGGGAGCCCCATAGAAGGTCACAGAGGGGGCTATCACAAAGCAAGTGTTGATGGACAAAGAATGCTGACACTAACATGAAGGGATCGAATAGATAGTTTGTCAGGGCTCTCAACCTGAGCAGTAAGGCTCACTGTGGAACAAGCAGCCTGACTGCCAGCATGGCTAATTAGACTGATCTAAAAATCTGGCTACGTGGTGGTTCTCTGCCAAGGAAACGGCAGATCCTGTGACTATCACTCTGAAAGAAGGCTGAATGTTTGGACAATTCACCCGAAGACCTCCTGATTCAGGACCCACTTGAAGGAGTTGACCTCGGGCCTGCTGAGCCAGTCTGCCTTTTAGTTCATGTCTCCTTTTATAAGAATCACTCTGAGGTATAAGAGAAAGCGTTCCACTCATCGTATGACTTCATTTGCTTCTGCGCCTTGTTTCCCCTCGGTTATTCACAAATACAACCATGTCAGTCAGTGTTGTCTGTCCAAATCAGGACGTGGTTTCCCTCTAGGCTGGACTGGAACCATTACAACGCCAGCTTGACAGCACTTTGATCTAGAAGGTTTATGCTAGGGGTCCTTTCTCCTTGAAATGTTGGGCAGTCAGCACTGCACCGCTGTTAAATAAATGAGTGACCCCTGCTCCTTCCAGCAGGAGGAAGGGTAAGATGAGTTTGGCACTACTCTCGCGTGAGATGCTGAAAATTCCCATTCATTAACCTCTGCCACTGCTCTGACTTCCTACTGGGGCATGTCAGGCCTGGCCCAGCCGCCTGGCAGGGGGCAGACCGTAGACGTATGCTAGGTCAGAGGTCCTCCTAGAACAGCCCTTTAGCAAACCTCACCAAACTGGTATCATGGTAGCCCTGCTCAAGGCTGCACAGAGACAGAGTGAGAGTCTCTGGCCCAAGAAGCTCAGAGTTTGAACAGACAAGACAAAGGGGAAAGTGAGGCAGGAGGAAGGGACGTGACTTGGCACTTAACAGGTCAGTGACAGAGCTGGGAACAGAACCCAGCTCTCCTGCCCCCCAAACCTGTGGTTGATCCTAGGTGTCACAGCCTTCCTGAGGAAACTGCCATCAACAAAAGGTCATTGTCTGCCAAGAGGCCCCAGCATTTGTTAGTCAGAAAAGAGTTCACGGTGGGTGTCGGGGAAGCTAGAAGAGAAGGAATGCATGTTACCAAAGGCCCCTCCCCCCACAGGGAGCAGCCGCACAATGACAAAGGCATTATGGTCTGGAGACATTTAAAGGATTTGAATAGAAACATCTTTGAAATGCCTCCACTGAAATCTATGTGATTGGACGAGCTGGCCCTTTAACACAGGGACATGGGGCCTAAAAGGGCAGCCTGCAAGTCCTTTAATCTAGAAGTAGCGGGAACTCTTTTTTCTGCTCTTTGATTTCCGGGCATCTCTGCAGCACATTAGCATACAACACTCTGCTCCCTGAACATGAAAGGGCTGGGCGCTTTCCCCACCCTGCCTGACAATTAGCAGGAGACTTATTATTCAGCTTAATGCGGGGGAAAAATACAGCCTTCATTAAAATTTTATCAGCGCTGCCTTCCCCCTTTCCTCTGTAATTTATTGCAGCTGAAAAAAACCACAAGTCATTTTCCACTTATTGTTTCTTTGTACCAAATGTCAGCCTTTGAGCAGAGGAAAAGGTCACCATTCTTATCTCCCCTTTGGGCTGGGAGCACTGGCCCAAGAGTGTCCCCCCCAGCGGTGGCTCTTCTCCCATCAGTACGCACAGCTCTGAGAAGTACCAGGTTGGGGAGTGGTTTTGCTTTTTTCTAATTGCTGCTGGGGCAGTCTTGTGAACTCAGAGACTTTTCCACATGGCTTGCAATACTTTCCTTTGGATGACACTTTGGGCTACTCGTGCCCATCCAGTGCCCAAATGTCACAACCGGGCTACCTGCAGTTACACTCAGATACAGCGCTTAACACGTGTGCTAAAGCACGATACAACATACACATCAAATGTCTTCTGTTGAGAAGACAGCCTTCCTATAGTTCAGATGCCTGGAACAGGGTGACTGAGTTTGTGTCCATCTTCCCATTCAGCTAGAAATCATACATGTCCATTTGCATAGAGGAAGAATCCCACAGTGGAAAGTTCCTCCCATAACCCCGCAAGTGCATCCTCAGTCACAGGCTCCCAGCTACTCAGGTGTCCTTGGCAGCCGGCTGAAATCTGACCACTCATTGGGAACTGCTGATTACAGGCAAAGAGACATTTCTATCAGAGACCAGGGCCCCCTTAGGGAGCTAACAAAGAACAGGTGGGTAGGAGGGCCCCATTTTGAGGGAATTAAGGGCATAAGAGATCCCTGACTTCACCAATCAGATTGTAGCCAACAAACATGGAAGTTGGTGATGTCAGTGTCTTTAGAAAACACAGACAGCCACAGCTGGACTAAGGGGGGGTCACTGCCACCTCCCTTATAGATCACTCACAAACCAGTTAGTAGCATTTTTGATTTGTTGTGAAATAATCAAGGCATCAGTGTTTCTCTCTTTCCCATTCACTGTAGCTCTTGGGATTGTGTTTCCAATCACTCCCTTGTCTGTAATGCACTGTTCCTCACTCTCTCTCCCTCCATTTCCCACATCTCTCACTCTCTAGCCCAGGGATGGGGTGTCAAACACACAGTGGGCAGGCTGGATCTGGACCCCAGGACTCTCACACCTCTGGCCACAGCTGACCCTGCACATTTCATAGGCTCTGGCTGGCAGATGCCTGACTGGCAGCTCACACGGCCAAAGCTGGAATGCGCAGGGCTCAGTGTGCTACTGCCAGATTGGCCCTAGACCTCTGCACCGCTCCTGCTCCTCATCAGCAGTTCTTGGAGCAGCCACTGCTACAACAGGGGCTGCTTTCCATGCCCCAGGGCTGGGTTTCTGGCTCTCGCTGCTGCTAAGCCCCAAGACACTAGGTTGTGGGGCGGGGGGATATTCCCCAGAACAGGGGCTGTCCTCAAGCCAGTAACATACCTATATAACCCAGCAGCAGGATTGGAAAAAATGGTTACTCACCTCTTGTAACTGTTGTTCTTCGAGATGTGTTGCTCATGTCGATTCCAAGTAGGTGTGCGCAGGTTGTGTGCATGGCTGCCGGAAAGTTTTCCCCTAGCAGCATCTGTGAAGTCGGCTGTGAAGCCTCCTGGAGTGGTACCTTCATGGCGCTCAATATATGAGCCTGCCAACCCAGCGCCCCCTCAGTTCCTTCTTGCCGGCTACTCCGACAGAGGGGAAGGCAGGCGGGTTTGGCATGGACATGAGCAACACATCTTGAAGAACAGTTATGAGAGGTGAGTAACCATTTTTTTCTTCTTCGAGTGATTGCTCATATCGATTCCAAGTAGGCAGCAGGGTCAGGGTTAAGGAATGCTGATTGTAGCACTGCTCTGCCGAAAGCCTTGTCATCCCTGGCGTGCCGGACAATGGTGTAGTGTGAGGTGAAGGTATGTACCGAGAACCAAATCGCTGCCCTGCAGATTTCTTGGATTGGAACCTGGGCAAGGAACGCTGCTGATGAGCCCTGGGCACTAGTGGAGTGTGCGGCAAGAACTGGGGTTGGCACCCTGGCCATCTCACAGTGAGTGCGGATGCAGGACGTGTTCCAGGAGGATATTCTTTGAGAGGAGATCAGGAGGCCTTTCATCCAGTCCACCACCGCTACGAATAGCTGGGTCAATTTTCTGAATGGCTTAGTGCGCTTGATATAGAAAGCTAGTGCTCTTTGGACATCGAGGGAATGTAACCGCTGCTCCCGGGGACTAGCATGAGGTTTTGGGTAAAAGGTGGGTAGGAAAATGTCCTGGCTGGTGTGGAAGGCCAGGTGCGGTCTGAGTTGGACCTTATTCTTGTTTAAACCACGTAAAGCTGTTCCGAGGTGAGGGCCTTTAGCTCAGAGACGCATCTCACCGACATAATGGTGACCAGAAAGCTGTCTTCCAGGAGAGATCACACCCTCACCCCACCCCGACTCCACCCCCTCCCTGCCCCTATTGGAACCCTCCCCAAATCCGTGCCCCGGCCCCGCCTCTTCCCCCAGCGCACCATGTTCCTCCTCCTCCCCCTAGCGCTTGCCGTGCGTAACAGCTGTTTCGCAGCACAAGCGCTGGGAGGGAGGGGGGAGAAGCAGAATGCGGCGGCGTGTACAGGGGAGGTGGTGGAGGTGAGCTGGGGCAGATCGGGGAGCTGCCGGTGGGTGCAGAGCACTCACCAATTTTCCCCCGTTGCTGCTGCCTATGGGAGAGATACAAGAGGGAGCACATGGCCAACAGTTCAAACGGGGGCCCCATGAGCCTCGAAAGGACCAGGTTAAGATCCCATGCAGGGACAGACTGACAGATCTGAGGATATAAACAGTCCAAGCCTTTGAGAAAGTGACCAACCATAGGGTTGGCGAAGACCAAGCTGCCAGACGCGCCCGGAAGGCAGAGATGGCAGCAAGGTGAACCCATATGGAGGATGCTGCCAGACCTTGCTGTTTCAGGTGTAGGAGGTACTCTAAGATGAGCAGTACTGGTGCCTGGAGGGGGTGTGTGTGGTGCTGGTCACACCAACACGAAAATCTTTTCCACTTCGCCAGATATGTGGCTCTAGTGGAGGGCTTCCTGCTGCCCAGCAGGACCTGTCTGACTTGGTCCAAGCGCAGAAGCTCCATGGGGTTCAGCCATGACGCTTCCAAACCTTGAGATGGAGGGACTGTAGGTCGGAATGACAGAGGCGACCATGGTCCTGAGTAGGTCAGGGAGGAGAGACAACGTGACCGATACATCCACAGATATCTCCAGCAGCCAGAGGTGAAAGCAAGAGCTGGTGCGCTGTACCGGGGTGGATTGGCTTCCCCAGGTGCAATTTAAAGGGCCTGCGGCTCTCAGCAGCAGCTGGAGCCCCCATCCCTTTAAATTGCTTCCAGAGCCCCGCTGCCGGAGCCCTGGGGTAGCGGCGGTGGGGCTGGAGCGTTGATTTAAAGGGCCTGGGGCAGTAGCAGCGGCCAAGCCCTGAGCCCTTTAAATAGTTTCTGGAGCCCCGCCGCTGCTTCCCCAGGGCTCCGGCAGGCTCCGGGGACGGTTTAAAGGACCCGGGGTTGTAGTGGCGGCTGGAGCCCTGGGGAAGGGGCAGCGGGGCTCCGGGGACGGTTTAAAGGGCCCGGGGCTCGGCCGCCGCTATTGCCCAGGGCCCTTTAAACCGCTGCCAGAGCCCCCGGCTGCCTGTTACCCCCGGGAGGGGGAAGGAGACACTTGCCGGTACAGGGGGGGCCGGGGCTGGCTCTGACCTCTCCCAGCCCCACCCCTTCTACCCAAGGCCCCGCCCCAGCCCATCCCTAGACTTACTTTCACCCCTGCCAGCAGCGTGGTGTGCCGGTGCTGGCAAGGCCTTGCTGGAGCTATCAGAATCACCGCTGGGTTGCCGGGGAGAGCACACCCTGTGGATTTTGAGCAGGACTTTGTGCACGAGAGGGAACGGAGAGGTGTAGATCAGGTGACCGTTCCAGGGTACCAGGCATGCGTCCGTGAGGGAGCCCAGGCTGCAACCCTGGAAGGAGCAGAACGTTGGGCACTTCCTGTTGCATCAGGTGGTGAACAGGTCGACCTGGGGAAACCTTCACCTTTGGAACACTGGGTGTTTGACATCCGGTCGGAGAGACCACTCATGCGTGTGGAAGGACCTGCTGAGACAGTCCACCAGCTTGTTCTGAATTCCTGGGAGAAAGGACGCTTCCAGGTGAATGGAGTGGGCTACGCAGAACTCCCATAGCTGGAGGGCCTCCTGGTATGGGGGGGAGGAACGGGCTCCCTCTTGCTTGTTGATGTAAAACATGGCTGTAGTGTTCTCTGTTAGAACTGCTATGCAGTGACCTTGCAGTTGGGCCTGGAAGGCTTGGCAAGCAAGGCGCACCACCATTAGCTCCCTGACATCGTTCTGTGAGCACAGGCCCAGTGTCTGAAGGTTCCACAGATGTGCCCCCCACCTCATAGCTGATGCGTCCATAACCAGGGACAAGGAAGGCTGTGGGGGCTGTGGAAGGGGACTCCTCCGCACTCTGCTCGGGGGTTGAGCCACCAGCGAAGGGAGGAGAGGACCTGTCCCGGCAATGTGACCACCGAATTCAAGTTGGCACGCCGCAGGCGGTAGACTGAGGTGAGCCATGCCTGCAATGGCCTGACCTAGAGTCTGGCGTGCCAGGTCACGAATGTGCAGGATGCCATGAGGCTGAGGAGACTCAAGCACCCTCTTGCTCTTGGAGTTGGGAATTGCTGAAGTCCTTGAATGATATCTGTGATAGCTTGGAAAAGGAACTCCAGTAGGAGGGCCCAAGCCTGAATGGAGTCTAGCGCTGTCCCAATTAATTCTGTCCTCTGGGTCTATTCTAGGGTCGACTTCTCCACGTTGAGGAGGAGACCCAGCCATTTGAACGTACACCTGACCAGGTGGAGTTGGGACTGCACCTGCGCCCTGGTGCGGCTCCTGAGCAGCCAATCGTCTAAGTGGGGTATACTTGCACCTGCCGTCGATGGAGGAAGGCAGCCATGACCGACATGCACTTGGTGAACACTCGGGGGGCTGCTTAGAGGCCGAATGGAAGGGCCGTGAACTGGTAATGTTCATGGTTGACCACGAAGCGCAGGAAACACCTGTGTGCCAGATGAATCGCTATGTGGAAGTACGCGTCCTTCATGTCGAGGGCGGTGTACCAGTCTCCCGGATCCAGGGAGGGGATAATAGTGTCTAGGGAGACCATGCAGAACTTCAACTTTACCATGAACTTGTTGAGCCCACACAGGTCTAGGATGGGTCTGAGACCAATGTTCCCTCTAATTTCTGACACGCCGTGTGCACAAAAAATTTCTTCTGTGCAAATTTTGACAGGCCGTGTGCGCAAAAAATTTCTTCTGTGCAAACTGTCGTGCTTCTGTGCAAATTTTTGTGCATGCGGTGTTTCACTGTGTGTGCGGGGCTTAGGATCTGTGTGCGTGCGCACATGTGCAAAGCTTAGAGGGAACAGTGTCGAGACCCCTTTAGCCTTAGGGATTAGGAAGTATCGGGAGTAGAATCCCTTGCCCCTTAGCTCCTGCGGAACCTCCTCCACCTCCTGGATGAGGAGTTGCTTGTGAGAGGGACGGGGACAGGGGGTGGGAGGGTGGCCAGGAACAGCATTGGAGAGAGTATCCTGCTTCCACTGTGCGAAGGACCCAGCCGTCCAAGGTTATTTGGGACCATGCATGGTGGAAGTGGGATAAACGATTCAAAAAGGGCGGGGAAGGATCCAGGGATAAGTCTGGTACGCCGTCCTCAAATGTCCCTTCAAAAGGCCTGCTTGGAACCTGACGATGGTTTGGTCAGGGACCTGGCCTTGTCCAGACAGGGGGTTGGAAGGCTTCCTTCTGTTGCTCCATCCCCTCCACCTGTAAAAGTCCTGCCTTGGTCGAGGAGGGTAGGAGCACTGTTGTGGCTGCTGGGGCTTTAAGTGCTTCCGCTGGGTTGCTGGGGAGTGCATACCCAAGGACTTCATGGTTGCCGTCGAGTCCTCTGTGTAGCCTAGAGTCAGTCTGTTCTGCAAACAAGCCCACCCTATCAAAGAGCAGGTTCTGCATAATCTGTTAAACCTCTGGCAGTAGGCCCGAGGTTTGTAGCCGGGGGGTGCGCCTCATGGCAACTCCTGAGGACAAGGTGCGTTCCGCCAAGACTGCAGTGTCCAGTGAGGCCTGTAAAAAGGTCCATGCCACTGCCTTGCCCTCTTTTACAATGGCCCCAAACTCCTCCCTGGACTCACGTGGCACAAGCTCCTTGAACTTGAGCATCAAGTTCCAGGAGTTGAAGTTATATCGGCTCAGGATTGCCTGCTGATTGGCAATCCTGAGCTGGAGCCCCCCCATGGAGTACACCTTGAGGCCAAACAAGTCCAGTCGCTTGGCCTCTTTGGATTTGGGTGCAAGGGCCTGCTGCCCCTGCCTCTGTTTCTCATTCACGGCCGCAGCCACCAGAGAGCAGGGCTGCGGATGCGTGAAGAGATATTTGTACCCCTTAGAGGGCAGGAAGTACTTGCACTCTACACCCTTGACTGTAGGGGGAATGGAGGCTGGTATCTGCCAGATGGTCTTGGCACTGGCCTGAATAGTTTTGATGAGGAGCAGGGCAACCCACGACTGACCTTCTGGGGACAAAATGTCTACCACCAGGTCCTCTGATTCCACCACATACTCAGCCCACAGGCCCATGTTGCACGCAGCCCTATGCAGAAGGTCCTGGTGGGCGCGGTTGTCTGTGGGGTGTGGCCCAGATATGGAGGTGCCTGCGATGGCCTCGTCAGGAGAGGAAGATGAAGAGGGCAAGCGGGGGAGACTGACCACTTCCGTCTCAGGAACTGGAGTTGGAATCGGTTCCGGGGGGAGGTGGGGTGGGGTGGGGGGAAGTGGGGGCACGGTGCCTCCTCCGCATCCCTAGGGGTGGGCCGACTGTGGAGGCCTCCAGCACCCTCGGTTCAGAGGTGGCCGACCGGGAACCTTTAGACTGCACACCCTGGGTCAGGTGGTATGCCCATGGAGTCCAGAATGGCCACAGACTTGGCCCCTGACAGTGCACTGGCCATGGCCTGACTGGTGCCGGTCCCACTCCGAGTACCTAGACACCGTCTCCGACCCCAAGGAACGGGATCGGGACCACGAGGGCCAGGGCGGCGCCGAGCAGAGCGGAGCCAGGGAGCGGTGCTGAGAAGCTGGAGAGCGGTGCTGCATAGCTGGGGAGCGGTGACATGACCTGGAGATATGCCAGGATGTCGAGTGGCGCCGGGACCGGTGCTGGGTCTGGGACCTTCTCCTTTAAGGCGACCGGTGTGCAGATCAGCGCTGCGATCGGGAGCACAGGAGCAATCTGGAGTGGTGCCGCGAGTTTGACCGGGGCTGCAAATACGACTGGTGCAGTGACGGGGAGCAGTGCCAGGACTCGACCAACTGTGCTGTCTGCTGGATCTTCGCAGGCTTGCCTTGAGACAGTGCCATATGCTACGGTACCGGAGGCTTGGCATGGATCAGAGGAGACCTCAGTGCTGTCATGGTGATGAGGTCCCTCGGGGCTGCAAAGGTGTCCGGGGTGGACGGCAGCTGAACTTCCTCAATGCTGTGGGTCGGGGAGTCCAATGGCATCGGACTTGATGGCTCCCCTTGTGGAGCTGAAATCGATGGTGCTGCGTCCACAGGCCTGGCTCTGGGCGCTCCTTTTTGGGACGCACCACATTGGCTGGCTCCGGGGGGGGGGGGGGGTGTCTCTGGGACGGAGAGCCACTCTTCTCTTGCTTCCGGTGCTGCTTTGGCGCTGGGGAGTGGGACGGTGCTGGGTTGATGCTGCCGGTTTCGGTGCAAGGGAGCAGCGCTGCCACAGGTCTTGGCCATAGTGGGGGAACTGTGCATTGAAGAACTCCGTGCTGGGTCCTGCCACGCCGAAGGAGGCTGGGATTTAAGTGCTGCCTCCATAAGGAGGTGCTTAAGGCAAAAGTCATGCTCCTTTTTGGTCCTAGGACAAAACCCCTTGCAAATCTTCCACCTACCGGCTTGGTGAGCCTTTCCCAGACACTTCAGACAAGAGTTGTGGGGGTCGCCCATTGGCATGGGCTTGAAGCAGGACTTTGCAGGGCTTGAATCCTGGAGACTTGGGCATGAAAGCCTCTCAAGGAAAAGCGGTTGGGACGGAGGGTAAACCCCCAGCCCAACTGCTACTAACTACAACAAAAATAAACTAAAATAATTAAAGAAAAAATAAGAACTACTCTAAGAACGACTATAAAACAAGCTAGGGAAACGTGGAGAACTCGCTAAGCAAGACGCCACAGTTCCAACGACCGTCGCAGATGGTAAGAAGGAACTGAGGAGGTGCTGGGTCAGCAGGGTCATATATGGAGCAAAGGCGCCACTCCAGGGGGCTCCACACAGACCCGATGGATGCTGCTAGGGGAAAACTTTCCAGCAGCCATGCACGCAACGCACGCACACCTACTTGGAATCGATATGAGCAATCACTCGAAGACATGTGTCATAAATATAAAGGGAAGGGTAAACCCCTTTGAAATCCCTCCTGGCCAGGGGAAAGCTCCTCTCACCTGTAAAGGGTTAAGAAGCTAAAGGTAACCTCGCTGGCACCTGACCAAAATGACCAATGAGGAGACAAGATACTTTCAAAAGCTGGGAGGAGGGAGAGAAACAAAGGGTCTGTGTCTGTCTGTATGCTGGTCTTTGCCAGGGACAGAACAGGAATAGAGTCTTAGAACTTTTAGTAAGTAATCTAGCTAGGTATGTGTTAGATTATGATTTCTTTAAATGGCTGAGAAAAGAATTGTGCTGAATAGAATAACTATTTCTGTCTGTGCATCTTTTTTGTAACTTAAGGTTTTGCCTAGAGGGGTTCTCTATGTTTTTGAATCTAATTACCCTGTAAGATATCTACCATTCTGATTTTACAGGGGGGATTTCTTTATTTCTATTTACTTCTATTTTTTATTAAAAGTCTTCTTGTAAAAACTGAATGCTTTTTCATTGTTCTCAGATCCAAGGGTTTGGGTCTGTGGTCACCTATGCAAATTGGTGAGGCTTTTTATCCAACATTTCCCAGGAAAGGGGGGGTGCAAGTGTTGGGAGGATTGTTCATTGCCCTTAAGATCCAAGGGTCTGGGTCTGTAGTCACCTAGGCAAATTGGTGAGGCTTTTTACCAAACCTTGTCCAGGAAGTGGGGTGTAAGGTTTTGGGAAGTATTTTGGGGGGAAGGACGCGTCCAAACAGCTCTTCCCCAGTAACCAGTATTAGTTTGGTGGTGGTAGCGGCCATTCCAAGGATAACGGGTGTAATATTTTGTACCTTGGGGAAGTTTTGACCTAAGCTGGTAAAGATAAGCTTAGGAGGTTTTTCATGCAGGTCCCTTTGGTGGTGGTAGCGGCCATTCCAAGGATAACGGGTGTAATATTTTGTACCTTGGGGAAGTTTTGACCTAAGCTGGTAAAGATAAGCTTAGGAGGTTTTTCATGTCAAGGTTCCTCCCCCACTCTGAACTCTAGGGTACAGATGTGGGGACCTGCATGAAAAACCTCCTAAGCTTATCTTTACCAGCTTAGGTCAAAACTTCCCCAAGGTACAAAATATTACACCCATTATCCTTGGAATAGCCGCTACCACCACCAAACTAATACTGGTTACTGGGGAAGAGCTGTTTGGACGCGTCCTTCCCCCCAAAATACTTCCCAAAACCTTGCACCCCACTTCCTGGACAAGGTTTGGTAAAAAGCCTCACCAATTTGCCTAGGTGACTACAGACCCAGACCCTTGGATCTTAAGGGCAATGAACAATCCTCCCAACACTTGCACCCCCCCTTTCCTGGGAAATGTTGGATAAAAAGCCTCACCAATTTGCATAGGTGACCACAGACCCAAACCCTTGGATCTGAGAACAATGAAAAAGCATTCAGTTTTTACAAGAAGACTTTTAATAAAAAATAGAAGTAAATAGAAATAAAGAAATCCCCCCTGTAAAATCAGAATGGTAGATATCTTACAGGGTAATTAGATTCAAAAACATAGAGAACCCCTCTAGGCAAAACCTTAAGTTACAAAAAAGATGCACAGACAGAAATAGTTATTCTATTCAGCACAATTCTTTTCTCAGCCATTTAAAGAAATCATAATCTAACACATACCTAGCTAGATTACTTACTAAAAGTTCTAAGACTCCATTCCTGTTCTGTCCCTGGCAAAGACCAGCATACAGACAAGACACAGACCCTTTGTTTCTCTCCCTCCTCCCAGCTTTTGAAAGTATCTTGTCTCCTCATTGGTCATTTTGGTCAGGTGCCAGCGAGGTTACCTTTAGCTTCTTAACCCTTTACAGGTGAGAGGAGCTTTCCCCTGGCCAGGAGGGATTTCAAAGGGGTTTACCCTTCCCTTTATATTTATGACAACATGCATCTGACGAAGTGGGTATTCACTCACGAAAGCTTATGCTCCAATACGTCTGTTAGTCTATAAGATGCCACAGGACTCTTTGCCGCTTTTACAGATCCAGACTAACACGGCTACCCCTCTGCTACTTGACACTCGAAGAAGAACTCCCTTTCCACAGGGCTTCACCACCACATGCAACATGTGCAGAATCCAGCAGCATATGCCCTAAATGCAGCCTGATCAGCGTGCACCCACCTGGCACAACTACAGGCAGCCAGCACAAAGTGATGGTTTGGGTAAAGGCCTCTTTCAGTAATAGTATGGAGGTAGAGGCAATGTGTGGGTGGTCCATGGATTTTACTAAGGCTGGTATTGTCTAAGTGGCAGCATTTATATGGTCACGGTGTAATACCCTGTGTCCCTCAGCTGGGGAAGGGAAGCACTTTATAAATACAATTCTACCAAACTACCAGTTCAGGTCCAGCCCCCTGGGCTGGTTAATGTCCTATGTACACTGAGCTGGGGCTTTATATCCTGCAGTATCTTTCAGTGCTGGCCCAGTCAATGCAGCAGTTAGTCTGATTTGTGTAAAAACTCCAGCCATTCATCTGGGGACCTCCACAATAATTCACGCCACCCACCCTGTTCCAAGTGCAGGGTTGGGGCCCATGCTGTAGAACACGGTCGGAGGGTTTGTTTAACGGCTGGGAGTTCCATGTCGAATCAAACGTTTGCTGGGATACTAAAAATACTGTAAAGTTTAACAAAACCAGGGGAGGCATTACAAATTATGACAGGGGTTCATAAAAACAAAATCCACTCTTGCTACCCGTGGAAATGGACAGCCTTAGCAGAGAGATCTGCCTGGAGCATGAACTGACCACTTGCTTCTAGTGCACACCCTCCAGGAGAAGAATCCAGTGCCACAGGGGTGATGTTCAGGTACCTGCAGTGTTACCGCCTGAGAATTACTTTTCTTGTGGATACATAGGAGGTCAATCCTCAACACTGTCAAGTCATCAACTCATCTGCACTACAACCCTCTTTCCCAGAGAACTTGGGAGGAGGGGCTGTTCTAGATCCTTATGTGGGAAAGGAAGAAAATATTGAAAACTCAAATTCCATCCTTTTTTGGACTAACTCATGTCCAGACCACTCTGAGTAAAAAGGGGGAGGGGAATAAACATGTAGACCATTGCCTTAGGAGCAACCACCATAATGGCTGTGACACTCTATACCTCAGAGGAGCGCCCTGTAACCCCCATATTCCTCATTTATATACAATTGTGATCTTGCATATAAAGCAGGCCATGTAAGGTATCGGGGAAAGGTTATGATCTGCTGAAAGTCACTGTTCTGTATAAATATGCATATCATTAGTAAATATGAAGTGACGAGATTGTGTTTTATGTTGGTCAGTAACACATACTGTAAATTAGGGAATCAGCCAGATATTAGCTCCCACAGACAACAGCAAGGAAAGTAATCAACGCCCAGGTGGGGTGTCAAACAACCATTGTCTAGCAAGGCAGTTACAATTCAATGACTCACCTGCATAAGGCCACACCAGAGGAATTGCTCAACCTTGCCTGGGGACTCAGCAATGCCACCAGACATTCCTGGACTTGTGTTCTCCAAGCACATGGACTAAGGGTATAAAACAAAACACAGTGTCCCATGCTTGGTCTTTCTCCTTCCCACACCTACGCTGCAAGCAAAAGGACACTCAGAAGACTGAAGACTCCAACAGAGGAGACTGGCCCAGGTTTCAAGGGTGAAACCGGTGTTCTATGAACTGCAATATCCAGTGGGGTGAGAAAAACTGCTTAATCTAGATGTTGCCTGGTCTAATAGGGTTGAGAGTTTAGACTGCATGCTTATATTTTCTTTTGGTAACCACTGACTTTTTGCCTATGACTTATATTCACTTAAAATCTATCTTTTGTAGTCAATAAATTTGTTTAACTGTTTATCTTTACCAGTGAGTTTGCCAGAAGCGTTTGGTAAGGGTTTTGCTCAGGTTTACAAAGGCTGGTATATATCCACTTTCCATCGATGAAGTGCTGAACCAATTAATAAATTTGCACTGTTCATCTTGAGCAGTGCAGGGCAGTATATTCCTGAGGTACAAGGCTGGGAGCTGGAGGGATTCGGTTGGTGCCTTTTGCTGTGTGATTCATGAGTAGCTCTGGGAGCATTCATGCAATCTAGCTGGGTGAGGAGCTTCACATGCTGTTGTGCTGAGTGATAACAGTGCCTAGAGGGGCTTAATGCTTCTCACTAGCAAATCATTGTGAGAGACAGACCAGGCTGGAGAGTTATAGGGGCACAGGGGTCCCACAGTCCCAGGCTGCACCCCAGGGATTCCGTCACAATGGCCATATACATTTACTTTATATTTCCTTCCACCCAATTGGAAACAGAAAAATGTTTGTGGAACCCACTAGAACAGTGACTAGCTCATATGCATAAGCTTGACTTAGTGGTTTGTGGCTGCCAAGTTTGCTGAATGGTAAATTGCTACATTTCTCTTGCTCCTAGAATTCCTGATTAATGGCACTTAGGAGAAGAGGAACTCTCTCACAGAGCTGCATCTATCACAGTAACTCCTCCACCAGCTCCTAGAGCACAGTTTAAATACAGACATTTACCAGGACTGAAGGGTTTAAAGGCAGGGCATTTTTATTAGAGAATGTAGTTGCACAGGAGCATTGCACACAAGTTTGTTTACTTACAAATATATGCTCTTTTGCAGTTTCAACTCCTTTCAAGGGCTGAGTGTGTTTCATGCAGTCATACCACCCACTTTGCTTATAATCCAGGAGATCCTGAGGGGGTTAGTGATTTGTCAAAAAGATTATTTTTACTAATACTAAATTTAAACTCAAATAAATTAGTTATTTCCCTTATAATGTTGATGAGGCATTTTGAGAAATGCTGAGTTTGGATATGTGACATGTTCTGTATTCCCTTGGTCAATCTGTCTAAGGAATAAAAATGAACATATTATAGGTTCCAATTATTTGGATAAGCTTTGGCTGCAGACACAGTCACCTTGGGGTTAGTACAGATGCTTCAACTTCCTGTGTTTGGCTCGAGTGAAGTACATGGAATTGACAGCACAGTTTATAGCTTTCAGTGCATCCCACTGGACAAGAACTCTAACAGTGATCTCTGTGATGTTCCTTCTGTTTTGTCAGAAGAAACAGAGGAAAATAAGCCAGCAGAGAAACTACTACAGATTCCACATGGTTACAAACCCAGTAAAGCCATCTGACACAAAGTGACATGTCACAAAGGATTTTGGGAAGAATATGATGGCAATGGGCAGCAAATCCAGCCTAGTAGGGCAGGCCCCATAGCCAATAAACTCACGCTCCAGGATCGATGGTAGGAGCCTTCTCAGAATGTTCTTATGCAACCATGGAAGGACTGCACCCATGATCTGGCAAGGGGAGGGCTACTCTTCTGTCAGTGGAGGGGGAGTGAGATGCAGCTGGAAATTCTCATTCTGGAAGACACTGTTCAGTGCAGGGTCACCCTGAGAGACATTGAGGAGCCCATGTTTTTCACCACCATGAGTTCGAGACAATTCTGTCAGGAGAGCTAACTGCAAGACAAAAAGAAATACACCACTAAATACACAGAGGCCTGAGCAATCTTTAGGGAAGCATTTATTTTAAAGGGTGTGTGAGCGCACGGACAGTATGGGATCCCTCCACCTGTCCCCTTCCTTTTACAAGATATTCAAGTAACAATGATACAATTAAGACAAAGGGGATACATTCGCACCCACTGTATAGTTAGCTGTGAAACTCATTGCAGCAGGATATTACTGAGGCAAACAGATTAGTATGAAACCCTGGTTGAACCCTTAACTATGGAGAAAGTGCTCACAATGAGAACAGCAATGACAGCTATGACAGCAGGACAAAGTTACAAGGGATTTTCACCCTCTGATTCACAGCATGAGGTGATCACTAGCTGGAGGCAGAAAGGAGTCTTTTGTGGGGTAGTATTGCTCACTGACACTTATTTTGAAGATTTTTATACCTTTCCTCTGAGGCATGTGACATTGGCCACTGTCCAGAACAGGATCCAGAACAGGACTATTTCTGTATGGCAATCTTATGTTCCTAAGCACTGACCAAGCAAGGAGGTTCTCACCTTCACCCTCTCTGCAATGTACCGCATTTTAGATGGATAGCCCCTCCCCCCAAGAAGTATGTGAAAGACAGAAAGCAATCTATTGGGGTGAGCTGTGTCTATATTAGTGCAAGGACCATGGAATAATTGCAATTGTCAGAAGGCTTTTATATGGCAAAACACTGTTTTGAAATGAGTTTGGATGTTAATATTTTTTAACTTGGTAATTTGTATATTTGAATTTTGGTAAGTGGGATATGGTCCTTTGAAAACAGGGTGAGGGCACTTAAATGCAGAATGGAGTTGAAGGTGATAGCAGTCTGTGCGAAATTTTGCCTGTGTCTTGAGAGTGGAAAATCCTGCCTTTGTAAGCTCCAAAAAGATCAGAATTTGATTTAATAAACCTTATCTTTCCATATTGCAGCAGCATTGAAAGAAGCTGAACAGCACAGCATGAGGAGGAGGTGACCAGCCCTCTGTGGAGAAAGAAGTGGTTCGGGACTATTTAGAAAATCTGGACGTGCTCAAGTCCATGGGGCTGGATGCGTTGCATCCGAGAGTGCTAAAGGTGTTGGCGGATGTGATTGTAGAGCCATTGGCCATTATCTTTGAAAACTCATGGAAATCAGGGGAAGTCCCGAACGACTGGAAAAAAGCTAATGTAGTGCCCATCTTTAAAAAAAGGAAGAAGGAGGATCCTGGGAACTACAGGCCAGTCAGCCTCACCTCAGTCCCTGGAAAAATCATAGAGCAGGTCTTCAAGGAATCAATTCTGAAGCACTTAGAGGAGAGGAAAGTGATCAGGAACAGTCAGCATGGATTCACCAAGGGCAAGTCATGCCTGACTAATGTAATTGCCTTCTATGACGAGATAACTGGTTCTGTGGATGAAGGGAAAGCAGTGGATGTGTTGTTCCTTGACTTTAGCAAAGCTTTTGACACCGTCTCCCACAGTATTCTTGCCAGCAAGTTAAAGAAGTATGGGCTGGATGAATGCACTGTAAGGTGGATAGAAAGCTGGCTAGATTGTCAGGCTCAACAGGTAGTGATCAATGGCTCCATGTCTAGTTGGCAGCTGGTATCAAGTGGAGTGCCCCAAGGGTCGGTCCTCAGGCCGGTTTTGTTCAATATCTTCATAAATGATCTGGAGGATGGTGTGGATTGCACCCTCAGCAAGTTTGCAGATGACACTAAACTGGGAGGAGAGGTAGATACGCTGGAGGGTAGGGATAAGATACAGAGGGACCTAGACAAATTAGAGGATTGGGCCAAAAGAAATCTGATGAGGTTCAACAAGGACAAGTGCAGAGTCCTGCACTTAGGACGGAAGAATCCAATGCACCGCTACAGACTAGGGACCGAATGGCTCGGCAGCAGTTCTGCAGAAAAGGACCGAGGGGTTACAGTGGACGAGAAGCTGGATGTGAGTCAACAGTGTGCCCTTGTTGCCAAGAAGGCAAATGGCATTTTGGGATGTATAAGTACGGGCATTGCCAGCAGATCGAGGGACGTGATCGTTCCCCTCTAGTCAACATTTGTGAGGCCTCATCTGGAGTGCTGTGTCGAGTTTTGGGCCCCACACTACAAGAAGGATGTGGAAAAATTGGAGAGAGTCCAGCGGAGGGCAACAAAAATGATTAGGGGACTGTAACACATGACTTATGAGGAGAGGCTGAGGGAACTGGGGATGTTTAGTCTACGGAAGAGAAGAATGAGGGGGGATTTGATAACTGCTTTCAACTACCTGAAAGGGTGTTCCAAAGAGGATGGCTCTAGACTGTTCTCAGGGTAGCAGATGACAGAACAAGGAGTAATGGTCTCAAATTGCAGTGGGGGAGATTTAGGTTGGATATTAGGAAAATCTTTTTCACTAGGAGGGTGGGGAAACACTGGAATGTGTTACCTAGGGAGGTGGTGGAATTTCCTTCCTTGGAAGTTTTTAAGGTCAGGCTTGACAAAGCGCTGGCTGGGATGATTTAATTGGGGATTGGTCCTGCTTTGAGCAGGGGGTTGGACTAGATGACCTCCTGAGATCCCTTCCAACCCTGATATTCTATGATTCTAAGCTCTTGGGAAGAGTTGGCACCCAGACTGCCGGCTCCAATGGATGGCACAGAGTCAGGTACAATTTGATTCACCAATTAAAAAGAAGAGATGAAGACACTTTACCCTGGAGGTTCCTCGATAGAGTCGACAGAGTTGGTCAAAAGCCTGGATTTGCTGGGAATCCAACAGGGACTCTGAACTTGTCTAAGAAACAAAGTTACAAGGTTACAAAAAATTAGAGACATAAAAATCAAATAACCAAAATTTAAATCTATATAGCTAGGTATTTACACTGGCTCACTATCATTAGATCTGAGCACCTATGCTACAGTTTTGTACCTTGTTAAAAAAGGGAACATGCTTATTTTGCTTTATGTCACTTTTCTATGCAAAAAGAGTAATAAAGACTGAACCACACAACACAAAGCTCTAAATATACTAAGGGGTTATGGTGACATCATAAACCATTGTAATATGTACTTAGCACTACACTGTGCTTAATTCTTATTTCTAAAGTGCTTTATAGATATTAATTAAATTAATAATCTGGGAAGAGGCGGGGGGGAGGGGGATAGCCTGTCCAGAATTATTGTACCCTTGCTTGGTTAGAATATTAAAATGTTTCTATTTTGTATTCCAAAACAATAAGATTAACAATATGATCTATTGAGAGCTAATGATGCCAGATCAGCATTAATGAGGATTCCCGTTAGCTGCTAGTTTCTGAAATTTACTATTACAAAACAATATATAAAATATTCATGCTAAAATATTTTCACTATGTTCTCAAACGTGCAAAAAATATTTGTATGCAGGATTTTGTTTATACAGAGTCTTTATAACAATACAACTAATGTTTATTTACTGAGTCACCTTAATATGAACTTACCTTGAATCTCTTTGGGTAGGAAAGCAGGAGTCACAGTAGTGGCTCAAGACAAATTACAAAAAGAGAACTAATATTACCTCTGAAAGAATGAAGTTGATGGAAGTTTTGCCATTGATTTCAATGGAGCCAGGATTTCAGCCCTCATGTATTATCCTGACAATACCAAGCACTGACACTTGACTCTTTGTGGTTGTGCATTTTTAGTGACGGTTATACAAAGGTATATTGGAGAAGTAGTGAGTGCATCTTCCTGAATCAGAGCCTTACGCACTCAACATCACAGTATGTTAACTTATTCTGTATTTATTACCAAAGTTATTTTGTGCTTCGACAGCACCTTCAAATGTTTTGCAAACCTTAAGTTTCAAAACACCGCTGAGAGTAAGCATGGAACACACTGACACTTCACATGCATGTAACCCAGGGCATAGAGGTTGTAACCTTCCCAGAGTCATACAGCAGTTCAGTGGCTGTGCTGAGAAAAGAACCTGGGGGCTCCCAGTCTCCTGTTCTAACCGCAGGACTACAATCGTTCCCAAATGAAAATACTTAAGCAATTCCTTACGTTAAAGCAGCAAGTCAGTAACTACTGTATTAAAGGTTTCAGAGTAGCAGCTGTGTTAGTCTGTAGCCGCAAAAAGAAAGGAGTACTTGTGGCACCTTAGGGACTAACCAATTTATTTGAGCATGAGCTTTCATGAGCTACAGCTCACTTCATCGGATGCATGCAGTGGAAAATACAGTGGGGAGATTTATATACACAGAGAACATGAAACAACGGGTGTTACTATACACGCTGTAACAAGAGTGATCAGGTAAGGTGAGCTATTACCAGCAGGAGGGAAAAAACCTTTTGTAGTGATAATCAAGATGGGCCATTTCCAGCAGTTGACAAGAACGTGTGAGGAACAGTAGGGGGGGAAATAAACATGGGGAAATAGTTTTACTTTGTGTAATGACCCATCCACTCCCAGTCTCTATTCAAGCCTAAGTTAATTGTATCCAGTTTGCAAACTAATTCCAATTCAGCATTCTCTCAGAGTCTGTTTTTGAAGTTTTTTTGTCGAAGAATTGCCACTTTTAGGTCTGTAATCGAGTGACCAAAGAGATTGAAGTGTTCTCCGACTGGTTTTTGAATGTTGTAATTCTTGAAGTCTGATTTGTGTCCACTTATTCTTTTACGTAGAGACTGTCCGGTTTGGCCAATGTACATGGCAGAGAGGCATTGCTGGCACATATCACATTGGTAGCTGCGCAGGTGAATGAGCCTCTTATAGTGTGGCTGATGTGATATCTACCAATCAGAGGCTCGTTCACCTGCACATATACCAATGTGATATGTGCCAGCAATACCCCTCTGCCATGTACATTGGCCAAACCGGACAGTCTCTACATAAAAGAATAAATGGACACAAATCAGATGTCAAGAATTATAACATTCAAAAACCAGTCGGAGAACACTTCTATCTCTTTAGTCACTCGATTACAGACCTAAAAGTGGCAATTCTTCGACAAAAAAACTTCAAAAACAGACTCCAATGAGAGACTGCTGAATTGGAATTAATTTGCAAACTGGATACAATTAATTTAGGCTTGAATAAAGACAGGGGTGGATGGGTCATTACACAAAGTAAAACTATTTCCCCATGTTTATTTCCCTCCCTACTGTTCCTCACACATTCTTGTCAACTGCTGGAAATGGCCCATCTTGATTATCACTACAAAAGGTTTTTTCCCTCCTGCTGGTAATAGCTTACCTTACCTGATCACTCTTGTTACAGTGTGTATGGTAACACTCATTGTTTCATGTTCTCTGTGTATATAAATCTCCCCACTGTATTTTCCACTGCATGCATCCGATGAAGTGAGCTGTAGCTCATGAAAGCTCATGCTCAAATAAATTTGTTAGTCTTTAAGGTGCCAGAAGTACTCCTTTTCTTTTTACTGTATTAAAGCCAATATTCATGAAAAGCTGAACAGCAACTGGGGCACACAATCTGGTTTTAATGAATAGCGTATTAGTTTTTATTGTATTAGAACAGGTTAGGCTTGGCTCAGGCTAGCAGTTGTTGGATGCCTAGGCTTGCCAAGGGCAGCAATAGAGGGAAGACCCCTGAACTCTCATCACCGTAAAGAGTAGGAACCTCACCTGCCCAGATACACCTAGTTACTCCTGTAACATCCTCTTGGAGGCCAACCCTTCCCTTTCTGCCGAAGAGCATGAAGGCCAGGCACCTGCTGGAGAAAGTGTGCTGCAGGACAGAGTTGCCACTTTGCCTGAGGACATGTCTCCTCAGCCTCTAACTTGGTTTTGAACTACTACCCAATGAAGGGAGGAGAGAAGGCCCCAGCACCCTCTTGCAAAGTCAGTTAAGCCTGGAAAAGGCCCATAAACTACCTTGGGAAGAAAGAATTCCATTTGGTCAGAGGCTGGGGCACTAACCACTGAGGAGCAGCTGGAGGGCAGGTCCCACTCATGCACACAGCACTACCCAACACTGGAGAGCTATTCCTGATGCTAATAGGGAATGCAGACTGATGCCTCTAGCTGCTGTGGCATTTCAAGGAGATGAAATGCAATGTTGTATTATGTTAGTATAATGCCCTCTACTGTTGACAGTATTCTATTACCCACTGTATAACTTGTGCCAACATGGCAGCATCCTGAACACTACATAATACCTGCCTCCATCATAATCATAAATGTCTACATTTCTTTTACCCTGTGTCCTTTTGTCTCTTTTACAATCTTTTCCTATCTTCTCTTCTTACTGGTTTTCCTGAGCCCTTTGTAAGATTTATTTTCCTTTTCTCTTTCATCTGTTTTCCTGTGTCCCACTATGTTTCGTTATTGTATGCTTTTATATTTACTTTGCTCCACACCTGCTCTGAGCAAAGCAGTGGACAGGGCAGGATGTCTGTATGCACATAAGAGCTGTCACTATCGCACTCAGACAGTTTATTCATTTCAACTTGCTCTGTGATGAACGGCTGGGGATGAATTGCCGCCTAGAGGCACAATGCAATTGCTGGTTGAAAGAGATGTGAAATCCTGTATGTATAGTATTGCTGTCTGAAGAAGCACATTAAGCTAGTGAAGAGGTTTGAATTTTGAACAAACCTGCCTTCAAGAGGCTGATTCAGTTCCTTGATGAATTCTAACACTGCAGATTAAGACCTATAATAGATCACTCATGCCAAAGTGCCGTTTTATAATTTGGTGACAAACTGAAATTGATGATATAATATTCCTGACTCATTTCCTTTTTCCTTCATGTTTGAAATGTAACTATTTACACGGTAAAATGTTACTGTCAGTACCTGTTGGTCAAGGAACCAATAGATTTAATTTGCTGCACACATTACAGAATATTTTTTGATGAAGGTAAATTTAGAAATAAAGAGATCCTAAAAAAGTAGGGTTTACGCATCTACTCTAGATAGACCTGTTATGTAGTGGTGTTTCTGGTCAGTAATGGCTAGGCTTGGAAGGATTAGATTTTTAATTAGTAAATGTCAATTTCACCACAATTTCCATCCTTAACTGAAATTTACAAAGAAAAATACTGCTTGAGAACTTAGGAGAGTTTTATTTAAGGATATTTACTTTGTATATTTTGATGGGATGTTGGTAACTTCTGATTAGCAGTTTTAAAGCTTTAGCTTTTTGCATTTCAACATCTACTGTCAATAAATAATTATTGTCTGACCTCCTCCCATTATCTGACCGCTCCCCCATAATTTCCCAGGACTGTGAAAATTTAAATCAATAAAAGTAGAAAAAATATTTAAAACCCATAATTTTGCACAAGTGTGAAAATTTTATTTGATAAGAACTGAAAAAATGCTTAAAACTAATAATATCCTTCAAAATTATAAAAAAAATGAATTCTGCCAAGCCTACTAATTACCTATGCCACTTGTAGAGGAAAAGAAAGGATAACAAGGAAAGCTGATCATCTACTCTTCTCAGTCATTCAAAGACAAGAAAATGTAACATAACTGCATCGAGTTTGCCATTTCTCCACTTGTCTGTATGTAACTATCAGATTGTTCTCAGGATTGAGGAGTTGAAATATTGCAAGCAACTTTTCCTGTTGTCTTGGAAACAAGCGATGTGGGTCCTTTTCCTTTTTTAACCATATAACTAAAGGAATGTTTTTCATTGTGATAGGGAGTCTCTCTTAGCAAGTCTGACACCTGTGTTGGTGCACAGAGGTTAAACATCTAGTTTCACACTGAAATGTAGTTTCTGCCTCAAATGCCTCAGGCTGGCTGGGCAGCCAATTACTGCCCGCTTTGCAACTCCATGAGAACTCAACAACATAGGCTTTCTTATTCAGAAAGGGTTTTGCAGCCTAGAAACAATCCAGAACAGAGTGCTAGTTGAGTCAGTGGTGGGTTTAAAAGGTCTGGTTGATTTTGCAAAAAGGAGGAAAAACAAATTCTCTGTGCCACATTTTCAATTCCAGGCTCCCCATTTCCTACTCTGATCATGGTGCCCAGGTCACCATCAAGGCGAGGATATTTTCTGTAGTATGTTTTTTCTCTAGTAGTCATAGCACCGCTATGCTAAACCTGCAATTATCCTTGATTCCACAGCTGCACAACCCATCACCAGCTAGAGCCAGAGTAGAGCAGCAACATACAGTAGTTATAAGTATGGGTACTTGGATCTTGTGGCATGATTATTAACCTACAGAAGTACTTCTTCCAGGAGCCGTACCTTCCACAAAGATTGTCACCATATCAACTAACCAGTGTTTCAAAGGGTATCATGCTATTCCCAAAGTGCCACTTGCAGAGGCAGTCAGTCCGTCCATTCAGGAACAGCAGAGTGTATGATAATTGGAAGCAGGAGGTGAGGCGAGGACTGATTAAGTCCTTGGTCTACAACCCCACCACACCCTAGCCTGGAATCCTTACACTTTCAGGTCTGTATCCTGCCTCTGCTGGGGTGGGAGGCAGGAGGCTGTAATGGAGCTGGTTGAGAATCCCTGATTCTGGAGCTGAGGCTACAATAGCCTTGATATAGATTACAGCAGTTGGCTGATGATGGCCCCCAAGGGACCATGCCCCAGCTAAGAGTTGCTGGAGTGCAGTGCACTTCTATGCCCGGGGCTGCAAAATGTGGGCAGCATGGAGCCAGAGATGAAGCGCTCTCTGCCCACCTGTTGTGAGGAAATACCCAGCTGGAGAGATCTGGCCTCTTTCCATCCCCTTCAAACTATTAGAGAGGCTTGGTGACTCCAACTACAAATACATTGTTACAGCCTCTTCAACCTAGAAACTTCAGACAAGAGAGACCTACTGGGCGAAATACAGATAAGGAGCACAAGGAGTCAGCATGATTGGCATTGGTTTCTGCACATCAGTGGCTTAACCATTGACAAGTTTTCTGTGGGCTCTGCAGTAAAGGACTTGAGTTCTGAGGAGAGATTTGAAGAAGGATAACAAGCTAGCTTAGTGGATGTTTACGTGGAGCTTCTCCCAAGCGTGAGGGGCAGCATGGGAGAAAGCACACAGATACTTGTTTGAAAATTAACAAGCGGGCAGTGGAGGCTGACTTCATTGGCCAGTTGGAGGTAAGTGTCAATATCTTGATAGTAAATAAGAAATGGTAGTTAGGGTGGGGTTGAACAGGAAGGACCTTGAAAGTGAATACAAGCAGTATTTGATGCAGTAGAGAGAAGGGGGAGCGCCAGTGGAGGGATGCAAAAACGGTGACATGATCACAGTGACAACTTAGGAAAATTATCTTTACAGCAACATTCTGCATGGATCTGAGCAGTTTGCAGTGTTGCTGTAGCCATGTTGGTCCCAGGATATTAGAGAGACAAGGTGGGTGAGGTAATATCTTTTATGGGTACAACTTCTGCTCAACCAAACTTTCGAGCTACATAGACCTCTTCTTCAGGATATGTGCAGGACAAGATGGCATTTGTCAAGGGCATAAAGAAGGATGTTGCAGTAATAGAGATGTGAGATGATGAGAGTTGGATGAGCGTTTTAGCAGTGTGGATGGATAGAAAAGGCCGTATCTTAGACACGTTATGCAGAAATTAGAAAAGATTATACAGACTGGATGTGAGGATGTAGAGAGCGGTGTGAGTCAAAGATAACACCCAAGTTACAGGCTTGAGTGACAGGAAGGATGGTGGTGTTGTCCGCAGTGATAGAAAAAGGAGGTAGCACTGAGGACTTGGGGAAAGAGATTAGGAGCTCTGTTTTAGCCAGTGACCTTGCACTGATGGCAAGACATTCACCAGATGTCAGAGACATGAGAAGCTGAGATTTTAGTTTAGTTTGGAGAGAAGGAAACAGGTGTGGAGTAGAGAGATAGATCTGTGAATAATCAGCAAAGAGATGGTAGTTGAATGTATGTTTGTGGATGAGATTAACCAGAGATAAGGTGCATAGGAAAAAGAGAGGGGACCCAGGCCAGAGCCCTCTGCAAACTCCACAGAAAGCTGATCGGTGGATAAGGAGGAGCCTCTGAGGGACATGCTGAAGGGGTAATTAGAGAGGTAGGAGGATAACTAGGTGAAGGCAGAGGGTGAAGCCAAGGAAGGACAAGACTTCAAGAAAAGCATGATTAATGGTATCAGAGGCAGCTGACAGGTCGATGAGGATGGAGTACTGAGTCTGCGCTTTGGCTAAGAAGAGGTCAAGACATTGACAAGAGCAATTTCAGTGGAGTGCAAGAGGCAGAAGTTGGAGTAAAGAGAGTCTAGGATGGAATTGCAAGAGAGGAACTCCAGACAGTGATTGTGAACAGCATGTTCAATGAGCCTAGAGATGAAAGAGAAAAGGGAGGGAGGCGATAGTTGGAGAGGCAAATAGGGGCAAGGGTGGGGGTTGGTGGTTTGGTTTTTTTTGAGATGGGAGTCTAAAGCAGGGATTCTCATGACAAATTTTTTGGTGACCTCAGAGTGCAGCCACCAACCCCTGCTGGTGGCTGCTGTTAGGAATTTTAGTTAAAATTGTAATTAAGTTTAGGAAAGACAAAGAAATAAATATGACATATACATGTCAAAATCATTCCAATTTATTTATGCTGGGATTTTTTGCAGACAACAATAAAAATACCTTGTTATCCCTAGCCTGATTCTTGCTTACATGCATATTTATACCTGCCTCTGGAAATTTCTGCTATATGCATCCGACGAAGTGGGTATTCACCCACAAAAGCTTATGCTCCAATAAGTCTGTTAGTCTATAAGGTGCCACAGGACTCTTTGCCGCTTTTAATAAAAATAATGTACACTTGTCTCTATTCTTTACTGGACCTAAATGGAACAGCAACATAAATAAGGTGCTTGTCTTGTCTTTTTTATTGTTGTTTATGGTTGCTTTTTTTAAGACTTGCTAGCTAGTACGTCTGCTGGTGTGAAAAGTGGTATTAACAAACATAAAAATACCACTTTTCACAGCAGCAGACTTATTCAGCCCTGACAAGCCCAGGGACAAATTAAGCCCTGGATGGAGAGGTGGGTAGGGAGGCAGTGGGGGTCAGAGGCCATGGGGAGAATGGATATGGGAGCAGGGGAGGCAGTGAGGGCTGGGGGAGGGAGGGATGGAAGGAACGTAAAGGAAGGTGTGGAACTCACTGGCAACCTGCTCCTCCAGCACGTTTCTCTCCAGAAGGGGGTAGGACGCAACTCCTGCTGGCAACCTCGGGGAGAGGCCACTGCTTTACCCCCTTCCCCCATCACTGTTCAGGAGGCTGTGGCTGCAAGAAAAGCCCTGGTGGCCGCATTTGAGAAATGCTGGTCTAAAGCATGCTTGTATTGTGAGGGGCAGAGCCAGAAGAATGAGAGGTTAAGGAGAGGATTAAAGGAAGGGATGAGAATGTTGGTGATAGAAATTAAGTCAATGAACTCTCCTCCAGAAGCTGGGCATGCTGCTTCCATAGTGCTCCCAGGAGATGAGGAACAAACTGAAAGCCCAAAGCTGGACAGGGTAGGCTACTGGTTTGCCCATGATCACTAGGATGGCATGGAAAGCATCTTTTCAGTAAGAGATGCTAATGTGCCCATGAAACCTCCAGAACTTAATGTTTAGAAGTGCCCCATTTGTGTGTGATTGTCATGGGATAGACACATCCTCCAGCTGCAACAACAGAAGACCGGGTGTGGAGGCTTAGTGAGACACATTCACATACTGGGTCTGACTGTAGCCAATGCGACTTGGGCTGCCACTTGGGTTTTTAATCTGGGGCTTTCAGTGATAAAAGCATGAGCCACCACCACTTGATCAAAAGGCTAAGGATTCTAGCTGGAAATTCAGAAGACGCACTAAGCTGGAGACTCAAAGTTCTGTGGATCAGCCACTAGCGGGGAATGTGTAACATGCACTGAATTATAGGTGTCACAACACAACAAAAAGATGTTAGGATGTCACAATACACATGAATGCCTCAAGCACACCACAACATGACAAGCCCTATGGTCACAGTGAGATATGGAGTGACGAGACCTTTATCCTCAGCCTAATGAAGACCTATGAGGTAACCCTCTTGATCTCATGGGACCCCCAGAAGCAAGCCTATTTTAAATATATTACTGCTGACAACTTGTATCCCATGACAAACTGTGACTCTGCTCTTTTTTCCCAGCAAGGTAAAGTGAGTAGAAGAGTGTTGGTGTTTGTAAGTGAACAGAGAAGTAGTAAACTTATCTGGGTTTGTACAAGTTAGGGTCTTTCCTTGGTATTTGCAAAGACAGAAAAAACTTGTGTGTAGAACTGCTCCACTTCCTGGAACTAAAAACTCAGAGCTCCGCTTGATTGTGTCCTTCATTCTTTTCTTTTGTCCTTTTAGAAGTCTTAGAGGACACCAAGGCAGAGGCAGAGAAAGTGACCACATTTTTAGCCACACTACTTTTCACATAGAAACCTGCCATTTAGACAACAGAAACAAAGATTTGTTATTTCTGCTCTGTAATCTCAAACCTACCTATTGTTACTGCAGATACTGTCGGAAATTGTGAAGGCCATGAGAAAAAATGACTACATCTTAAACATCTAAAATGCTTCAATTATCAGAAAGCCAGAAAACGCTGGTGTCTTTGGCAGTTAGCCAAATGCTCTCTCAGATACGGTCAGGATATACCAGTTTACATCTTTTGCTGTGTCAAAAGATAAGACTGTCTGGGCTCTGCAGGATTAATGAGATAGTAGTGGTAAAGCACTGAACATTAAAACAAAATATCCATAGCAAATAGGGGTAAGGACTGTAGGAATGTAGAAAAATCTGTGTTTTGCAGTTTAAGTTTAAGATAAAGGGTTAAAGATAAAGGATAGTGCTCCAATTATCAGAGATTGTTAATAATAAGGAAGTGTGTGTGCTGAACTCATAGTGACCTCAAAACCAGCCAAAAACCATTTTTTAGCTAAGTTAGCAACAGGTGATGACATCATTTGTTTGTTAAGGCTATAAAAGGGTGAACTCTTAAAAGGTTAGGAGTACTAGTGGCACCTTAGAGACTAACCAATTTAAGGTGCCACAAGTACTCCTTTTCTTTTTGTGAATACAGACTAACACGGCTGCTACTTTGAAACCTGTCCTAAAAGGTTCATTGCTAATACCTCCTGCCTGACCAAACTGGAGCTGACCAACATAGGTCGAAGCATCCCTGATTTTAGCCCTTTTTTAAATACCTTAATCAAATATTTATGAATGTTTTCTTACTGTTTGGGTTCAGTAATTACTTATCAGTAGGCTTTTGCACATGTTTAGAACAATGGTATAGATACCATTGATCTACTGGATTTAAAAAAAGAATTTATGGTGAAATTAATGTGTGGTGCTACCCTGTATTAATAAGGTAATAAATAACAAAATAAAATATTGTTATTAATAATAATAATAAATTTCAACAAGGACAATTAGATAACATTTTTAAATGCATCAGGAATGAAAGGAATCATAGCAGAGGCATAAATCAAATTATTACCTGATGATGGCAAAATTGTCAATGAAGTAGAAAAGGCATTAATTCAATAAATATTTCTGTTCTGCATCTGGAACCAAGCTGGCTCATTTAACAATGTTATGTATTGATGCTGAAATACTTCTTCCAACAGCGGCTAAGGAGCCTGTTAAACAGCATCTTGCAAAGTTAGACATTTTAAAAGAAACAGTTACTCACGTTTTTGTAACTGTTGTTCTTCGAGAGGTGTTGCTCATCTCTATTCCAGTTAGGTGTGTGCGTGCGCGCCGCATGCACAGATGTTGGAAACTTTTCCCTAGCAGCTACCCATTGGGCTGGCTGTGGAACCCCTTGGAGTGGCACCGATATGGTGCTCTATATGTGACCCTGCCGGCCCGACCCCCCTTCAGTTCCTTCTTGCCAGCTATTCCGACAGAGGGGACAGTGGGGGGCAGGAGGGGGGAATACAATAGATATAAGCAACACATCTCAAAGAACAACAGTTACAGAAAGGTAAGTAACCGTTTCTTCTTCATTGAATGCTTGCTCGTATCAATTCCAGTTAGGTGACTCCCAAGCCTTACCTCGGAGGTGGGGTCGGAGTCAAGGAATTGCAGACTGGAGAATTGCCCTGCTGAAGGCCGTATTGTCACGTGATTGGTGGACGATGGCGTAGCACGACATGAAGGTGTGCACCGAAGCCCATGTGGCAGCCCTGCAGATTTCCTTGAGGGGTACGTGTGCCAGGAAGGCTGCTGACGAGGCCAGAGCCCTCGGGGAGTGAGCCGTGACAACAGGTGGAGACACCTTCGCTAAGTCATAACAAGTACGAATACAACCGTGATCCAGGAGGAAATCCGCTGGGAAGAGACTGGCAAACCTTTCATCTGCTCTGCTAGAGTGACAAACAATTGGGTTCTTTTGCGGAACGGCTTCGTTTGGTCTATGTAGAAGATGAGTGCCCTTCTAACGTCCAGCAAATGTAGCTGCTGCTCACGGAGGTTGGCGTGCGGCTTTGGATAGAAAACCGGCAGGAAAATATCCTGGCTGACATGGAAACGGGACACAACTTTTGGTAGGAAGGCCGGGTGAGGCTATAAAAGGCTAAGCTGCACCTTGTCCATATGAAAGATGGTATACGGGGGCTCACATATGAGGGCTCGTAGTTCAGAAATGCGTCGTGCTGAAGTGATGGCCACTACGAAGGTAACCTTCCCGGAGAGGCAGAGGAGCAAGCATGAAGCTAGTGGCTCAAAGGGAGGACCCATGAGACGAGATAGGACTAAACTGAGGTCCCAGGCAGGGACAGTGCGCTTCATTGGGGGATGGATCTTTTCTAGTCCTTTTAGGAAATGTCCCATGATATGGTGTGCAAACACTGAGCGCCCGGAAACGCCCGGGTGAAATGCCGAAATAGCCACGAGGTGAACCTTATGAGAACCGAATGCCAGGCGCTGATCTTTCAGGTGCACCAAATAGTCCAGGATGCACGGGATTGAAGTCTGGAGTGGGAATACCTGCCATTGGGCACACCAGATAGAAAACCTTTTCCACTTAGCTTTGTAAGTGGTTCTGGTAGAAGGCTTGCAGCTTTCCAGGAGCACCTGCCTCACCGGGTCCGAAGAGGCGAGCTCTGCTTGGTTCAACCACGGATCCTCCAGGCCATGAGGTGAAGTGACTGAAGGTCTGGGTGGAAGAGGCGACCATAATTCTGCAAGATGAGGTCGGAAGTGAGAGGTAGACGAATTGGTGACCAGATCAATAGGTCCATGAGGGTGGGGTACCAGCACTCGCAAGGCAAAGCTAGGGCCACCAGGATGACGTCTGCCTTGTCCCTGCAGACCTTGAGAAGCACCTTGTGGATGAGAGGAAATGGCAGAAAGGCATATAGTAGTTGACCGGACCATGGGATCCGCAATCGAGCCCAGGCTGGTGAGCCCAGAAAGAGCAAAAGGCTGGGCACTTCCCGTTGGCCAACGTGGCGAACACGTCGATTCGGGGAAACCCCTAGCTGCGGAAGATGGAGTGGATGACGTCCGGCCGAATAGACCATTCGTGTGTGAGGAACTGCTGGCTCAAGCTGTCCACTAGTACGTTCTGAACACCCGGCAGGTATGAGGCTTCGAGAAGGATGGAGTGGGCTAAACAAAATTCCCATAGGAGGAGAGCTTCCTGGCAGAAAGGAGACGACCAGGCTCCGCCTTGCTTATGTAAAACAGGGCCATGGTATTGTCCATCAGTACTGCTACACAGTGGCCCTGCAAACGGGACAGGAATGCCTGGCAAACGAGGCGGATTGCCCTGAGCAATTTGATGTTGATATGCAGAGCCAGTTCCTCTACTTGCCATAGGCCCTGAGTCATCATGCTCCCGAGATGCTCTCCCCAGCCGAGCGCCGACGCATCCATTACAAAAGTCAGAGTGGGCTGGGGGGATGGAACGGTACCCCAGCGCTTTCCATCCGGGGGTCCAGCCACTATTGTAGGGAATCGAGGGTATGTCCCAGAACGGCCAGCACCATGTCCAGACTGTCGCTGCCTGAGTGATACACGGACGCAAGCCACGCCTGCAGGGGCCTGAGCTGCAATCCCAGAGATTGTAAAGTGGCCTTGGAATCTTTTAACATATGCAAAGATTCATCTGTGTTTTCAGCAAACAACTTAGTGCAGTCAAAATGGAGGTCTTCTATTGTATTCTGGATCCCCTTTGGGAATCCTGAGAGTTAAAGCCAAGAGGCCCTCCTGCTGCTATAATACCTACTGCTGTAAAAATCAAATAAGCAGCAGCATCATCAGCATTGGGAGAAGAAGCCTGCAGAGATGTCTTGGTGAGCAGTTGGCCTTTTGCAATAATTGCTTGGAACTGCTCTCTGTGTTCTGTCAGTAGATGTTCAATAAAGGAGTTCAGCTTGGTGTAATTTGTGTGGTTGTACTTCGGCATTAAGACCTGGTAGTTGGTGATTCTATACTGTAAAGAAGCTGAAGAATAAGATTTTCTATCAAGGAGGTCGAGATGCTTATGATTTTTATCATAGGGTGTAGATTTAGCATGGATCTGCCTTTGCCTTCCACATTCATTAACCAACTTGCCCACCAAGGAGCTAGGAGATGGGTGAGAAAATAAAAATTCTGACTCCTTTAAGGCATATAGTGGCAGGAGCTGAGGCAGGAGTATGCCAGATGACATTTGCAGGATCCAGGAGTTCCTTGTTGACTGGCAGGGCAATATGTGCAGAGGAGGCTGTATGGAGGATGTCGGGCAGCTTATCATGCGGTTCTTCAATTTCCTCGAGAGAAATCTGTAAAGAATCCATGACCTTTCTTGAGGAGATCCTGAAACTGTATAAAATTGTCAGCCAGGGATGGTGGAAGTGGCATGACAGCTTCATCCGGGGATGAAAAAGATGTTCACAGTTGGAGAGACCACCTTGTCAGCCCTCAAACATCAAACATCCTGTTCCTCAAACATCTCTTCCTGAGGCTCCAGTCTTCTGGAAAGGGAGGCTGGGGAGGGTTGACTATCTCTATGAAGGGGAGAGCTTGAAGTCCTAGAGAATCGATGGCAATATGCTATCCAGGGGTCCCAGTACAGCCAGGGGGGTGGCGCATATATCATGGGTGGCACCCCAGCAGGATGGAACCTGTGGACATCTGTCACTAGTGAGCTCAGGCTCCTCAGGGATTTCCAGAAACAAACGTTCAAGGGGCGAAGTGGAGAGCCTTGCACTGATAATTAGGAGGCTGAGGCAAAATCTTCATCAGAATCCTCCTCCTCTAAGTCACTCGGTAATGCTGGGCCAGCAGAAGGAGCTTGAGGTACCGCCATCGGTATCAAACAGGTGTCCGGAGATCTGGAGGCCCTTGGTACTGAGGAGAGATCTGAGCCAAGCAATGGTGAATCAGTGGGTCTCAGACATTGCATGGTCTTGGGGAAACCTGAATTCTTGTGGTTCAGAGAGCGTTTTTGGTACCATGTCCAGGGCTTGAGCTGAAGTAACAGTAGCCAAAGGAGTCAACGCTACACTAGTTTCGAATGATCTGGGGGAACTGGGACAGAGCCTGAGTGGTCTTTTTTGGTACTGCAGTAGAGCTCTTGCCGCCATGGTCTCCTGTTGGTACCAGTGGTCTTTTGGAGGCTGATATTTTAGGGTCTCTTTGATTAGACGAGCTCTTGATACCTGAGGAACCAGCAGCTTTGTGGGCATCATGTCTAAGACTGATGGGAACCAGGGAAGCTGATGCCTTTGACTTCTTTGAGGTAGATTCCCTACCTGGAGAACTTGGAGCATGGTCTTTGGAATACTTATTAGAGGAATCTTGGGTCTTCCTCTTAGATGCCCTCGAGGAATGTGGCTCAGAGATAGTCTCTGAGTAAAGCAGCTGCCTCTTCTGGCATACAGGGGGAGGGCCTGGCCTGGCAGTGAGCTATCCAGCATAAGGAGTTGAAGTTTTATCTCGCTGTTTTTTCTGGCTCTAGATTTTAACGTCAGAAAGAAGTTGCACTTTGGGGATTTATGAGATTCCCCAAGGCAATGGATGCAGCGTGAGTGTCTATTGCTCACTGGGATTGCCTCCTGGCACAACAGGGAATACTTGAATACTCCTGGCACAACAGGGCAAACCCACAGAGAGGGCAAAACCTCTGGGGGGGGTTGGGGGGGCTAGCTTTTATATATATATTGAAAAAAAACAAAAAACCTAATGCAACTAACTACTATAATACACTAACTACAAAAAGAACAGCTGAGGCAAAACTCAACTCGGACAACGAGCTAAAGCTATTTCAAGCCAGGGTGGCTGAGAAGGAACTGAGGACCATTAGCCCATGCAGTGCTGTATAGCAATGGCATGGGGCATGAGCCTGAGGAACACGCATGTGCGGGCCGAACAGACACTGCTATGAGAAATCTCCGATCGAAGACGCAGCTGGCGCAAGCGTATCTAGGGTGCAGCAACCATAGGGACACTACTTAAAGAAGAACCTATATTTTTAAAGTTTACCTGAAGCTGCTGCTAGGTTTCCAGTATGCTGCAACCCAGCACATGCAGGGACAGCAGACCTCCTCCCCCCGTGCCCCTTTGGCAATGCAGGCTCTGTGTTCTAGGTAACCTGTGCTGCAAACACCTCCCTTCTCCCATCCCCTGGACACTCTTCAAGCCACCCCTCCCAAGCCCCATTGAAGTTTACCAATGTTTTAAAGGTGGGTGAAAGGGGCTTTTCTGTTGCTTTGACTGATGGCCAGCTGAGTTAATTTGTTACATAATTTACTGCTGCTGAGTGGTCATCGTTATGATTCTAAGTTTGTTTAGGGCACCTAAAGCATTTGTATTGGCAATTTTATTGTTTAGATGTAAATGCAGTTTTAATATATTTTGTAAATAAAAATATTAAAATTGTACATGGTTAAAATACTGAAGTGCCACAACTTAAACGTTTGTTATGCATTTAAATGATAAACATTATAAACTTGAGTGAAGAGGCTGGGGACATGAAGAGCAGTCAGGGGGTGAGAACAAGAGGGGCTCTCGGGGCTCTGATAAGCCAGAGCTAGCTCTTGTAGGAGGAGAGAAGAGCTAAAGGGCACTTCCTCGAAGACGATGGGCTCAAGAAAGCAGGGAAATGTGAAGCGCTTTCCTACCTGCTGCTTCTGCAGTGCCAAACAGCTCTTCACACCCTCCACCTGACTCACTGAGCTTTTTCTCTTTTCCCAGCTCAGCCCTGTCCCATCTCTCAGCCAACTGCTCTCTTGGGATTTGTTTCTTTTTCCACTAACAGACCCATTGCATAACGATGAAGATATTAAATAGCAGTTTCTCCACACACACCCCACAAAAGAGTAGCCTTTGCTTGAGTGCCTACAGACCAGTATAGATGGGTGACACTGAGCTTTTTGTTAAACTAATCATTTTCTGAGAAATTGGTAGTCAAAAATTCATGAGATATTGATATAAAATGTAACCTCAGTAACTTGAGTTATAGCAATTAATTTAAGCACATTTTTAATCTTCTAATTTTGAAAATAACAGAAAATAGTAATATAGCCTCTCTTAACCACTCAAAATTTCAAATTAATACCTTGGCTTCAATAAAAAATTAGAGAGCTATAACATATGGCTTGCAATAGAAGCCGAGACAGCCTTAATTATGGATTCTCTACTGCTCTTCCACAATACATACTACATAGAAGCTGCACACTTTTCATTTGATAAAATTTGTAAAGATGATGTTTGGGCCACAAAATTAATCTACTCTCAAGGCTAGGGAAGATTTTCTGTTCCCATTTAAAGGGCTAATACAGTATGACCGCTGAAGCTGCACTGTGCTGTATGTATTCCTCAGAGATTCCCTCTTAAAAGTTTGCCTTCTAGCAAGAAGCCTCACCCCGCCCCCCCCCCCACAAAAGCTGATGGAAGAGGACTAATGCTGTTAGCTATCCCTTGATCAGAATTGATTTGGCAGACGGTGAAGTAATCTGCTAGAAAAGAATTTGAGCAAAACACCATCACAATGTACTCAGTCACTGATTTACTTTGCTTTCAGAAGAGAATATGCACTAATGGTTTGTGTATGTGGTAGGATGTTTTATTTTCAAAGAAAATGCACAAAATATCTAGATGTATTTAGGGAAAAGTCCATATCTCCACCTTCTCTGTAACATTCAAAAGCAGAACTCTGCTCCCTGAGATACATAATTCAGAGGAGACATCTTGGCAAGCCATCCATTATTTATTTTTACTTGCACTTTGTGGTATCAACCCCAGGAGAAAGTAGGAGTTTGCATGTTCACAATTTATTTCTGGCTGCATTAGGTTGAAAAAGACTTGCACCAGATGTAGATTTTCTTATTGGCTCGATGCAAACCGACAGTGGTGATGTATTATAGCCAATCATCAGTAATTTCTTACTATTATGAGTTTGGTGCCACTACCATCATCTAGACTTTCTTAAAATTTCCCACCACAGAGAAATGGTCAGGCTCAGTTTGGAGTAGGGTGCAGGAGGTGGACAGCAGATCCTGTCTCCTGGGAAGGTGGATCAAAGACTCTCCAATATCTATCAGACCTATAGCAGGTCTGCTAGTGAGTCTATACAAAACACAGTTAACATTAATCTAAAAAACTGCCCCCAAAGGCCTGTTCCAGGCCCCCACATAGCAGATGAAACGGTAAATGCATCCACCAGGATGTCACTCTGTGGGAGCTCAGCCTCCTTTCTTATAGGGTTCATCTCTGTAAATGAAGCTAGGCTACAAAAATGAGATGAAATTCACTAATAATCTAGAGACAGCAAGGACAGTTCAACATGTTAGCACTCAGGGACAAACCCTCCCATGAATCTTACCTGTGCCAGAGATGCACCATTCCCTTTTTTGAGCTCTGAGAAATTCTCACTTAGTTTTCCCCCTTTGTTACTTGAGTTGCATTTATAGCAAGTCCATCTCATCTGTCCCTTGGTTTCAATGCCACACTCTTTACTCAGCAGACAGAGTGAGTGGTACAAATGGCCACAACTGTAAAAACAAGAGAAGAAACTTCACTATAAACTTCTAAAATGTGATAATACTAATATACTAAATAATACTAAAACTAAAAAGTCTTATTAAGGCTAAGTACAATAATGTCATGCTACTGAAAGGGGAGATTTTCCTGTTGATTTTCAATTAAGAAAAACAGCTGCTTACCTACAACAATAGTTCCCAGTATATAAATGCCTCCACATTTTCACACCCTTGGATCAAGGGTTGTACAAACCCAGAGTCACTAAAAGCAAAGAGAGCCACAAAAGAATCACATCTTCTGACAGAGATCACATCCATAATGCTTTGCACATACAGACCAGGCCCCTTCATTTCATGATGGCCTGTTCAGAAGCAAGAATTTCAAAGATGGGAGATAGTGAGTGTGAAATTGTGGTGGCAATATATTATGAGAACAGTTACAGGTAAATAGCCTTCAGATGCTGAACAATTACCTCCTCGTGTCTGTTGAAGTTCAGCTACCCTCAGACCCTGATCCTGAGCCATTGTTGACCTCAGGGAGGAACCAAGCAGGGGCTGATAATGTCACTCAAATAGCTCAGTTCCTTTCTGTGAGAGAGGTCTTGGGGCAGAAACGTGCAACAGCCCAATGCTATCCTCTAAGGTCGTTACCCATTTTGTTTCATCTGCAGCTGGGAGCAGGAGTGAGGCATTATAGTTCACAGTGTTCTCAGCAGGAAGACATCCAGGTCTACATCTGCATCTCTTCCAACCCTGCTGGTGCAGTAGAACAACTCCCCAGTGAAGACTGGGATGTAGAAGAGGGCTAGCTGGCTGAGACTCAATCCAGGGAAGAATTGGATAGATTTACTTACCTCGTAATTCTTTTCTTTGACAATTACTCTACAATAGTCCTTAAAGTGGGTTTTCCTTCCCTCATGCACTTGGGACACATTCCACAGGAACAGACATCCCAGACTGAAGCAAGTGTCCACTAACATAAGTATCCTGTCTGACAGCAGAAAGAACCAGCTGCTTCAGAGGAAGCTGGAAGAACCCCTTAGTGGACAGAACTGCTCACAGAGGCAGTGTGGCTTGGTGGCCAGGCACTGGACTGGGACTCAGGAGACCTAGGTTCAATTCCCAGCTTTGCCACTGGCCTGCGGGGGACCTTGGGTAAGTCACTTCATCTGTGCCTCAGTTTACCCATCTGTACAGTGGGGATAATGATACTGACCTCCTTTGTGAAGCACTTTGAGATCTACTGATGAAAAGCACAATACATAAGAGCTAGGTATTATTCTATGGCCTCACTAATGATAACAAACTGTGACTGTGGGGTCCAGAGAGGTTAGCCCTGTTCTACACTTAAAATTTAGATCACTCCAGGGTGTGACAAATTCAGATTCCTGATCACTGCAATTAAGCTGACCTAACAACCAGTTCCAGATGTGGTTAGATCAACAAAAAAATTCTTTGTTGATCTAGCTACTGCTGCTTGCAGAGCTGGATTATCTACATCAATGGAAAAACCCCCTCTGTCAGTGTAAGAAGTGTCTGCACTATGGCGCTGTCACAGTGCCTGTGGTGTAGACCTTAGACCACAGCAGGCTAGTATGGGGCAGATTGCAGCCCAGTTTGCTGTGAACTAAATGTGCGTAGTCAAGCCCTTAGTCCCCAGTCACAGTAACCTGGCTCTTCCCTATGGTCCCTCCTGGGGTAAGTGCTCCCCAGTTCTGCTAAGCCTCTCTCCATAGCCCACTGTGGAGACCCTTTTCTGGCACCTCCAGCTCTCTCTCAGTCTGCTGGCCCACACAGGAAACTTCTTAAATGACCCTTTAGACAGGTTTCACTTATTTTGGGATTTTGTATGCATCAAGAGGAATTGGTGACAAGTGCAATGTAAAATCTAAATAAAATAAAGATGTGAACTCCAGTTATGGGAAATGACTAGGTTTTTTTCCTTTATCAATTCCTTTCATAGAAAGGTCTACGCTTATCAATCAGGGATGTGCCGCAAAAAATGCCAAAACGCACGTTGCTAGCCAAATAATAATAAAGCACCCTATGATCTCCTTACATACTTAAGGCAAAAAGATACAGTGATGGCAACAGCTCCACTACAGCAAGAAGGAAGACCTAGCATGGGTGCCTTTGTAGCAAGCCTCAACACTCAAACAAATAGTAATACTCAGGGTATCTGTACAGTTACCTGAATCTTTTGAACTTCTAAAACAAAGGTTTGGTTTGAAAGTTGGATAAAGGCTTATGGCAGTTCCTAATTCACCAAGGTAGTGTTTCCATCCCTATGTATAAAACATGAACATGCACATATCTCTAGCTTTACCTGAAGACAATGATTTCATCAGCCATCTCTTGCCTTCTCTTGTATTGCTGCAGACAGATACAGCAGTAATCCTGCTTTGGGTTAAGCCCTCTAGTGATGGAGGCTCTCAGGTTACACAAGGACCAGTGCAGATCGTGGTTCAGGAGGTTAGTAGTTGTCTCTAGAAGGGTCTGTGCAGGAAGACAATTTTGTCATTTTGTCACTACTCTGCAGAAATTCTATATGTAGTAATTTATCATAGCAAGAAATTTATGAAATTACTAAAAGTAAAACGGTAGCCTCTCCTTATACATTCTATACCTGCTACCCAGAAAATACAGTACCCCTTTATCTCCCCACATATGTTAACAGAGACCATAACTTTTTGCTTTTATCTATTCAAGTCATTCATTTACAATCTGTCTTTCAGTGGTTTTGTTCAAGTCCCAATGGAACTGACACATTCTGTGATTTTGCATACTCCAGGCTTCCTTTCTTGTTCTCCATCTTTACGCAGTACATTTTTTCAGAGGGAATTCCTAACATCCACCATTTTATGAGAATTATAGGGAATATAAGGGTGAAGTGGGAGCAGTAAACTCAAATACGCTATACACTTTAAGAGTAAAAAGTGCAGAGAATTCCAGTCTGCCATAATACTGACAATTCTGTCTTTTTGATTTGTACACTTTTAAAATGGAATTAAAAATCAGAGGCATTTCACTGTTAGGAATTTGTTTCCTAGGCTGTTGCACACTTTGCTCTCCTGTTTGTGTTCATAGAATATACACAGAAGCACACTAAAAAAGAAATGAAACTGTTAAAGGCCTAAACACCTATAAACATTCTGTTTAGTTTTTTAGATCCACAGCATTGTAAGGAGGAAATCAATAGTATTTTTCTCTAATACAAGTTCAAAGCACCCATCACTGGCATAGGAGCTTTATCATGTCCATTATCCCTAGGGGAGTTTTATTATTACACTGTAATCCCGCATGATTGAATCCGACCATTTATATAATTGATATTACCACTCTTATACAATTGCAACAAATCTGGTACAAGTAGGTCATGTAAGGTGTCAATGGAAAAGTTAAGTTTTGCTAAATATGAATATCCTGGTTGAATCCATGTATCATCTTTGTATCTAAAGTTATGAATATTGGCCATGGACTTGTATCTTATACATGGGTTGTATTCCTGAGTAATACCCACCAGATAAGACTTACATCAAGGCTAGACAGTTGTGTATTGATGGCCCATTAAGGACACTTAACTCTAACAATGGGCCATGGAGGAAACTCCTCCCACCCAGTAAGCTTTCCTGTGGACACCACAAGAATATGCACAGCAAGAATATGGGCAAGGACTGCCCCTGAGAGTCATCAAGCCATATAAGGACATGTGATAAGCTCATGTGACCCTGGATTCCCTCTTGGGCCAGTAACACTGCGCAAACAGAGGCTGTGAGCTTTGTTTGAGACAGTAAATTTCCAGGCACATAGCAAAGGATATAAAAAAGGCCCCTGAGATACCTCCATTTTGTCTCTTTCCTGCCCTGATTCTCTGGGCGGTGGATTTACAATTAAAAGGAGCATTTTGAACTATGGACAGAAGACCTTCCCATCTTTTGGAAGTTACCAGAGACACTTTACAAGACAGCAGTCTATTCCATCACTGCTACAAACCTGATATAAGGACCTTGCAATTATTTGTATGTATATGATCTATTAACCACTATTAACTCTCTTATTCTTTTCATTATTAAACATTTAGTTTTTAGTTATTAAAGGATTGGCATCAGCGTGATTATTAGGTAAGATCTGAGTTACATATTTACGTGGCTAAGTGGCTGACCTCTTGGGATTAGAAAGACCCTATAATTGATTTAATTGGTTTTCAGTAACCACTCATCATAGAGTCCAGTGTCTGGGTGGTGAGACGAGGGCTGGATTGCCTACGGAGACTGCATTTTTGGCTTCTTGTTAACCAGTATGATGAGACAGAAGTTTTCTTTGGTTACTGTCTTGGTATAACCTAATGATAGAATAACCACCAGTTTGGGTGAGTCTGCCCTATTTCTCAGCAGTGTGTCCTAAATTTGGCATCCTCAGCTGTGACACACTGTGAGGCATGGTGACATACACCAAACACTTTGAAAATGGAACAAGACCTATGCAACCCTTGGAGTGCTGTGACCATTCTCCCTTGAGGCCAGTCATGTTTGCACATGCTGTTATGGCTCTCAAGGACTGGATAGCTAAATACTGGATAGATAAATGCATACTTAAATGCACAAGGAAGACTTGCACAGTAATACAGTCTGCCAAATATCTGATTAGCATAATTCAAAATGCAATGGGTGAGCAAACAGAATGAACAGTCCTTAAAGGGAAAGGCTCAGCCTAGCCTGAGAGTATGCTGCAGGAATGAAACATTTCCAAGGCCAGCATATGCATGGCAGGTCACATGCTGCTTGCCTCAGTGAGGCAGTTCCTCCAAATAAGAAAAAAAAGACTGTGAAAATAGTCTTTCCTGTCATTTCCTGTGGCTGATTGTTGATATTGATCCCTAAGTTAAAAGGAACTGAAAAGTTACCGTAAACCTAGGTTTGATGAGGCAACATCAAAATGATTGAAGTTTGAGACCTGGCCCATCAATGTCTTTTCAGTGTTTGTCCAGAAGCATCCTTTCCTGTAAATCTTCTCTGGGAAGAACCTCTCCCCTCCGCAGGTGAGCTTTTGCCCCCTTAGAGGGAGCTAGGTAATCTGCTTGTCTTTCACAGTCCCAGAGACTGACTCAGCTGCTGTCTTAGCTAGACTCTCCAATAGGTCAGGCGATATTCTCTCCTTTGTGAGCCCCAGCCTTGCTCCAGTGAGATAGTGGGTAGGCATTACAGGAAGAGGAACATTTGAGGAACTTGTCTTTTTTGCTTTCACATTCTCTGACTGAGACACAAAATGGCAGCCAGATACAGCTGCAGAAGTCACTTCCAGGAATCAAAGAGGGAAAATCCTGGATTATGACTGATGGTTGTCCTGCCCATCAGTGAGTGAGGAGGAAACATCCAGTATCTGTGCTGTCACAGACTGCCCTGTGAGCCATGGAACGTTTGTCACACACCCAGAAGGGATCAAAGACAAACATATTTCTGCCAAGTCAAAACAGAATGGACTCAGGAAAAGGCTGAGACATCGTAGCACATTCACTCTATAATGTGCTCTATCCAAGACCAGCCCAAACACCATAAGGAGATCTTGCAGAGTGAAAAGGATGTGTGAGCAGTTGAAAGAGGAACTCAACTGTTATTGAAAGGTGAAGGCATTCCAGGTAACATGTATGCGTCATCTTCCCTAATTGGACTTATCAAAACTAAACATTACAAGTGAGGTCTTTCCTCCATTTGCCAGAGTTGATTTTGAAAGGAGACCTAAACAGGAGTCTCCCTCCCTGAAACTGGGCAAAAAAGCCTAAAATGGATGTAGGAATTTACTTCCCAAACTGATAGCACCTGAATGATAGAACTGGACCATCAGTTGGTCACTCTTCCTTCATCTGGCAACAGCTTGACAAGTATGAAAGATAAGCACCCTACTAAGAAAGGAGAGTGCTTTGTGCAAATTTATATCACCTCTGCACGATCTTATCATTCCTTATTTCCCTCTTCAGGATTATTCAAGGACATTCGCTCCTGAAAGGATACACTGGGAGAGGCACAGGGCAGCTCATAAAAAGCAGCAGAAGTTGCTGAAACAAAGGGGACAGTCTGTTTTAGACACTATGTACGGCCTGTGGCAGATGTTGCTAAGTGATGTCAGAAGGCATCTGCCACTGAGGATCAGCTCTGTTTCCTAGGAAACATGAAAAGGGAAGGGAAAGAAAGAGAAGATTCTTCTCTTTTAAAAAGGATCCTTCCTGGACAGGTCTGCATAGTGCAGTAAATCTCCCCAGTTATCAGTATTCAATATTCCTACAAAACAGTAAACCTGCTTGATTATCAGCACCTGATGAAGTCACTGATCACTAGCTATGCCTGTCTGTAGCAAACACACTTGGCTCCATTGTCTGAATTGCCTACAGAGGTGCTCAAAAGGGAACTGGGGCTTTCCTTCCCCGGAGGAGGAAGTGCCCTTCAAGGCAGTCCTGGCTCTTTTGGAAGCCCTTTTTTCCTCTGGGAGGAGAGGCCAGATGATGGGTGCAGAAGTATCACTTGAGTCCACTGCTTTTCCCCAGAGCCAGTGGAATCACAGCAGGAGGGAGGAAGCAAGAAGGGAATTTGAGCCATCTGTGAAGGCTCTTCCCAGACATAATCTTCGCAGAAAGTCAGGAGAGGCCTGTGGACTGTAATAAGATCAGCATCTCAGTGAGGAACCCGAGTATCTCCAGGCAGATGAGCACCCAAGGGGACAGTTTCTGGAGCGGGGGTTACTGGCACTAAGATAAGTGTAGTGAATCTGAGTAACTGGTATGGGGGATGAGTTTGAGGAACCAGCTGTTCACAGGTGCATGGTGGATCTCCTCTGGCCACATACCCCACAGTCCTTATCACATCCATGCTGCACACCATTCCATTCTCTGCAGACATCTGACTCATTACGCACCTCAGGTAACAAGGCACCTGCAGTGACCTTTGATGAAGAGTGGGGGAAGAGGCAGTATGCCACCATTTTGGGGTAGTGGACCTTGTTTCCACCAAGTTGCAGGGTTCCAGTTGCACCACTAACCCTGGGGTCCATGTATAGAAAGCTGGTGTGGATGGGAGGAGTGCAATGGAGCAAGATTGCCAACCAACCCCAGGGGTCCGGGGCCTAAATCTTTGAGCTCAAAGCAGAGCAGCTATGAAGAGCTGTTTGCTGTGGCACAGAAGCAGCAAGACTGGGGTTGCCAACTATTGAATTTACTGCCAGCCTTTCAATATTCAGTGTTCTTCTTAAACCCCAGCTCCCAGAGTCAAGTGATTATGTGAGATTTTTTTGGGGGTGTGTGTGTGTAAATGAAAGTAAAAAGGGCCTCAGTTTCAGATTGTGAAAATATGACCCAAGTGAATTCAAAAGGCAAAGAGAGAACTCAGTTTACCTCTGTTAAAATTAAGCCAATCTCATGAGTTTTAGGGGCTTGACTCAATCGATTTTTTAACCCTTTGGTTTGGCAATACAGGAAGATACTGGAACACACTGGAACATACTGGAAAACTTTTTGCCCTATTAGCTATTCATGTGGCCTTTGGTGATATGGCTAAAGGCTACAGGATTCTCCGAGTGTGAGAATGCACTGCAGGCAACTGCAGCAATGGCTTTCATGGAAGCAAGACTTTTTAACCATCTTTAAACAAAAAGTAATTTCTCTATTTTCTTAAAATGAATCCAAGGTTAGAGGCTTGAAAGATCTGTAGAGTGGTGGTACAGGCCAACATACTAATGAAAGGGGGAGAAGGACAGGCTTTGGGAGAAGATCAGAAGCTCCATTTGGGTATGCTAAATTTCAGTTGACAGCTGGAATATCCACAAGATGTCGTCAAAGACAGGATGAGATTTTTTGTCTGGACGGCAGAAGGTATGGAATAGAAAGGTAAAGGTATCAGTTGACAAAGAAGAGTCAGACTCCCACGAACAAATTTCAACATGAGCCAATTTCAAAACATGTATTAAAAAGTATTAAAAGAAATCATACTAAAGCTACATAGAAATTCAAAGGGCATAAAAATGAACACTGAAATTCAACACTCATTTTAAGTAAATTTTAGAACACAATCTGAACTATGGCTGCTTCCACAATAATATGCTAAAGTGTGGTTAAGACATGTTGTGATAAATGAAGGGGAGGGGGGTAGCTCCCTTTTATGGGCACCCAACCAGCCAGTTAGCTATAAAATTCCTCTTAGTAGCTGTCCTCTACTTGCTTTACCTGTAAAGAGTTAACAAGCCCATAGGTAAAAGGAAGGGAGTGGGCACCTGACCAAAAGAGCCAATGGGAGGGCTAGAACTTTTTGAAATGGGGAAAAAACTTCCCTTTGTCTCTCTGTTGCGTTCTCTGGGAAAGAGGGGAACAAGGAGCAGTTATGCTATAAGAAGCTTTAAGCCTGGTATGAGCAAAAATAATCAGATCATACCTAGAATTACTTATTTGGAACTCCCAAATGTATAAGTAGATTAGGAATGTTTCAAAAGACATGATTAGGTTTATTTCTTGGTTTGTGGACTCCTCTGTGCTAACCCCAGATGCTTTTGTTTTGCTTGTAACCTGAACCTCAAGAGAGCTATCTTGATGCTTAATTTTTAAAAGAAACAATTACAAGATCTAGCAAAAAGCCTAAGTTCCAAATGTATTTCCTTTCTTTTTGTTTTTAATAAATTTTACCTTTTTTAAAAACAGGATTGGATTTTTGTGTCCCTAAGAGGTTTTTGCATATGTTGTTTAATTAGCTGGTGGCAACAGCTGATTTCCTTTGTTTTTTTCTCAGCTATTGTGTGTGTGAGAGAGAGAGAGACAGAGAAAGGGCTTGAGGGTAACCCCACAGGAAAGAATTCCCAAGTGTTCCTTCCTGGGTTCTCAAAGGGTTGTGTTTTTGTTTGCACTTTGGTGGTGGCAGCATCTACCCATTCAAGGTCAGAGAAAAGCTGTGACTTTGGGAGTTTAATACCAGCTTGGAGTGGCCAGTACTAATTTTTAAAATCCTTGCAAGCCCCCACCTTCTGCACTTGAAGTGCCAGAGTGGGGAATCAGCCCTGACACATGTTTAACTGTTTCAGAGTGGTAGCTGTGTTAGTCTGTATCAGCAAAAACAACAAGGAGTCCTTGTGGCATCTTAGAGACTAAAATTTATTTGGGCATAAGCTTTCATGGACTAAAACCCACTTCATCAGATGCATGGAGTGGAAAATACAGTAGGCAGGTCTAAATACACAGAACATGAAAAGTCAGGCAACTCCTATCTTTTCATGTGCTGTGTATTTACACCTGCCTACTGTATTTTCCACTCCATGCATCTGATGAAGTGGGTTTTAGCCCACGAAAGCTTATGCCCAAATAAATTTGTTAGTCTCTAAGATGCCACAAGGACTCCTTGATGTTTAACTGTGTAGTTGGCAATCTATTTAAAAAAATATTTCCCTGTAGTGCTTTGTTTTTCAGTGCCTCATAGAGTTACAGGAATGCACACATCTTTTGAGGGTGACAAAAGCTGGGTTTCCATTTACCTGATTTTTTTTTTTAAAAGTACTGTGTTAGTTCCTGACAATTAATGAACTGAAAAGAAAGAAAAACCCCTCTTCTAGGCAACACTAGTTAGGCCCTTTATTTTGCAATGGGCAGAATGAAGAGGCACACACAACTTACTTGCTCATAGTTAAATGTGTCCAGCATCCCCAGTACAAGTCCCTGAATTTCTCCAAGTTTCCCTCTACCATAAACTGGATCCTGTGTTAAAAAATTAAAAGCTGTGATTAACAAAAATACAGATCATAACATTTTTACATTTTATTGCTCTCTGTTTACTCCCATTTTATAAGAAAGACAAAGGAGTCAGGGTTTAGAAATATTTCCAACACAAGATAATCAGAAATACCATATGTATTTGGGAAAACTGGTAAAAAAAAATCAAAGCCTGACTTCTTACTGGCAACCATCATGCTAGGGTCAAACCCCACCCTTTGGCTCACAATCTTCACTCCTTCATTTTGCAGGACCACTTTGCCTGTAGCTACAGATTAAAAATTTGCTCAACAGCATAAACTCAGTTTGTCTTCTCACTAACTTGTATCACAGTGTCTCCCAAATAAAGCCTAAGATGAGAACAAGCGTGGCCAATATTCAAGCAAACTCCTATTGAAGATAGTCTAGCCAGAACAAAGCCTAGCTCAGGATTGGGCCCACTGGCCTTAATATAATGTTGGAGAAGTTCAGCCTATGGTGCACACAGCTGTCTGGAAATGGCAAAAAATGTTACAGTTAGGACAAAAGTTCTCATGAGAGAGGAGATAAACTCTGCACAGAAATACCAAACAATCACCTCTGCATCCCACTAGAATGCATCGAAGCTCTCTTATGCATGCTGGTAGGTTAGAACTGTTGCTACCGTTTTTCTTTGAAAGAATGAAAAAGTATAGCTGAGTGTTAAGGATGGATGTTTAAGATAAAAAACTTACTTTACATTTTGTGATAAAATTAGATCATAAACACATTACATAGATAAAATCAAAATAGAAGTAATAAGAGAAAACCCATAATATTCATGCTGAAAGGTTAAATACAAAGAAGAATACTGAAATGATTTGTTGGTAATTTCAGGATACAACTCATCACATGTAATGGTCTGTATAAAAGGCAAGTTCCAAATACTTTGCCTAGCAGGCTAACAGGAAGTAGTTAGACAAGCTTCCAAAACATTTGCTGGTTAGTCCAAAATCTATTCTAATAAAAAAAAACTTTAGAAAAAGGACTCAAGAGTGCATTAGTTGCACAGCAGAAGTAAGATTGTTAGATGAAGTCAAAATAATTGATTTATAATGGTAGATTTGCTAATTTTGCACTAGTTAGTCAATACTAGAGTCACCCAATTACACAGACTACAGGAACAACATAAGATAAATTTGGCAGCCTGTACAAATATTTACTCCTGGGGGAATTCTGCACCACTGCGCAATGCAGAATTTTGCAGAATTCCCTATGTCCTCTGCAGAATTAGGGCTGCAAAGCCGCTGGCTGCCTCTAGGGGCCACTAGGACTCTGCAGATCCCAGCTCACAGTGAGCGGAATGTCCAGCCTGGCTGGGCTGGAGGCTGCATGCTCTGCTTGATCCTCATTCTCTCAGGGATGGGAGAGGGCCTGGAAGACCCAGCTCTGGCAAAAGGCGAGGAAGGGCAGGGCTGCACCACAACATGTCCCCTTGTACAGGAAGACTTTGGCAAACCAGTAAAGTGCCTGAAATCACTATGGCTTATTGCTAAAAGCAGCCAAGTCAGCAGGCTGTAAATTGGCCATTCAGCAGTCTCAGTTTAATGAAGGCAGGAGGGGAGGGGGGTCTTTGGGTGCCACAGAGAGGGCAGCTTGACCCCATGTCCTTCCTGATAAGAATTGTGTTGAAGTTGCTGATACATGCATCTTAGAAGAGCAGGATGTGCCCCAGGAATGTCTATTGGGGCCTCAAGGCTGAAAACTCTGGAAAAATCCACACCTGGTTAATCAATAATCAGAAGAAAGCCTCTTGCTTGACCATTGAAACAGCTTGCTTGACAAGTTTTCTTTAGGGGACATGTCATTCTATTACTAATGTATAAATAAAGGGGGGAAGTTTGAGGTGGTGGGACTCTTCAGGACTGGACTCTCCCTCTGGATGCATCTTGTGTTCCCCAGCGGCAGATTGGCTGCCGCTGTGCCACTCGAGAGCCACACTCTGCTTTGGTAATTATCCAGGGTTGGGGGCGTTTTACTAACCTGTTACGGACGTGTGTATAAGTGCTTGAGACTAAGTAAAGTTTAGCGTTAAGTGAAAGCACTCCTGTGTTGTCCTGTTTGTGCCAGCCATCTATAGGTCGGGCGGCCATGTCTCCCCTGATTTATTTCCTGATACCACCTCGCACAGAGTAAAAGTTACCAAGAGCTTTGAGTTGAAAGAACCCCAGGTAACACCCTGGCAGGACAGTAAAGAAGCTGGGGGGAGTAAAGGCCCTGGGGGTTCTGGTGTCTGGGGTTCCCTGCAGCTAGGCTCTGGGGGGATGGGAGTGCAGGAGTCTGGGCTCTGGGGGCTCCACACGGCCCCCTCCAGCATCCCTCCAAACTGGAGCTGGGTTGTTGTAGGGATTTCTTTAACTCTCTTCTCCTGGGGGAATCTTTTTTGCTGTTGTCTATATTGTTGACAGGTATTTTGCAATAAATTACCAAAATAACAAACTGGAGTGATTATATTGTGTTATTTTGTCAAAATATGCAGAATTTAAAATATTGTGTGCAGAATTTTTAATTTTTTGGCATGGAATTCCCCCAGGCATAAAATATTGGTGTGTCCCAAAATGCTGTCACAGGGAGTTTATTCACTTTTTATTAAAGCAGAATTGTTGACCATACAAATTACGTACTAAAATGAGTTACAGGAGGCGGTGATTAATACATAAGATAAAATACAGGTAAGATGAGACAGGACAGGTTAAGAGTTACAGTGGAGACACACCGTGATGTAGTGAATATTGATTGTTCTCCTGGCATTTAGTTAATAATAATGCAGTACCCATAATGCACTCAGCACTTTCCAGAGAGACAACTGGGACAAACTGCTCATAACTTAAGGGCAGGCAGACAAGTAACCAGAGTCTAGGGAGAATAGGAAACACTTTTTTTCTTCTCTCTGCTCATCGATGCTGTGATGGGGTGGATCACAGAAAACCCCTTGGGAACTGCCAACTGATGTGTTGAGACTACCTTTAAGCCGTTTCCCCTGGCAGTTTGGGACTCCAGAACCCTGCCTGGTTGTGCCAGACACGCTTGCCGGCTACAAACTCAGACCCAAGTCTGAACCACGTCCCACAAACTACAGGCTTAACTGAAAACAGCTTAAGAAGTGTTCCTGTTTCCAACACTCAGATGCCCAACTCCCAATGGGGTCCAAACCCCAAATAAATCCATTTTACCGTTTTATAAAGCTTATACAGGGTAAACTCATAAATTGTTTGTCCTCTATAACACTGATAGAGAGATACGCGCAGCTGTTTCCCCCCCGCCCCCAAGTATTAATACACACTCTGGGTTAATTAATAAGTAAAAAGTGATTTAATTAAATACAAAAAGTAGGATTTAAGTGGTTCCAAGTGGTAACAGACAGAACAAATTACCAAACAAAATAAAACAAAACACACAAGTCTATGCCTAATACAGTAAGTAACCTGAATTCAGATAAAATCTCACCCTCAGAGATGTGTCAATAAGCTTCTATCACAGATTGGACGCCTTCCTAGTTTGGGCACATTTCTTTCCCCAGTACAGCCCTTGTTCCAGCTCAGGTGGTAGCTAGGGGATTTCTCATGATTGCAGCCTCCTTTGTTCTGTTCCACCGCCTTATATAGCTTTGGCACAAGGCAGGAATCTTTTGTCTCTTGGTGTGTGTGTCCCCCCGCTTTTAAATGGAAAAGCACCAGGTTTAGGATGGATTTCAGTACCAGGTGACATGGTCACATGTCCTGTGAGACCCCAAGCCTTCATGACTCACAGGAAGGCCTGCAAGCAAAGAGAGCCATCCACAGTCAATTGTTCCGGTTGATGGGAGCCATCAAGATTCCAAACCACCATTAATGGCCCACACGTTGCATAATTACAATAGGACCTCACAGTTATATTTCATATTTCTAGTTTCAGATACAAGTGATACATTTATACAAATAGGATGACCACACTCAGTAGATTATAAGCTTTGTAATGATACCTTACAAGAGACCTTTTGCATGAAGCATATTCCAGTTACATTATATTCACACTCATTAGCATATTTTCATAAAATTATATAGACTGCAACTCACACTTTCATGAAATATCTTTTGATTTCCTGACAAATCATGGCCAGGGATTTCTCATTTCTTCACTAAGGCCATGTCTACATGGGAACACTCAGGAAAATTAAGGTGAATCAGCTAAAGGGGTGAAATCTATGTACATAAATTAAAGCACATTAAGCCCGGTGGATGCTCTCATTCAGAAGCAGAGTGGCCATAGCTCCCTGTAGTTTAGGGCAAGTCTACACTACAGAGCTACATCGGCACAGCTGCACCGTTGTAGTGCATCTGGTGAAGATGCACTATGACGACAGGGAGAGCGCTCTCCTGCTGGCATAATTACTCCACCTTCTGAGAAGTGGAAGCTATGTTGGTGGGAGAAGGTTTCCCACCAACATAGTACCAGTGTGAACAGAGCAAAACTTGCATTGCTTGGTGGCGGTGTGGGGGGGGTGTGTGTGAGGCTTTTTCCACCCCTGGGCAATGTAAGTTAGATCGACTTAAGCAGTCACGTACACTGACCCTTAATCATCCTGATCAGGAAGACAGGCTCTTAGCTGCAAAGAGGGGGGCAAGGTTCTACAATGGGACAAGGATGGGACAGGATGACCAGCTCCTTAAACACATCTATAATGTGGAGGTGTCAAAAACACCCACTTCGTCACAGGAGGGAAAAAAAGCCGACAGATCATAGGGGGCCTTCAATATGAGTAACATATACAGGAGGTCTCATGTAGCCAGTACTATAACAACACCCTCAGAATTTCTAAATATTATAGATGACAATTTCCTAACTCAAAGTGATCCCGCCAGCTAAAGGAAATTCTGTATTAGACATCATCTTGACAGATAAAGAGGAATTGATCACAGAACTAAAAATCAGTTGCAGCTGAGAGACAAATTTATAATGTGCAAACAGAATGAAGTCCAAACCAAAGTAGTTGCTACTTAAAGGACCAATTTCAGAAAGCTGAAAAAAAATTATGAAAAAACAAAACAAAACTATAAACTCCCCACCCCCAGAGATTTTAATAAAAAAATGTGAATGATAATTGGGAATTATTTAAGAAAAGTTTACTAGATGACCCAAATGGCACAACTGAGAAAGGACATAACAGAGCTTGTAGGTACAGAAAACAGGACACATCAAGAGCAGGTCCATCTTGGGAGGTAGGGAGCCCAGACTCTGGTTCTGGGCCTCCCTCCGCTTCCCCAGCCAGCTCCAAACTGAAACTCCCTCCAGCCTCTCTTCCGGCCTTTGTCTCTTTCCCGGACAAGGAGGCCACCTGATCTCTTTGTTCTCCAACACCTTCAAAAGTTGGCACCTTGCAGGGGAGGGGCCCGGGCCATCAATTGCCAGGAGACAGGGTGTCGGCCATTCTCTGAGCAGAACCCTGCACACCCCTGCACTCCAGGGCTCTGCAACAATCACACACCCTTATCCCATCACCTAGATACTTAAGAAATGCATAGGGGAAACTGAGGAACCCACACAGGATTCAGAGAAAACATTAAGAACATTCTCACTTTGTCACAAAGGGATACAGATATTACAAGTTAAGTTGCTGCATATATTAATTTACAAGCATTCCACAGAGTCTAACACCTCCCTTGAACAATACTAACATACAGGTGAGCTGGTCTGGTTTCCAGATATGAATTTGTGAGTGCTCAGCTGATGCCTAAAGCCTTGGCAAGAGTTGGCACCTGGTCTGCCAGCATCACAATCATATCATATTATGATGAAATACTTTCCATTTCAATAGTATCTCATGAGGATGTTAAACAGTAGCTATTACAGTATGACATTTTTAAATCAACAAGTTCAGATAACTTACATACAAGAGTTATCAAAGAGCTGATTGAGTAGCTCACTGAACACTGAAAGTTGATTTTCAATAAATCTTGGAACACGGGACATTCCAGAAGACTGGAAGAAAGCAAATGTTATGCCAATATTTTAAAAGGATAAACTGGATGACCTGGCTAATTTTAGGCTTGTCAGCCTGATCTCGATCACAGGAAAAATAATGAAACAGCTGATCTGAGACAGATTAATAAAAAATTAAAGGAGGATAATATAATTAATGCCAATCAATATGAATTGATGAAAATAGATCCTGTCAAACAAACTAGATTTAAAAAAAAATGAGATCACAGCTTGGTTGATAAAGATAATAGTGTTGATATTAGGGCTTTTGATTAATCACAGTTAACTCATGTGATTGACTCAAAAAATTAATTGCAATTAAAAAAATTCATCTCGATTAATTGCAGTTTTAATTGCACTGTTAACAATAGAATATCAATTGAAATGTATTAAATTTTTTGAATTTTTTCTACATTTTCAAATATATTGATTTCAGATACAACAGAAAAAAGTGTACAGTGCTCACTTTATATTATTTTCTATTACAAATATTTGCACTGTAAAAATTATAAATAGTATTTTTCAATTTACCTCATACAAGTATTGTAGTGCAATCTCTATCATGAAAGTGCAATTTACAATGTAGACTTTTTTTGTTACATAACTCCACTCAAAAACAAAACAGTGTAAAACTTTAGAGCCTACAAGTCCACTCAGTTCTACTTTTTGTTCTGCCAATCGCTAAGACAGTCAAGTTTGTTTACATTGACGGGAGATAACGTTGCCCACTTCTTATTTACAATATCACCTGAAAGTGAGAACAGGCGTTCACATGGCACTTTTGTAGCCGGAATTGCAAGATATTTACGTGCCAGATATACTAAACATTCATATGCCCCTTCATGCTTTGGTCACCATTCCAGAGGCCATGCTTTCATGCTGATGATGCTTGTTAAAAAAATAATGCATCAATTAAATTTGTGACTGAACTCCTTGGGGGAGAATAGTACGTCTCCTGCTCTGTTTTACCCACAGTCTGCCATATATTTCATGTTATAGCAGTCTTGGATGATGACCCAGCACATGTTCATTTTAAGAATACTTTCACTGCAGATTTGACAAAATGCAAAGAAGATACCAATGTGGGATTTCTAAAAATAGCTTCAGCATTCAACCCAAGTTTTAAGAATCTGAAGTGCCGTCCAAAATCTGAGAGGGATGAGGTGTAGACCATGCTTTCAGAAGTCTTAAAAGAGCAACAGTTTGATGCAGAAACTACAGAACCCGAACCACCAAAAAAGAAAATCAACCTTCTGCTGGTGGCATCTGACTCAGATGATGAAAATTAACGTGTTGGTCTACATTGCTTTGAATCATTATCAAGCAGAACCCATCATCAGCATGGAAGCATGTCCTCTGAAACGGAGGTTGAAGCATGAAAGGACATATGAATCTTTAGTGCATTTGGCACATAAATATCTTGTGAGGCCGGCTACATCAGTGCCACGTGAATGTCTGTTCTCACTTTCAGGTGACATTGTAAACAAGAAGCTGGCAGCATTATCTCCCCTAAATGTAAACAAACTTGTTTGTCTGAGCAATTAGCTGAAGAAGTAGGACTGAGTTGATTTGTAGGCTCTAAAGTTTTACATTGTTTTGTTTTTGAATGCAGGTTTTTTGTACATAATTCTACATTTGTAAGTTCAACTTTCATTATAAATAGATTGCATTACAGTATTTCTAATGGGGGAATTGAAAAATACTATTTCTTTTGTGTTTTTTACAATGCCAAGATTTATAATAAAAAATAAATATAAAGTGAGCACTGTATACTTTGTATTCTGTATTGTAACTGAAATCAATGTATTTGATAATGTAGAAGACATCCAAAAATATTTAAATAAACAGTATTATTGTTTAACAGTGCGATTAATCACACTATTAATTTTTTTAATTGCATGATTAATCATGATTTTTTTAATCGCTTGACAGCCCTAGTTGATATAATCTATTAAAACTTCTGTAAGACATTTGACTTGGTACTGCACAACACTTTGATTAAGACACTAGAAAAATATAAAATCAATACGGCATACAGCACATGGATTAAAAAGTGGCTAACTGACAAATCCCAACATAATAATTGAACAGGTGTATTTCTAGAGGTGTCCTGTAGAGATCAGTTCTTGGCCCTATACTACTTGACATTTTTATCAATGATCTGGAAGAAAACAATCACTGAAAGTTTGTAGATGACAAAAATTGAGGGAATAGTAAATAATGAAGGGGATAGATCACTGACAGCGAACTGGATCACTTGGTAAGCTGGGCGCAAACACTGTGTGTTTCAGTATGGCCAAATGTAAGATCAAACATCTTAGAACAAAGCACGTAGGCCATACTTACAGGATGGGGGACTAATCTGGGAAGCAGTGACTCTGAAAAGGATTTGGGAGTCATGGTGAACACGAGGATCCCAGTGTAGCCAAAAGAGCTAATGTAATGCTATCCTGGGATGCATAAGCAGGGGAACATCGATAAGGAATAGAGAGGTTATTTTACCTCTGTATTTGGCACTGGTGCGACTGCTACTAGAATACTGTGTTCAGTTCTGGTGTCCACAATTCAAGAAACACCTCAAAAAACCAGAGAGGGTTCAGAGAAGAGGCACGAGAATGACTGAAGGAATGGAAAACATATCTTAGAGTGAGCTATTGAAGGAGCTCAAGCTATTTAGTTTAACAAAGCTAAGGAGTGACCTGATTACACTCTATAAATACCTCCCTGGGGAACAAACATTTGATAATGAGCAATTCAAGCTAGCCTATGAAGATATAACAATATCCGATGGCTGGAAGTGGAGGATAGACAACTTCAGACGAAAGAAAAGGTACAAATATTTGGCAGTGACTAATTAACCATTGGAAAAAACTTACCAAAGGTTGTATTGGATTCTCCAGTACTGGCAATATAGAAATCAAGATTGGAAGTTTTACTAGAAGTTACGCTATAGTTCAAACAGGATTTAATTCAGGCAAGTTCTATGGCTTGTATTAACCAAGAAGTCTGACTAGATGATCATAGTGGTCCCTTCAGTATTTATAATCTGTGAGTCTAAGGATGCCTGATTCTTTGCTTTAGTAGGTCAGAAATCAGCCAAAAAACCTCAGGGACTGTGCTAATATCAAAAAAGCCTCGGGGCAGACTGTTTCCTTTCATCTGGCTTATCCTGTTCTCCTCAGTCATGCCATCTCTGCTGTTGGTGACTCTCTATGGCAGGGGCAGGAAACCTGCGGCATGCAAGCTGATTTTCAGTGGCACTCACACTGCCTGGGGCCTGGCCACTGGTCCCGGGGGCTCTGTTGCTAGTTGGGGTTCCGGCCGCCGGCCCTGTTCAGCCCGCTGTTGGCCCCGGGGCCCTGCAACCGGTCCAGGGGGCTCTGCTGCCGGCCTGGAGTCCCGGCCGCGGGCCCGGGGCTCTGCAGCTGCCCCCAGCTGTGGCCCACTAGCCTCAGCCTGGGGCAGTGAGGGGTGCAGACAGGGGCAAGAGGGGCGCAACTCAGCACCCCCACCTTAAAAATTGTTCCAGCGCCACTGTACTGGGATAATTTTAAGTCCTGATTTGCTGCTTACATCACTATCACGCCATGTGGAACAGTGCGCTGCATGTGACGTTGAGATTAGAATGTACATGCAAGAACTGGAATCGGAATTTTCTGACAGATTTTAAGATTTCCAGTGATTTGGCCCAATGCTTTCTTTTCTAATTAAACCTGAAAAGTTCAGCAAAAGCGACTTGAATTTGTCTGTACTTCAGTTGATGGGTGTTGAAGATTTCAAAATGCAGCTCATTCAGTTAAAAAGCTCAGAATTGTGGGCATCAAAGTTTGGAGATCTGTGGAGTGCACTTGAAGCTACCGAGAGAGATCATGGAGCCTCTGTTCTGACCTGCTGGACATCCCTACCAGTGAAATTTAACTGTTTGAAGAAAACTGCATTTGCAATGTTTTCAGCATTTGAAAATGCAAACAGGTATTTTCACACATGAAATCTGTCCCCTGTCTCTCTCAGAGCCAGTTAACAACTGATCACTCAGAAGCCTGTGTGCAGCTTAAAGTATCCAAATACATGCCAGACACTGGAAAACTCAGCAAGGAAAAGCAAGGGCAAGGATCACACTAAATTGATAAGATCTGCATTTTAATTTAATTTTAAGTGAAGCTTCTTAAACGTTTAAAAAACCTTATTTACTTTACATACAATAGTTTAGTTATATATTCTAGACTTACAGAAAGAGACCTTCTAAAAATGTTAAAATGTATTACTGGCATGCAAAACCTTAAATTAGAGTGAAGAAATGAAGACTCGGCACACCACTTCTGAAAGGTTGCCGACCCTTGCTCTATGGGCAAGAGCTTGCACTTGAACCATAGGGATTTACCGCTCTCCTGAGGGATCACCCAAGGAATGCACTGTTTGCAGCTGCATGGAGGGAAGCACCCTTGGGACAAGGATTCCTTGTGCCAGACTAAAGCCAGAGACTCTCACGTTCTTGAATGAGCTTGCATGGTCACACTGCAGTCCTTGGATTGCTCCTTATAATTATGGGGATTATGCTTAGCAAGATCCTGATGCCCTAGCTCTGCTTCTTGATCATCCTCCTGCAGTCAGTGCAGTGAGTCCTGGAGACAAGCCTCAGAGCATGGTCCCCTCAAATTTGTCTCTGCTCCTATTGGATTCCATCTTCCCCCCCCCCCCCAAAAGGCTACCAGCTTCATAAAGGTCTGATTTGCTAAGGTGTCCTCCTCCTTCTCTCCAGAGGACTGACTCTGGATGCAGAACTTTTGACACAGGGATATCAATAAGCTTATCCTTAAAATGAATCAGGGTGAAGAGGCGAAAACTCAGGGCCCTGGCTCCCCGATAAGGTCCTCTCTACCCCTAATGAATTGAAGAGCAGGACAAATATTTCCTTTCAGTACTCCACTTTTTCAAGGTCATAACGGAGATTGGCTGGGGATAGAGAAGAATCACTTCCATGGTCTCTGCTAACCCATATACAATTCCTAAAGAAATGCTGGAAAAATATGGCTCTTCTCCCCAGGGTGAACTGCAAGTGCTCCTTGGTTGAAATGACCTCCCCTTCTCCCATGCTGTGCATGCAACTGCCCCCAAGGATCCACTGGACAAGTGAGCAGAAGCCTTTCACTTCAAACAGGCTACTTGGATTTCCAGGGCCTGTAAGTTTTCCCTTGAAAGGAAATAAATGTTTAAGGCATTTTTCCTATAACTATGGCCCTGGTATCAGTTGCTGATGTTTCCTGGCAGTCTCCTACTAATGGGATCAGGTTGCAGGCTTGCCAGAAGGGCTCTAATCAGCTTAAACTCTTTTCTCTCTGGTTCTGAGAGCATTTGCTGTGACTGCAGTTGATTAGATCTCCTGGGAACTCTTTGCTCATGCCTCTGCTGCACTTCTATGAGGTTATTTTCCTGCACTTCAAGCCCTGATTTCCTTCTGCTAATGCAGAGTAAGGGAAAAAAAAACACTCACCATATTTAGACTTCAACAATAGGCCAAGGACTTTCCTGTTTCAGGCAACATCTGAGGGGCACTGCTTTTTCAGCGAGCTCCTTGTGATGAAGAATTTTGTAAATATCAAGCAAGCCGCATGCGTCTCAGGATGATGCTTCCATAACTGGGGGGCAAGACCTTTATAGATCATGTAAGAATCTTTTTCCGTTATTACTCCAGGCTAAAAAGGTCTTTTGGAAGATGCCTCCAGTGGCTCAAAAGCAAGCATCATTCTGGAAGTTAATGTGAACTGATGCACATTTTAAATGAATGGCACCATCCAAACTAGCATAAAATCAACATTAGACTATCATTATCAGTCACAGTTCTCCAGGACAGATTTGCCATGCCTTCTGATGGTCAGAAAATGGTCAGATTGCTATAAGCAAAATCTCTGATGCAAAACAACTTTGCACTATAGTTAACAGCTTCACAGTTTTAGTATCACCAGATACATCATTCTATCAGATTACGGATACTGTCTGTGATGTGCACTGAGATGAATCTTTCAAGACATGCAAGATGCAAGAAGTTGTCACGAAGCACCAGTTACCTGAGATCAGTACACGAGGATGCCAATCCACGAACAGAATTACATGCAATTAACACTTTCAGTTCAATTGTAGCTGCAGAAACAGAACATATGTTGCTCTTTTGGGCTTTGTGTATTTCCCCATGAAAAAACTGGAGAAGAGAAGACTGAAGGGGGACATAACAACAGCTTTTAAGTACATAAAAGGTTGTTACAAAGAGGAAAGGAGGGAGAAAACTGTTCTTGTTAACCTCTGAGGACAGGACAAGAAGCAATGGACTTAAATTGCAGCAAAGGAGGTTTAGGTTGGACCGTAGAAAAACTTCCTAACTGTCAGGGTAGTTGGTACACTGGAATAAATTGCCTAGGGAGATTGTGGAATCTCCATCATTGGAGGTTTTTAAGAGCAGGTTAGACAAGCATCTGTATGGGATGGTCTACATCAGAGGTTCTCAAACTGTGGTCTGTGGCCCACCAGTGGTCTGCGAGCTCCATTCAGGTGGTCCGAGGATAGTTCCCTCTAAGCTGCATGCCTGGGTTGCCACACACAAGAGAATGAAGGGCCACCTACCTAATTAGTGGAGCCGTGCAGGCGTGACTCCATTGATTAGGTGCCTGGACCCTGGAGAAGACACACATGTAAGGTGAGGTGGTGGCCTTGGGGGGAAATAGTGGGTAGGGGGCAGTGGGGTGAGAACAGGGAGTGGGGGGAATTTTGGACATGCAGGGCTGCAGCGGCCAGAGAAAGACACCACTTTCTCCAGCTCCAGGGCTGTGGTTGCCAGGGAGAGACGGCCCTCCTTCCCAGCCTCAACTCTGTGGTTGCTGTAGCGGGAGACAGACTCCCCCTCCTTCCCAGCCCCAGCTTGGGGGCTGCTGCGGCAGGGGAGAGAGGGCACATACATCGCATTAGAAAGGTAAGACTACTGATATTAAAATACGAGTTGGGTATTTCTACTTGTAGAACAAAAAAATTTTTTTTTTTAATTAATATAGCGCTTTTATCCAAAGCGCTTTACAATAGTTGGCTAACGGTACAAACAACATTCAGAAAGATCATTAAGTGGCCCACTGAGACCCTCACCAATTTTCAAGTGGTCAGCAGAAAAAAACACGTTTGAGAACCACTGGTCTACAGAATACTTAGTCCTGACTTGAATGCAGGGGACTGAACTAGAAGACCTCTCAAGGTCCCTTCCAGTTCTATGATACTGTGTTTGCATTCCCCTCTGAAGGACATCAGGTATGCACATGAAATGAAGATAGTATGTAGCTAATACTGAATCTGCTCCCTGGATTTGCGATATCAGTGCTCTCTTTTTAAGCAAATGTATAAGTGGTACAATAAAGATGGTCAAAAGTTCAAAACACAAAGTAGGGAGATAAGAGATGTACAAATAGAAAACAAGCCAAAAGTCAAAAGGCCATAGGTAGGTATCACATGGTTTTAGCCATTAAATAGCCTTGGGGTCAGCTGGAAAGTCCTTCTGACAGGCCAGCATGGGACAAGCAACTATTCAGTATGTGTGCAACATCCTCAGCTGCACTCCAACTACACAGAGGCCTGTCCCTGAGTCCCCACGTGTGGTCACTTGCTGCACACCTCACCAACCCTCATTTGAAATAGTTGAGCTTGCATCAGAGACAGCCTCCCATCAGGCTGTGTGAGGCGGCTCATTCCCTTTCTCCTCATCACTATGTAGCAGTGTCCACCATAGAAATGGTCTGGAACAGTCATAGAATAATAGCATCATAGAAGAATAGGGTTGGAAGAGACCTCAGGAGGTCATCTAGTCCAACCCCTTGCTCAAAGCAGGAACAACCCCAACTAAATCATCCCAGCCAGGGCTTTGTCAAGTCAGGCCTTAAAAACCTCTAAGGATGGAGATTCCACCACCTCCCTAGGTAACCCATTCCAGTGGTTCACCACCCTCCTAGTGAAATAGTGTTTCCTAATATCCAACCTAGACCTCCACTGCAACTTGAGACCATTGCTTCTTGTTCTGTCATTTGCCACCACTGAGAATAGCCGAGCTCCATCCTCTTTGGAAACCCCTTTCAAGTAGTTGAAGGCGGCTATCAAATCCCCCCTCACTCTTCTCTTCTGCAGACTAACAAGCCCAGTTCCCTCAGCCTCTCCTCGTAAGTCATGTGCCCCAGACCCCTGATCATTTTTGTGGCCCTCCACTGGACTCTCTCCAATTTGTCCACATTCTTTCTGTAGTGGGGGGCCCAAATTTGTACGCACGCAGTACTCCAGATGTGGCCTCACCAGTGCCGAATAGAGGGGAATAATCACTTCCCTCGATCTGCTGGCAATGCTCCTACTAATGCAGCCCAATATGCTGTTAGCCGTCTTAGCAACAAGGGCAGACCTGCTGACTCATATCCAGCTTCTTGTCCACTGTAATCCCCAGGTCCTTTTCTGGGGAACTGCTGCTTAGCTAGTTGGTCTCCCAGCCTGTAGCAGTGCATGGGATTCTTCCATCTTCAGTACAGGACTCTGCACTTGTCCTTGTTGAACCTCATCAGATTTCTTTTGGCGCAATACTTTAATTTGTCTAGGTCACTCTGGACCCTATCCCTACCCTCCAGTGTATCTACCTCTCCCCCCAGCTTAGTCATCTGCGAACTTGCTGAGGGTGCAATCCATCCCATCATCCAGATCATTAATGAAGATACTGAACAAAACTGGCCCCAGGACTGACCCCTGGGGCACTCCACTTGATACTGGCTGCCAACTAGACATCAAGCCATTGATCACTACCCGTTGAGCCGGACGATCTGGTCAGCTTTCTGTCCACCTTATAGTCTACTCATCCAATCCATACTTTAACTTGCTGGCAAGAATACTGTGGGAGACCGTATCAAAAGCTTGGCTAAAGTCAAGGTATATCATGTCCACCGCTTTCCCCATATCCACAGAGCCAATTATCTCATCATAGAAGGCAATCTAATTGGTCAGACATGACTTGCCCTTGGTGAATCCATGTTGACTGTTCCTGATCATCTTCCTCTCCTCCAAGTGCTTCAAAATGGATTCCTTGAGGACCTGCTCCATACTTTTTCCAGGGACTGAGGTGAGGCTGACCAGTCTGTAGTTCCTGGATTCTCCTTTTTCCCTTTTTTAAAGATGGGCACTATATTAGCCTTTTTGAAATTGTCCGGGACATCCCCCGATCTCCATGAGTTTTCAAAGATAATGGCCAATGGCTCTGCAATCACACCAGCAGACTCCCTCAGCACCCTCGGATGCATTAGATCCGGACCCATGGACTTGTGCATGTCCAGCTTTTATACTCCTCCCTAGTCATCTGTCCAAGTTTCCACTTCTTGTAAGCTTCCTTTCTGCGTTTAAGCCCCTCGACGATTTCTCTGTTAAGCCAAGCTGGTCGCTTGCCATATTTACTATTCTTTCTGCACACCGGGAGGTTTGTTCCTGCGCCCTCAATAAGGCTTCTTTAAAATACAGCCAGCTCTCCTGGACTTCTTTCCCCCTCATATTAGCCTCCCAGGGGATCCTGCCCATCAGTTCCCTGAAGGAGTCAAAGTCTGCTTTTCTGAAGTCCATATTGTGCTCCTCTCCTTTCTTCCTTTTGTCAGGTTCCTGAACTCGACCATCTCATGGTCACTGCTGCCCAGGTTGCCACCCACTTCTACTTTCCCTACCAATTCTTCCCTGTTTGTGAGCAGCAGGTCAAGAGAAGCATGGCACCTAGTTGGTTCCTCCAGCACTTGTCTCCAAGACTCTCCAAAAACTTCCTGGATTGTCTGTGCACAGCTGTATTGCTCTCCCAGCAGATGTCAGGGTGACTGAAGTCCCCCATGAGAACCAGGGCCTGTGATCTGAAAACTTCTGTTAGTTGTCTGAAGAAAGTCTCATTTACCTCATCCTCCCAGTCTGGCGGTCTATACCAGATGCCCACCATGACATCACCCTTGCTGCTCTCGCCTCTAAACTTAACCCAAAGACTCTCAACAGGCTTTTCTCCAGATGGGCACTAATATTTCATACTGGAGCTCTGAGCAATCATACTTCTCTCTTTCATACAGTGTAACTCCTCCATCCTTTCTCCCTCGCCTGTCCTTCCTGAACAGTTTATACCCATCCATGACAGTGCTCCAGTCATGCGAATTATCCCACCAAGTCTCTGTTATTCCAAACACATCATACATAATTCCTTGACTGTGCCAGGACTTCCAATTCTTCCTGCTTGTTTCCCAGGCTTCTTGTATTCATGTACAGGCACCTAAGATAACTAGCCGATTGCCCTACTTTCTCAGTATGAACCAGGAGTCCACAGAGGTCATCTGATGAAGAGTCAGTGGCCAGGCAACCACCCACCCATATATCTATGAAAAGTGACAATTGTGGTATCTCTTGGATTTTGTGAAGGAGGTTCTTTGCAGCAATATAATACCTGATGTTAGGAGGTGAGATATTAGAGAGGACTGGTAGCCATTCGGTGTTTGTTAGTCTCATAGGCCTGGTCTACACTACGGGGTTAGGTTGAATTTAGCCATGTTAGGTCGATTTAAAAATGACTGCGTCCACACAACCAACCCCATTCTGTTGACCTAAAGGGCTCTTCAAATCGACTTCTGTACTCCTCCCCGACGAGGGTCATAGTGCTAAAATCGACCTTGCTTGGTCGAATTTGGGGTAGTGCGGACGCAAATCAACAGTATTGCCCTCCAGGAGCTATCCCAGAGTGCTCCATTGTGACCACTCTGGACAGCACTTCGAACTCTGATGCACTAGCCAGGTACACAGGAAAAGTCCCGGGAACTTTTGAATTTCATTCCCTGTTTGGTCAGCCTGGCGAGCTCAGCAGCACAGGTGACCATGCAGTCCCCCCAGAATAGTAGAGTGTAGAATGTTTCTACGCTCCCCCCATCACCTCCGTCCCTGAGGTTATCGCAGATTAGAAGGCGGAAAAAACCACACTTGTGATGACATGTTTTCCGAGCTCATGCAATCCTCCCGCACTGATAGGGCACAACTTAATGCATGGAGGCATTCAGTGGCAGAGGCCAGGAAAGAATTAAGTGAGTGCGAAGAGCGGAGCCAGGACTTGATGCTGAGGCTAATGGGGGAGCAAACGGACATGATGAAGCAACTGTTGGGGCTGCAGGAAAGCCAAGAGCACAGACCCCCCAGCTGCATCCACTGAATAACCGCCTACCCTCCTCCCTATGTTCCATAGCCTCCTCATCCAGACGCCCAACAATGCGGAGGGGGAGGCTCCAGGCACTCCACTCCAGAGGATGGCCCAAGCAACAGAAAGCTGTCATTCGAACAGTTTGATTTTTAGTGTGGCTAAAATAAGCAATGTGGCCTTGTCCTTCCCTCCTCCCCCACCCCACCTTGGCTACCTTGTCCGATATCTCTCTCGCTTTTTTAATTAATAAAGAATGCATGGTTTCAAAACAATAGTTACTTTATTTCAAAGGGGAGAGGGTGGCTGGCTTACAGGGAATTAAAATCAACAAAGGGGGCGGATTTGCATTAAGGAGAAACAAACAACTGTCACACCGAAGCCTGGCCAGTCATGAAACTGGTTTTCAAAGCCTCTCTGATGCGCAGCGCACCTTGCTGTGCTCTTCTAATCACCCTGGTGTCTGGCTGCTCAAAATCGAATGCCAGGCAATTTGCCTTAACCTCCCACCCTGACATAAACGTCTCCCCCTTACTCTCACAGATATTACAGAGCACACAGCAAGCAGCAATGACAATGGGAATGTTGGTTGCGCTGAGGTCTGGTCTAGTCAGCAAACAGTACCAGCAAGCTTTTAAACGTCCAAAGGCACATTTTACCACCATTATGCACTTGCTCAGTATATAGTAGAACTGCTCCTTAATACTGTCCAGGCTTCATGAGGCATGGGAGCAAGGTGTAGGCGTGACCGGGCGGTCCTGCCAGCTGGGAGAGCAGCCTGAGGCAGAAGCCTCCAGCTTGCATGATATTCCAGGCAGGACTGAATCTCCATGAGACAAAACTTAAAGAAGAAAATGAACTGGAGTCTCTGGCTCCCATTCAGTGCTCTAAGAGGAGAATAGCCATGTCTGTCCAGGCGCTCTGATCGACCTCACCAAGGTCTGCCAGAAGCACCCAGGAGACGTACGATGGCTATTAGTCTTACTGCACCGTCTGCCACAAAGGCAAGGAACTGCTGCTGTGTAGCAATGCAGTGCCGCGTCTGCCAGCAGCACCGAGGAGACGTACTGTAATGGTGAGCTGAGTGGGCTCCATGCTTACCATGATATGGCGTCTGCACAGGTAACCCAGGAAAAAAGGCACAAAATGATTGTCTGCCGTTGCTTTCATGGAAGGAGGGGGGCCTGATGACATGTACCTAAAACCACCCATGACAATGTGTTTGCGCCATCAGACATTGGGAGCTTAACCTAGAATTCCAAAGGCAGTGGAGACTGCGGGAACTGAGGGATAGCTACCCACAATGCACCACCCTGTAAGTTGATGCTAGGCACGGTAGTGAGGACGCACTCCGCCGACTTAATGTGCTTAGTGTGGACATACACAATGGACTGTATAAAATCAGTTTCTAAAAATCGACTTCTATAAAATTGATCTAATTTTGTAGAGTAGACATACCCATAGCCTGTTATTACTATTATTGTTTGATTCAGTTGTACATCAACTAGCTTTCAGGAAGAGTTTAATACAGGTGTACAGTATTCTCTCACTGAGTAGTGGAGAACTAGTACCAAGCTGCGTAGTACTTGCACATTAGCTCCCTATGTTGAGCTTCCAAGCTTATTTAGAAAGCCATTTCTACTCTTAATCTTCTGAGCTACCTTTGTGAAGTGGTCCTTGTAGGTCAGTGTGCGAGCTCCAGTTACTCCTAGATATACTGGCTTTGGGTCACATACCAGTTGCTCTCCATTCAAAAAGATGTTGAGTTCTGGCAGCATTAGTGTGATTGAGATGAAAGCATGACGACACTACCTTTAACACTCTAGACTTAAGTCTCCACTTCTTGCAATAGGCACCGATGGCTGCCATGTCTTAGTTCAGGTTGTCCTCAATCTTTCTGAAGTCTCTTGAAGCTAGGCAGATGTTATTTACATACTTCAATGGCCTTGAGATTGTTGGAGGCAGATCATTAGTAAATATGTTGAAAAAAGTTGGGGCAAAAACAGATCCCTGAGGGAGTTCATTCTTCGGGGTCCTCCATGTGCTCAGTTTATTGCCTTAGCACCACTTGGACTTTGTCTGTTTTGAAGCATCATTTCCATAGCCATTACAACCCACAGAGATTTTGACATCTTGACCAGCAGACCAATGTGCCAGATAGTATTATACGCTGCTATCAAGTCATGAAACACCACTCCTGTCTTCTTCTTCTGTTGGAAACCACTTTCTATGTAAGTGGTAAAGAGCATGAACTTGGTCACAAGTGCTCCTATTAGGTCTGTGGCCTGCCTGATCATCACTCAGAGCCTGTCCTACCATGGGCATGAGTTGTTGCCAAGATAGTCACTCTAGAATTTTGTAAGCACATCTCAGAAGTGATACTGGACAGCAGCTAGATGGAAAGGAATGGTCCTTTTCTGGTTTCTTTCTGCCATATCTTAGGCATCTTGTTCTTTTGGAGGACATAGCTATTTTGTGCTCCTCTTACCAAGATGTAGCAGCATTTCTTGTACAGTCTTGTCAAGGCCACCTGCTTTTCCTGCTTTCCTGAGGCTCAGTGCTTTCTCCACTTCTTTGGTGGAGGAAGGCTGGACAATGTCTTCCTCACAAAATGGTTCCACCCTTGAGTATCAGCTCCATTTCCTCTTTACTGATTCCTCAAAGGGCTTGTTTCTGTTGGCTTTTGCTAGATTAGTTAGGCATGTGGTGATGCTATTTGGAGACCCTTTCCTGACATGTGGATGGTGGTTTCTGTGCTGCACCAAGATTCCTTTAAGTAACCATATTTCCTGCTAGACCGTGTGTACATATTTCCCGTAACTTCTTACCAACGTTCCTTGTGACAGATTTTAAGGCTGTCAATAAGATGGTTTGCTTCTCTGAGTCACCAGATTTCCCACACTGCTTCAGAAATTCTGCTTATTCTTCATTTAAGTAGGGTATATAAGTCTCTTGGTAGGCATGCGGAATGGATTTAATGACTGCTTTAAAGATTGCTTTGAAGAAGCAAGTGTAAGCATTTTCTACATTTTCTACATTATATGGTATGCACACTACATACTCACTGGTCAGCTCCGAGTATTTTTTTCCATTCTGCTCTTCTACAGATCCACTGCAATCAAGGGATAGTGGTTACTATGGGGATTGTCATTTCTATCTGAGCAAGAAGAGGATGGTACTGGCTGCGTGGGAGGCTGATAACAGTTAGCCCTGCTGAGGCGACCCAACTGCAGTCAGGAAAGCAGCCCTGCTTCCACTGTGCAGAGAAAAAGGTGGCTGACTGCTTAGGGTTATGTAAGAGAGATATGGGTCATTTAGAGAAGTCCAGTCTATGTGATGCAGTCCATTTTTGTCAGATTCTCTGCAGCCCCATGAGGTGTGGTGGCTATTTAAGTCCCCAGCATAGGACAGATGGATGTTGAAGTGCTGGTAAAAGTGGAGTGTTCCAGGTTTTATCAAGACATTTACAAACATTCACAACTTCCAGTTGATCAACTTTTGCAATAATACTGTAGGGCAAAGTAGTTGGTAAGACAGTCATGTGTAAACTTTTCCAGTCACGCCCCACCATCCCTTACCAGTGACGGAATCTGATTGGCTGACCAAGTTGTAGGTCAGAGTGGACTTGTAGACTCTAAAGTTTTACATTATTTTTTTATGTAACTACACTCAAAAATAAAACAATTCTTCATTTGCAAGTTGCATTTTCACAATTAAGAGCCTGCACTACAGTACTTGTATTAGGTGAATTGAAAAGTACCATTCCTTCTCTTTTTTACAGTGCAAATATTTGTAATAAAGATAATATAAAGTGAGCACTGTATACTTTGTATTCTGTGTTGTAAATGAAATCAATATATTTGAAAATGTAGAAAACATCCAAAAATATTTAGGTATTCTATTAACAGGGACATTAATACTGCCATTACTCATGATTAACTTTTGTTAATCGAGATTCTTTTTTTAATCACTTGACAGCCCTATTTTGAATGTTTTATGTCCTTGGGTTACAAAAATATTTATGCATTGTTCAGTGATGGTAATTCCTGTGGATTGTACAGGAACTTCAGTGGCCTTGCAAGATGGACAGAAATGGACCTCATTATTTTCCAGATAACTTCTTGCCTCCTCGACTAGTCCCACCCCCTACACGTGACTTTCCTTATTTCAGTCTTTCCTGACCGGCCCCACTTGCATCCCACACATCCAGGCACATTTTACCGATATGTACTTCTACACACTTTAAAAACTTTACCAGTATATACAAAGCATGCACTTGTAAATGATGTGAATTGTATCCATTTGTGTACTCTTAAGTGTATACATATTTCTCCATATTCTAGGCAGAGATGGCAGCAGCTCCCACAAATTATTTTGTAACCTCTTTTGCAATTTTTGTTTACAGGGTTTTTGTGTGTGTTTGTTTTTAAACAACTTTGTCAGACTGCTTGGGCTGACATTTCCCATGCCAAGTGTCCGCCCTGAGCTGAATTTGTTTTTTGAAAATTTCAGCAAAAACTATTCAGGCATTTCAGAAAACCATGTTAGTGAAAAATAAGTTTTTCCCATGTTGAAAAGTCCTTACAGCTATTTTACTGAGAAGCTCTAGAACCTCTATGCTTTGGACCAGATCCTTTAAATGTAGCGGGCGATCACTTTACTTGGAGGGCCAGGTATGGCCTTAGAGAAGGGGACTGAGGGGAAAAAAAGTGAGTAGGAAGCTATCCAGGACACTAGGATATAGTGTTGGTGGTAGCCAACAGGCTGGACACACAGGCATTGGAGAAAGGGTGAAGGGAGGAAGCTAGCAAGTGGCAGAGACTAGGAAGGTGATGGATACCTAATGGATGAGGTGGTGAGAAGCCGGTGTGCAGTGTAGTTGTAGCCGTGTGGGTCCCAGGATATTAGAGAGACAAGGCGGGTGAGATAATATCTTACTGGACCAACTTCTGTTGGAGAGAAAGACAAGCTATCAAGATTTGATTGGCTGGAGATTTGTATTGGTGAGAAGGAGGCAGTCAGTAGAGGAAGCTTAAGAGATGGACTCCAGGAAAGGGAAAAGGAAGGAGTAAGAGGGAGTAGTAGTGGGGTTAAGGCACCAAGGGACAGCTTGCCCAGAGGTAGTGGGAAGGGAGAAGAGCTGGCTAAAGGAAGCAAATTAGCAGGAAATGGTGGGAGTGGAATGCAAACTTGATTGCATGATACTTGGGAAATTGCTCCACAAAATGGCTAAAATGATCCAGAACACTTAGAGCAGCAGCCTCTGCATAGAGTTCTTCCTACTCAATAAGCACTAATGCCAACAGTCTGCCAATATTCACATCTGAATCAAACAAGATTTGGAAATTCATCCAATTCTTAGTCAAAAACCAGCTGTATGCCTGGAATATACTGAAGTGATAGACAGCTTCCAGAGGTAACAATTGCACAAAGTGACCAGTGTCATTTTAGGTCATACTGTATTATAAGTACATTTTATTTTAACATGCATAATTTAAAAGTAACAGCATGGAAAGTACATCATACTGAGATACTATATAAATTATAGAGAGCAATGGGGAGCTCAGGTCTTCCAGCACACCATGTACGTGATCCATGACATAAAGCAAGTTATTTTTATATCTGTCAGAAAGCCACTCACTCGTTCCTGGAGCATTCTATTAAATACGTGGCTGAGGAAAGCCAAAAAACAGCCAAAAAGCAGACTGAATGAATACAGCTACTTTATAGACGGTAAATCAGTCTTCCACGAAGCTGTACGTAGAGAGATGTTCCATGCAAATCATTTATCCTAGTTCTGGGGGATAAGTCACTTCAGGCAAGGGTTAATCAATCAGCTCCAGAGACAGGGCCAACACCGCTAAAGGCAGGATGTCATCCCAGAGCTCCCTCCAATCTGGTGCCTATGTATTAACATTGGCTCCTGGGAGCTCCCTCCAGCACATCCCTGTTTTTACATTCTTCCTCCTCTCTCCACTTCCCTAATTTCTGTTGTACCTTCTCCTAAGTGCTCATTGTTTTCTCCTCTCTAAATTGTTTCTAACCCCTCTAGTATTTCCTTCTGCCTTTTTTGGCAAAATCAGTTACACAATTAAAGGAAATAAATCTGTATTACCAGGTGAAAACTCAGATAAAATGACTTAAAACACAATTCCTGAGCCTGCAGTCTATTCCTTTATACACTTTTTCTTATGTGTCACAGATACAATACTGCAAGAGGACACAATCAAAGTTCAATTCCTTTCTGTCTTTTTTTTAAACCTACAGTAAATTGCTTATAAAACTTTAGAAGCTTAGGAAGCAGTTCTTTCATATCAGATGGTTTTCTCCATTTATGTAATATGCAATTGTTTCCTCATCTGTGAACAAGCACAGCTGAAAGCAGTTACATGAGGCACCTAGTCTCCTGGGGCCCTCCAGTGGCAGCAGGGCTTCAAGCACCTGCTGTGTAGTCTTCCGGCACCTGGAATCCGGAGTTTGCCCCCAACTGGGCCTTGGGCCAACTCCATTTGGTAGGAAGGGCATTGTAAGACTCCCAGGGAGTGGAACTGTGAGCCTCTTCACAGGTTGTTTAAAATTCTTTGAGCTTCTTAACATCCATAGGAGATTGAAGGAAGCCCCAAAGAGCCTCCTAGGTGGACTCCCCAATGCAATTCTTAGGAAGTGAATGAGTAAGATTCAGCCCTTCCACGGACCTTGGGGAGAGAAGAGGAAAGGCCCCTGTCGCTCCCCAGTCCAAAGATAGGACTGTTTTTAAAATGACACAAATTCTGAGACAAAGAACTTTCAGGCAAAGTTAAAGCTGAGACTACACATCAGCAACTAAATGGTGAGAAGCTTTCTACAAATGCAGTAGGCAGTGCTGCTGTAGCTCTGTTGCTCCCAAGATATTAGAGAAACAAGGTGGGTGAGGTAATATTTTATTGGACCAACTTCTGTCTGAGCCACACAGAATTAATTGCCTGTGATCAAAGTTCCACCCCCTCGGCCATGAACAGGAACACCTAATAAGTGGTGAAGTGACCCCTGTTCTCTCAAGGCTGTTGGAGCTGCCAGGTCCTTCAGTAGAGAATGGGGGAAATTCAGACTAATGTAGAAAGGACCTCAGCTTCCTTTCTGCTTAGTCACCCCCCACCTACCCTGAAAACGTGACAGAAGTGTGTCCGTCAGAGTTCTGTGGAAGGAAGTACCACAGCATTGGGATGGTCTCAAACACAGCTCTGTCCTTCCCCCTCCCCTGTTTTGACAAAACTTTTTTTAAAAAAATTGTGCAATTTACATTTCTGGTTTCTCCAGCTCCCCATACCTCAACGGGAATCTGAATATATCTGCTTTCAGAACATTAATGAAGCATTATGGATTTGTAATAGAATTAACCCTCAACCTTCCATATCTCTCCAGACAGTGTTCACCCACTTCAGATAAAACTTCTCTTAATGCCCCAGGAGATTTCTCTAAGATCTCTCCTAATGCACTTCTTTTAGGATTTCCTTTCTAATAACTAACTTTACAAAAATCATAGGTTAAGAATAGATAAAAGCACAATCTAATGTTAATCATTATTTGACACAATCTTAATTATGTAAGGTTTACTTAAGACAGTGTAAAATCAGAACCCAGGATCGAGTGTTTGCAGCAACAGCCGTGGAATCTGTTCCTGGAATTCAGAAGATGCCCCTTACCACAGCATTTAGCACTGAAGTACAGAAATTAACATTTCCATAAAGTTAGATTTATGTGGACCATTCCCCCCCCCCTTTAGATTTAACTGCTTAAACTTAGAATATTGTAACCCTTTTCTCTCAACAGAAGAGGAAGATATCTAGCTCAGTTTACTGAATTTGGTATCCCCTTACAAAGATTAGTAAATCCCTTGCAACTGTATTACTTCCAGTCCACAGATCTTCACCCACAGCATAGACTCAGTCTCATAGGTTATATGTACATTGCAATTAAACCTCTGTGGCTGTCCTGTGTCAGCAGACTCTGGCTATGGGGCTGTGTACACGTTTAGGCTCCGGCTGGAGCCCAGGCTCTAGGTTCCCATGAGTACATGTCCCAGACTTGCAGAAGAGCTCTGTGTAAGCTCAAAAGCTGGTCTCTCTCACAAACAGCAGTTGGTCCAATAAAGCTACAATTGCTCTTTCAAAGCACCCACATAGCTCCACACTGAGCTCTTGTAATGGTCCTTGTGTCTGGCTGTTCAAAGTCAGCAAACAGCTGCTCCACCTCCACCCTGGTGGCAGCTTTTCCCCCTTTGGTTGAGGGGTGCTTTGAAAGAGCCATAGCTGTGTTCTGTGCTGGAGTGTTCTTTGGGCCTACAGCTTTGAATGCTGCTAAGAATTATGTAGCACTTGCTGTACATTTATAAATATGACTATGTTTTACTGATGCTATGAATTACACAGGGCTTGTGTAGTGTTTAGATGTTGCTTGTAATTATTAGAATTGGGCGCACTGGCTGTTCAGCGTCTGAAAGGACAGGAAACAGGAAGGAGGGGGAGGAGTTGAAGAGGCTGAGGGAGATCTAATGAGGGTGCAACAGCAGCTTGGAAAAGAGGTTTCCACTTTAAAAAATAAAGTCCTGTTGAAGTTTGTTAATACCTTACCCGGCTACTACAGCATTTTGGCAACGAAGATGGATCTTCTGCCTCTGAACCCACCTGCACCTTTTCTAGAAAGCCCAGGTGAGCCTCCAATTGCTTTTACTGCCTGGACCCATATGTCTGAGACTTATCTGCTTGCAATCAGTGCTACAGAGATTTCTGAAGTAAGAAAGCGTGCTCTGCTAATCCACTGCCTTGGAGCAGAAGGGCAGCGTATATTTTACACTTTTCCCCTTGCAGACGATAAATATGAGACTGCACTCACTGCATTAAAGAACTTTTTGTACCAAAAGTGAATGTAGTAGCTAATCGCTACAGATTTTGCCAGCGTGAGCAGAAACCAAGGGAGACTATAATGCAGTATATTGCTTCCCTGAGGGGTCTGATTGTAACTTGTGACTTTGGGAATATGGCAGATGAGATGATCAGAGACCAGCTCATTGAGAAAACAATCATGCTTCTTGTAAGAGAACGTTTACTTCTAGTACCACAACTTACACTAGAAAAAGCAATAACCATTGCTACCCAGATTGAGTCAGCTACAGCTGAAGCCAAAATAATGAGCACAGTCCAGGCTGTGACTCCTTTGCAGAAAAGTTCACCATTGCTGCAGACAAACAATTACAAGAGGAAAACTAATGAAAAACCACCAAATCAGCAAATTCAAAATACAGTAAAAGAATGCTTTTGCTGTGGATCCCCACAACACCTGGCAAGCTACACAGGATGTCCGGCAAAAGTGGCTCAGTGCAATCACTGCAAAAAGATTGGGCATTTTGATAAAGTATGTCGCAGCAGCCAGTTCAATCAACAGGTGCATGCCGTTACAATACCAGATGTTACTGTGCTGAGCGTGCACAAAATCATTACTGCACATATTCCAGAATAAATAAAGTGCACGGTAAACATTTCCGCCATACCCTCAGGCAAATCACACTCTATTCAGCTAATGTTGGACACTGGCTCAGCAGTATCTATACTACCTGATTCCATCTATTTGCATTACTTTAAAGATGTGCCTCTTACTGAACTCAAGCTTCACTTGGTGTGCTATTTGAAAAACCATGTTCCAGTACGTGATTGCCTGCTAGCAATAGTTACTTTTGGTAATTGCTGTGTAACTGCAGAGTTCTACATTGTCCACAAAGGCACTCCTGTCCTTGGCAGAGATTTATTGGCTGCTTTAAATCTCAGGGTAGTTAATGGACAAATTGATCTTCCCCAGCAAAGCACTCTTGCGGTATACACACCAGTTTCAGCTGGGATCCAAAACCAGGTTGAGGAGAAACTCTGCTGTGCTTACGGGTTTCTGCATAAAGTTAAAATGCGGAATAATGTGATGCCTGTATGACAGTAATTACCATTTTCAGTCAGAGAAGCTGTTTCAGAAGAACTTAGAAAACTTGTTCAAGAGGACATTATTGAAGAGATTAACTCCTTGGAATGGGTTTCACCTATAGTAGTGACACAGAAGAAGGGTGTAGGCATTCACCTTAAGGGAGCCAAATAAAGCTATTGTGATCGACAGCCATCCTCTTCCTCACAAAGAAGATTTGCAGAACTCCGTGGAGCAAAGATGTTTTCTACTCTTGATTTGCAGAGCGCATACCACCAGGTTATGTTGCACGAAGATAGCAGAGACCTCACAGCATTTATTACACGAGGGACTATTCCGTTTTAAACGTGTTCCATACGGGTCTCGCATCACCCCAAGTGCCTTCCAAAAAATAATGTAATTGATTTTGAAGAATCAACATGGAGTTCAGTGCTTTTGGATGATATTATCGTGTTTGGAAATACTTCAGAGGAGCATGACAATAACCTGCAGGCTGAACTAAACTGTATCAGGAAAGCAGGCCTCAAGCTCAATAGGTCCAAATGCAAACTCAGACAAACTGAACTCTCCTTTCTGGGCATACTATTTCACAGGCTAGACTAAAACCTGATCCGGCTCATATCCTGGCAATTTCAAATGCTGCTCCTCCAACAAATTTGCAAACCTTACGTTCCTTCTTGGGTCTTACCTCCTGGTATGCAAAATTCATTCCCAGTTATGCTTCTGACATTGAACCATTACGAGAATTACTACAGGGAAGTTCAACCTTAGCGTGGACAACGGATGCACAAGCTAGTTTTGAAATGGTGAAAGACTTGATTGTACATAGTCCAGTACTTGCACTATTCACTCCTGCATTGCCCACAATTGTAACTACTGATGCTTCTAATTATGGACTTGGGGCTGTCCTCAAATAACTTCATGAGGACAACAGAGAGAAGACTGTTGCATTTGCTTCAAGGACACTAAGTAATGCTGAGAGAAAATATTCTACAGTTGAAAAAGAAGCACTTGCTTGTGTCTGGGCTACTGAAAAATGGATAACTTACCTGTGGGGCCACACGTTCAAGTTGCGCACAGACCATAGCCCTTTGACGACATTGCTCACCACGGAAGGACTGGGAAGAGCAGGATATCGTATTGCTAGATGGTCTGCAAGACTACTCTCTTTCAATTATGAACTGGAATATAAGCCTGGAAACCAAAATGTCGTAGCTGATTGCCTTCACCAGATGGCCCACCGGAGGATGAGGATGTAGTAGTTGCGCTTACTACAAGCACTCTTACTGCAGTTACAAGAGAACAATTTCATGTTGCTTGTAATTATTAGAATTGGGAGCACTGGCTGTTCGGAGTCTGAAAGGACAGGAAACAGGAAGGAGGGGGGAGGAGTTGAAGAGGCTGAGGGAGAGCTAGTGAGGGTGCAACAGCAGCTTGGAAAAGAGGTTTCTACATTAAAAAATAAAGTCCTGTTGAAGTTTGTTAGTACCTTGCCTGGCTACTACAGCTTGCTGTAGATTTACAAATACAGTGTGCTTTGAGTACCAGTATGTATTCTGCAATGTGCTGTGAGCTTATAAAGTTAATTTTATTCACCAAAAATAGAACTTTATTGCAAAAATATGCAATAGTTTCATGAGTGACCAGACAGCCTCATATTTTTTTTCAAGCGTTTCTATTAGAAAAAAGTCATTTTTTTAATTAATGCAGTAGTAGAGCTCACTAAGCCAGTCTGTGAATCGAAGGAATTGCAGGTTTCCATTTTCTCAGAATAACTCTTATTTATCTATTTAGTCACTTTCATTATCGATGCCCTGCATGACCTCTATGAGTTCAGGTTTGCGAGATTATTTTGTTTGGTTTATAATTGTTTCGTTTTTTCCATGTTTTGCAAATAATGAATGTTGAATTCTGTTATTTATATACTTTTTCCATCTTGTGAATCTATTTATATGTTTTGTTTCCTTGTGTGTTTATATTTTGTATCAAAACAAAGATAAAGTTAAAAATAGAACTTTATTAAGTGGGGAAAACAGTATACAAAAACAATGTAATACATTTTTTTAACAAATTAACAGCGTGGAACTTTAAAATTGGAAAGGCTGCAAACATTTATGTCCATTTCAGCGCACAAACATAGTCCGCTGTGGTTATGCATACACCAACCATGATTCTCACAGGTCAGCGTTTGTGAAACTGTGATTTTTCTTGCTGTTCCCCAGGATGGAGCAGTAGGGGTATGGATGCAGTCTCTGATGCCATGTAGTCTGGGATTTGTGGATCTGTTGGTCAACCAGTGTCTGCAGCATTTGGGGGTGCTGCCTGAGAAGACCCATTATGTCCTGGTGCATTTCCCTCTCCTTAGGCCTTTTTCCTGTCTTCTTTTTCCTTATTCATGCAGAGGGTCATATTGGCTCTCCACGCTCCTTGTTCCTGATCCGATGCAGCACTGGTTCACAGGATTTCACTGAAAGTGTCCTCCCACCTACTCCAACCAAGGGATGACAAGCAGATGCCAACTCTACCTCTGTTTGTTCTCAGACAAGTAAAAGAATGAAGAGGTAATATCGGTGTTTAACTTGGGAACGGGCCAGGCAACAATCTTTAAATTTAAATATTGTAAAGAAAAGTGTACGCAAGCTTACCCAAGGTACCTTTCTCCTTCATCAAGCTCATCCAGTGCTCTCCTGGTGGGACTGGCTAGACTGTGGGGGAGTCTCAAATGGCACGGCTGGAGCCCCCCACTGTGTCCCCCACTTTGCCCCCCCCTTCTTGCTGTTCATGGCAGAGGTCTCTGTCTCAGGCTCCTCTGAGGTCTCCATGGTGGTCTGTGAGGTGCTGGTGAGGTCTCCGCCACATATGGCATACAGCTTATTGCAAAAGTGCCAGGTTTGTGGCTCAGCACCAGATCAATTGTTGGCCTCCTCAGCCTTGTGATAGCCCTGGCAAAATTCCTTCACTTTCACGCAGCACTGCTGCTGATTCCAGTCATATCCTTTTGCCTGCATCTCCCATGTAATCCATTTGTAGATGTCCACATTTCTCAGCTGGTCCATGGCTCTGCCAGGGGCATTGTGGAACAGCTGCCGGAGGACTGTTAGGGTATCCAGAGTTCACAGGTCAGTAGGTTGACCATGTTTCCACAACTTCTGGGAGATGGTTTTTCTGCATCGCACTAATAGGATGCTTATGGCGGCAGACAAATTTGAAAGCAGACATGCACGAATTGGTTGACACAAGACTGACAGTCCACAGCCCTATGTTCACCCCTTTTATAAGACTATGTTAAATATTGTACAAAGCATACTGTATAAGGTATCATTTGAACACTCATGATTTGCTCATCTTTACTGTCCTGGTAAAATGTGTGGCAACACTGTATGTAAAGATAAGATTCTACTGTATACTATTACTAAGACATGCAACAACATGTTCTGAAGGGCAGTCACAAAAAGTTCCCCAGAGACAAAAGGCTAGCCAATGCCTCAGCCAGGTGTCAATGAGATCAATTGGACCATCACCTAATTAAGTGGCCATTCTTCAGTGGGAGAGAGGGTGTGGGCAAAAAAAAAAAAAAAAAAAAATCTACATTTTGACAAAGAAGCATCTTAAGGTTCCTGGCCACACAGACTTTGTCTCCTGAACATCAGCTGGAGATGAGTCTTGTACACGAGAAAGGGTTATAAGAGGAGAGGCCAGATGCCCCAAATCACCTCTCCCTTGCTCTCTGCCCATAGCACCATCAATTCCTAAAGAATAAAGGGAGCGGCATTGGACTTGGGGGAAAATCCTGACTGAAAGAGGATCAGCCAGTAAGATTGCTGGAACATGTGGTGAGAGAGACCTTTGCTTTGTATTCATTTAGATTGTTAAGTTAGGTGTTAGTTGTGTTTTACCTTTTATTTCCTTGTAAGCAATTCTGATTTATATGGCTCGTTACTTGTAGTCATTTAAAATCTATCTTTCTGTAGTTAGTAAATTTGTTTTGTTGTTTTATTTAAACCAGTGTGTTTGTACTGAAGTGTTTGGAAAACTCCATTTGGGATAACAAGATTGGTGCATATCATTTTCTATTAATAAATGATAGACTTCATATGAGCTTGTGTTGTGCAGGAGGGTGCTGGGCAGTACAAGATGCACATTTCTGGGGGAAAGTCTGAGGTTGGGAGTTTCTTGGTGTTGCCCGCAGTGTAATTCATGAGTGGCTGGCTATAGCACTCACACTATAGCTGGGAGTGATTTACATGCTGGAGGCTGTGTGAGAGCAGACCAGGAGGGTTGCTCTCACAGAGAAGCATGTAAAAGGCACCCCAGGTTGGGAAATTGAGGGGACACAGCTGTATCAGTCCAGATTGTACTCTGGGTAACGTCACAAAGATGACTTACATTGACCTAACTTTGTAGTGTAGACAAGGCCCAAGTAAGGATTTAGTAGGCTAACTTAGGCTCCCATTTCTTAGGAATCTCAGCCCTAGGTTTTAAAAATATTTAAATTTTGGACCAAGTTAATTAAGATCTAATAGGTAAAAAACTGTTTGGTTTACAACATACAATCTTTACATTACTACATCTTCTCTCAAGGCTAAACATTATCATTTCAGTTAGTGTCCCACCACACCAGTCCCCTGAGCATTTTTCATCTTTGTAGCCTTAACGAATAATTAACCAGATTAATTTCTGTAACTACTCCGAAGTCAACAATTTTACATCAGGGATGGATTTGGCTCTACATTCTGAATGTGGTATAACCAGGGCCTTATGAAAGACAACAATTTAGTAAACACTTGTATGCTCACTATGTTTTCTCTTCCCCTGCTGCTCACCTGGAGAATTCTCTGCAAGATTGAGGGAAGGGCAATAAATGCAGCCATGTTGTTTAGCACTTGCATTGTCAAACTCTTCAGAGCTGAAATAATAAATATGTAAAAGTCATGCACAGCTAGTCAGAACTGGAGGTTTATAAAAACAACAATATGTTAGACTAAACATCCTTGTGAATTCTTATACTCCTTTGTTTTCAAAACCATGATTAACATTTACAATAAAAATAGTTATAATGACCAGAGAATTACACAAAAAAATTATAATTCTTTATATTTAAAAATAAATGTAATTTTCAGGTATGTTTTTGGAACTCTCACACTACTATGATTCTCCCCCCAACACACACACACAAATTGCCACATAGTCTGGGACCTTCCTGAATTTATTTATTTTTCTAATCTGGTTATTTACTGCAGTTCAAATTTCCCTATTGCCATCAAGTATAAACCTGCAAAACTCATTCACATGAATAGTCTTACTGACTTCAACATTTTCCACTGGTGGCCAACAATTCTGTTATCTGTGTGCCCAGCCTGAAAAAGTCAGGATCTGCAGGAGCTCAGCATCTCTGAACAAAATACAGGCCTTAGGTGACTCTGGTTATCACACAAAGTGCCTCCTATGTGATGATTTTATAACTTATTCTCAAATAAACCATGCTCAGTTTGGTTTCCCTTCACATTATGAAGGGCCCTGACCAAGAATAAGGAAGCTCTGGAGGCAGTGTGACAGGACATGGATACCCTTATAGCTGCATAGCAGTGACGCCTAAGGGTCAAACATATGACAAAAAACTCAGGTGCTCACAATGCTTCAGGCCTGTTCCCTCTTTCTGTCAGCACAAAGGAAGGAGATGCCACCTGTAATTGCCAAGGCATGGAAGAGTCTCCAGCAGCTCTCTGCCCCAGGGCTCACATGGGGACTGGTGGGGCAGTGGCTGGTGTATGGTCCTATGGGGGTCAATGCCAGCCAACTCGTGCTAGAGCAGCCCCCAGGCTGCTGTAACCTGCACCAGTGCTGGGGCAGAGAATCAAGGACCTGATTGTTTCCTCACCTTCTTCTCTTTCCACTCTCCTGCACTGCCCTGGGAGCTGGGTGTGGGAAGGGAGCCATCCTGTACTAGACTTTCATCTAGGTGTAGGGCAGGCAGAATCAGCTTGAGTATATCTAGGGAGCAGGCGCAGACCCACAGATCTTGCTGATGAAAATATCTGATTAAGAGGGTACAGACACGTGCACACCCTGATGTGGAGCGCCCGCAGGAACGCTACTTGAAGAACTACTCTCTTCTCCCTCAACTGGAATTCAGCAGGTGGCCAGTGGGGGAGCTGCTGAAACAGAGAAGGGGCTGCTGCCGCTGCTCAGAACATTCATGTCATATCGAAGCAGGTCCTATGGCTGTAGGGGGAACCATATGGAGCAACTGGGCAGGTGGTGTCAACTCCCCCACCACCCTCGCAGTAATGGCCAGATTCAAACACTTCTGTTTAAAAATCATTGGGTGACATTCAAGAAATATCTTTAATTCACAATGAAGAGTTGCCTTTAATAATTCAAAGCCATGAGGACCACAGTGTTTTCTGTGCCATGGGCTGGACACCCCTCCTGTAAAAGTTGTGCCTGTCATAATCCATTTCAGCATATGTTCCAGGCCCCTGTTCACTGGATTCTCAGGGGCAATAGCTATACAACTCTTTTGTCCTGGGATGGCCTTTTTATCATGTGTATACAGTTCTCAGCAGAATGGGTCCTAGCTTCCTGATGGGACAACTAGGCAGTATGGCAATATAAAAATTAAATAGCAACCCACTTTAAGAATGGACTAAAACTGGTTATAATTCAGGATGCAAGTGTGAAAAGGGAGGGCAATAGTTCCTTTACACTTTTTCCTCTAAAAGGGTTGAATGTTTCCTTCCTTTTTAGGCGCATTAACCCTGAGAACCACCTTCAATTTCCAGAATTTTTAATTTTAATAATGAGCTTGTTTAAATGGATGTTAGACTCAATAGCTCCTCTTTGCCAGAATGCGATAGCACGCCCTATCTTTGGCCATGGCTCTGATGACAGATGATCCTTGCTCTCCAGAGATCACTGTGGATTAAAAACCGCAGGTTCTTAGTCTCAGTCAATGCACGGTCACCCTCCACTGATGAACCAGCAAAACCCTATCCACTCATTGCACAAAGAGATAGTGACCTGCTGTTAGAGGAAACAGTCATTGGATTGCACTAGGACTGCAGTATTTACTGCACCAATGGGTTGTGAAGACTGATGGGGAAAAGGAGGGAGAAAATGGAGGCAAGGAAGAACTATCAGATGATCCCAGAGGTCCATGACTTTCCCAAAAGCCTCAGTACAGAGTTAACACAGGGAGCTGCTATTGCGTGCACAGAGGCAAGAAACCGGAGCTGTGATGCAGTTACCAAACCTAACCACGGAAGCTGTGCAAGTGATAAGAATTTTGACTCATGCGCTCCCTTTATAGTCATGGATGGTTGGAGTCAGCCCAGCGGTTTGTTCCAGACTAGTGGACTGAATGTGTATGAGGCAGATAGGAGGGAGGTAGTATGGTCTAGCAGGTGAGGACTGGACTCTAGCAGTCAGGAGACCTAGATTCTAGTCTCAGTTTAGCCGCTAACCTAATCTGACTCTGGACAAATCACTTCCCCTCTCTGTGGCTCTGTTCCCCTCCCACCTTTGTCTGTTTATCTATTTAGACTGTCAGCTTTTCAGGGCAGTGATTGTTTATACAACACCCAGCACAAAGGAGCATCATAGAAATAAGACAATAGCATGAAAAAATTCTTAAGTGTGGGAAGGCAATAGTGTATTATCTATCTACGGAAAGGGGATGGAGGCAGACAGAATAGGGTTAATTTTTAAGGCAACAAATGGAAATGTTTAATTTGATTTATTATTCTTCTTCTGGCATTGGGCAGAAGAAATACCTACGGTATCAACTGTTAACACACAAATGACAAACACCCAGTTACAAATAATGGGCATGCCCTTCCTTGCTTGTGTTTTTGTGTCAGATTTGCTGTGTGTGGCATCTAACTGTTGCACAACCAAGTTTTCTGTATAAATTCACTTCAATATATCTGAAAGTACCTACAGGAACTCCTAGTTAATGCGCATCACTTGCATGCACACAGAATAACTATGGTGGATCAGTATCCAGAGAATGAATTGGAAAGACCCCAAATCTACCCCCAATGGAAAGCCTAAGAAACGTACAGGACCTGAAGCAAAACTGACCTATATTGGTCCAAAGAAAATAGTTGCAGACTCATTTAAAGCAATAGGTTCTTAACTCAGATGCCTCAGCTAATTGCAACTTCCACTGAGTCAATGAGGAGGCAAGTAGTCTAAGTAGCCAGGACCAGATGATTTAGGACTTTACAGGTCAAATAAATAACTTACATTGTACTTGAAAGGCAATTAGGGACCAGGACAGACAGTAACACAGGTGTAATGTGCTCCTGGTAAAAAGTGTTACTTCACAGCTGGAATAGAGTAACTGCATTTTTCACACAGGCGTACACCCTAGCTTTGTTTTGGAATTGTACACTAGTTCAGTCACAATGCTTAGTTCCTCACGTTTGGTCAGGAGAAAAGGAGAAAAAAGACCGAGGTCACATTTTCAGTGGTATCTGGCGCCATAAGGTGCCAACAAACTTACGTTCAGAATACTGACACAACACTGTTGAACTGGATAGCTTCTGTGGTGACATCATAGCCTCCAGGAGGGGAAACCAGAGTGCCTAGAATAATTAAGTGCACAATAAATCCTACAATTCTGGCAAAAATAAGTGATTACTGGGGCTATCAAGCAATTAAAGAAAGTAATCGCGATTAATGGCATTGTTAAACAGAATACCGTTTATTTTAAATATTTGTGGATGTTTACTATATTTTCAAATATATTAATTTCAATTACAACACAGAATACAAAGTGTACAGTGCTCACTTTATATTTCTGATTACAAATTTGCACTGTAAAAAACAAAAAAAATGTATTTTTCAATTCACCTCATATAAGTACTGTAGTGCAATCTCTTTATCATGAAAGTTGAACTTACAAATATAGAATTATATACAAAAAACTGCATTCAAAAAAAAAATGTAAATCTTTAGAGCCTGTAAGTCCACTCAGTCCTACTTCTTGGTCAGCCAATCACTCAGACAAACAAGGCTGGTTACAATTTGCAGGAGATAATGCTGCCCACTTCTTGTTTACAATGTCACCTGAAACTGAGAACAAGTGTTCGCATGGCACTTTTGTAGCCGGCATTGCAAGATATTTATGTGCCAGGTGAGCTAAAAATTCATATGTCCCTTCATGCTTCAACCATCATTCCAGAGGACATGCTTCCATGCTGATGATGGGTTCTGCTTGATAAAGATCCAAAGCAGTGCGGACAGATGCATGTTCGTTTTCATCACCTGAATCCGATGCCGCCAGCAGAAGATTCATTTTCTTTTTTGGTGGTTTGGGTTCCATAGTTTCCACATCAGAGTGTTGCTCTTTTAAGACGTCTAAAAGCATGCTCCACACCTCGTCCTTCTCAGATTTTGGATGGAACTTCAGATTCTTAAACCTTGGGTCAACTGCTGTAGCTATTTTTAGAAATCTCACATCGATACCTTCTTTACATTTTGTCAAATCTGCTGTGGAAGTGTTCTTAAAACGAACATGTGCTAGGTCATTATCTGAGACTGCTATAACATGAAATATATGCAGAATGTAGATAAAATAGAGCAGGAGACATACAATTCTCCCCACAAGGAGTATAGTCACAAATTTAATTAACGCATTTTTTTTTAAACAAGCATCAGCAGCAGGGAAGCATGTCCTCTGGAATGGTGGCCAAAGCATGGAAGGGGCATACGAACATTTAGCATATCTGGCATGTAAATGCCTTGCAACACCAGTTACAAAAGTGCCATGCGAATGCCTCTTCTCACTTTTAGGTGACATTGTAAATAAGAAGCAGGCGGCAGTATCTCCCGTCAATGTAAACAAACTTGCTTGTCTTAGCAATTGGCAGAATAAAAAGTAGGACTGAGTGGACTTGTAGGCTCTAAAGTTTTACACTGTTGTGTTTTTGAGTCCAGTTATGAAACCAAAATAAATAAATAAATCTGCATTTGTAAGTTACATTTTCACGATAAAGAAAAAAGGTATAAAAGGTATATAAAAAGGTGTTTTTAATTTATACCGGGGGGGGGGAGGGGTCGCACTCAGAGGCTTGCTATGTGAAAGAGATCACCAGTACAAAAGTTTGAGAACCACTGAGTAAGAGAATGAAAGAGCCAGTATTGCTCAACTCTCACTTGCTCCAAATGTTAGGCATATAGCAACACAAGCATTGCATCTGCAGTTACTGCATGATAGATGTTCTCTAACACATGGCAGTGTACAATAATACACAACATGTATCTTTTCTCGGATGTTTATTACAGAGTACAACTTTAGGCATTTAATTAAGTAACTAATCCTCACTCTTATTCATTTGACACAATATGCCTGGAAGCTTTAGTAATTTTGTGCAATGCCCAAGAAATGGCCACTTGAGCAAACAAGTGGAAGTTTCAGCTATTTGGCAGGATAACTAATGCATACAGTGGTGACTACTAAAGGCAGCATTTGCCAGCAGTTACCACAGTCTTTCTCCAGACTTCAGAGAGATATGTAGTGACTGAATAGTGGCAGTGGGCAAATGCTGACTCTTAAATGGACTCTACTGTAGACAGAATGGCCAGTTCACCCCTGCACTGAAGTGCAGTCTCCTCTGAGGTGACACATGATAGCTGTTTAGCACCCAGAGCACCACCATAACACTAAGACAAGAAAGAAAGAAAATACTATATCAAATTAACACTACTGGGGGAATTTATGTAGGCAGAAAGTAATTACATGCTTTCTAAGTGGAATTTGTCCAGGTCACATAAAATATATAGTTCTGTTGGAACTTTCCTGAACTGCCAGAAAAGCACCAGTCTTCAATGAGCTCCCTGCAGAATTCCTTGCTGCCCCCACTATAGACACAAGAATTCTTTGGGAGCCCCTTACTCAGTTTCCTACTTTAAAAAAAAAAGCTAGGCTTGTGTGTCTACCAAGGAAGAGGGATAACAGTCAAGCTCTTAGAGAACATTTTTTCATCCACAGATGTCAACGGCAAACAAGTATCATCCCAATATTACAGATGGGGAAACGGAGGCTCAGGGAGATTAAGGGATTTGCTAAAAGTCAAAAGTCACAGAGTAAGTTAGTGGCACAGTTGGGAAAAGATCACAGGGCTCTTGATTCCCACCCCAATGCTTTATCCACTGAACCACTCTGCCTCTGCAGAACTGGAGTTTTTGAGTTTAGACACAAAAAGTTATTTACCTTGTAACTGGTGTTCTTTGAGATGTGTGGTCCCTAAGTGTGGGACTCCACTGTGGGATGCGCGTGCTCCATAAGCCTGAGAGTGGAGAATTTTTGCAAGCAGTGTCCACTGGTCTGTGCCTGTGTCCCTATTCTCCTTGTGCTCTGCACAGAAGGCATAAGGGGCAGGGCAGACTGCCTGCCTGTTCAGTTCCTTCTCTACTGCAAATCGTGGCCAAAATCCAAAGCAGAGGGAAAGGAAGGCAGGTAGTGGAATACAGATAAGGACCACACATGTTGAAGAAGAAATGGTTACTCACCCCGTGCAGTAACTATGGTTCTTTGAGATGTGTTCCCCCATGGGTGCTTCACTCTAGATGGGCCTGCACCCCCTGTGCCTTTGATCGGAGATTTCTCATAGCAGCATCTGGCCCGTGCATGGGTGTTACTCAGTCTCATGCACTGTGCCATTGTTATACAGCATTGCACGGACGAACCGCCCTCAGTTCCTTCTCTCTCATGAAACCCTATAGCAGAGAGCTCTGAAGCAGAAGGCAAGGAGGGTGGGTAATAGAGCACCAATGGGCACATACATCTTGAAGAACCATGTGTCCTTTTCCAGGGATGGTATTGTTGATGCCAATGTAACCATACAGAATTTTAGTTTGTAAATAAAAAAGTTGAGTGGTTGCGGGTTGAAAATGGGTCTTCATCCTCCTTACTTTTTGGGAACTAGGAAATATTTTCAATAGAAATCTTTTCCCTGATGTTGAAGAGGTACCCACTCTGTTGCTCCCCACTGAATGAGAAATTTTTCCTCCTGGAGAAGGATCTCTTCAAGAGAGTGGTCCCTGGAAAGGGACAGGGAAGAGAAACTTAATGTTATAGCCCGAATGGATGATATCCAGCCCCCATTTGTCTGTTGTTGTGGGGAAAAGAGTGCTAGCTGGCTGCCAAAGGAGATCTGGGGATTGGGTAGGGGTGGCCTCAACAGTGGTTTTCAACCCCAAACCTATCTTTCGGCTGGGAGGTGAGATTGGGTCGATGTGGAAGGTGCTCGGTATGGTGGCTTTTGCACCCTCTGCTCTGTCTTTTGTAAGGTGATTCCTGCGCTGATGGTAAAATGGTTGAGGCATAGGCCTCAATTTGTATGGTCACTTAAGGTATTTCCTCTTCATACCTGGTGTATATATACACCAAGAGAGCAGAGGGGAGCCCTGGAATCCTTTAGTGAGTGCAAAGACTCATCTGTTTTCATTGAAAAAGGTTGATCTTGAAATGCAAGTACTCTACGGTGTTCTTGATCTCTCTGGGAAAACCTGAAAAAAGTGTAGCCACGATTCCTGGTGCATCACAATGGCAGTTGCCATTGATTTTGATGCGGCATCAGCGGCATCGAGAATTTCAGATTGCAATGAAGTTCTGGTCACCAGCTTGCCTGCATCAACAAGGGCCTAAAAGTAAGCGCTGTCCTGCTAGAACAACTTGTCCTTAAAATCCAGGAACTCTGAATAATTCAGAAAATTGTAGTTGGCAAATCTGATAGATATTCTAAACTGGAAGCTAGCAAATGTAAAGACCTTCCTCCCCAAAAGGTCCGGGCATTTGGCCTGCTTATAGGTGGGTGTTGCTGTCTAGATCTCTCTGTGGCAACCTGAACAAGAAGTAAATCAAAACTCCACTTCCTTAGCCAGGGCAAAGCATTGCTTCTCTGCCCTCTTGGGGGTATTGTGCATGTTGCCAATGTGCTCTCCAGCTAGATTCTGTGGGTTGCAGCTTACACTGTGAGTCCTGGACCTTCTCTAAGGAGATCTGGAGCTCTACCAACATCAGTGCTTAAATTTGTAATGAAGGAGGTGCTGGGCTCAAGCAAATTTTTTACTTTCATAACTGTCACAGCAAGCCCAGGGGTGCGGGCTCTATGAACTGCCAAGCCTAGAGGTGTAGGTGCTCAGCCCTGGCAAGCCCCTGCACAAATTAAGCACTGACCTCCACCCTTTGTAGCAACTACTGGAATCGCTTGTGGTCATTCAGAAGGGAATGAGAAATTGGAGTGACTGATACTTCAGGAGATGAAGATACCCTTGGTACTGGTGGAACCATCTCATAGTCTTCCCCTTCTATAGGATCAGGAGGAAGTTGTAGTTGCTCTCTTGAATAGAAGAAACATGGTATGACTCCCTGCTAGATTGCACAGACCTTGGGTATTGTGCATATGGTCCCTGGCTCCAACAGAGCCAGTGGGAAGGGTTGAAGGTGGGTTGTGGAGGTCGCCAAGGCCTGGGGTACCCTGGTCATGAGGGGGGTGTCCTGGTTTGGATAAGGCAGGCTGGTTCCAGGAAGCTCTTCATCTTCTGTCTGGATTTATCTCCCTTGGTGGAGACAATGATGGTTTCTCCAGTATATCTGATTCCCCCAACAAGAAGGTCCAATCCAGCTTGATCAGCGGTGCCATTATGGGACCTACCGCTAGTTTTGAGAGCCCTAATAAGCCATCCCTTCAAGCCACCAACTTCAATATCAACCTTTTATCTATTGAGACTTTTTTCTTAGTAGCAGTCATGGCCACCAAGCAAGCATTTGAGCTGACAGCCTTTTTCATAGAGGAACCTTACTGCATGTTCCACAAAGAAAAGGTGGTGCTCAGGGCACCAGAATCCTCTTTTCCTAAAGTAAATCCCTCCTTCCACACTTCCAAAGAGGTGATGTGCTTCCTTTGTTCAGTCCAAAACCACAACATCCAACTGATAAGTTGTGTCAAAAAGCAACAAGAAACTATCTCAAGCGTACAGAATTCACAAGAAGATTGGGCTTCTTATTAGTGTTCTTTCACCTGAGATGCCAGGAACTCAGATTCCAAGCCCCGCGTCACTAGGTGGATTAGACTCTGTATCACAGAGGCCTACAAACGATCAGATGCTCCTATCCCAGAATCTGTTGTCCCTTTGTTGGGGGGACATTTGTGAGGATGAAGAGAGAAAGGAGAGTCTCTGTCTGAAGGCCGATCTGTATTCTCTCCTGAGGGCACAGAGGAGAATGGAGAGACTGTTTGGATTTTGCTGCATTGTCACCCACCACCTTTTGCAGCTTTTCTCCAAAAATGAAGAAGCCTGTAAACTCAGCCAAGCATAGGACCTGCTTAGAGTGAGTATCCGCCTTCAGAGTCAGAGTCATAGGTGGCACCTGGCCACTGAGCTGGAAGCTATGGCTCAGCCTGAGAAAATCATTGTATCCGTTGAGACACCATTTCTTAAAGCACAGCCAAAGTCAGGGTGAACTCTGTAATTAATGGCTTTGAGATCTTCCAGACAGGAGAGAGATGCTCCTGCAAAGCAGGTGGCTGCCAGGGACACTTGGAGGGTGGCAGAGGCGGCTACAAAGCTTTTTTGGGGAGTGGCTTCCATCCTTCTATCTGTGGGTTCCTTAGGACAGAGCTCCCCTGCTGCCCCCAAGGGAACAGCCATATCCCTGGTAAGAGATAGAATCACAGAACTGGAAGGTTCCTCAAGAGATCATCTAGTCCAGTCCCCTGCATTCAAGGCAGGACTAAGTATTGTCTATACCATCCTTGACAGGCGTTTATCCAAGCTGCTCTTAAAAAATCCCAATGATGGATATTCCACAACCTCCCTAGGCAATTTATTCTAGTGTTTAACCACTCTGACAGTTAGGAAGTTTTTCCTAATGTCCAACCTAAACCTCTCTTGCTGCAATTTAAACCCATTGCTTCTTGTCCCATCCTCAGAGGTTAAGAAAAACAATTTTTCTCCTTCCTCCTTGTAACAACCTTTTATGTACTTGAAAACTTATGTCCCCTCTCAGTCTTCTCAAGACTAAACAAACCCAATTTTTTCAATCATCCCTCATAGGTCATGTTTTCTAAACGTTTAATCATTTTTGTTGTTCTTCTCTGGACTTTCTCCAATTTGTCCACATCTTTCCTGAAATGTGGCACCCAGAACTAGACATACTACTCCAGCTGAGGCCCAATCAGTGCAGAGTGGAGCGGAAGAATTACTCTACGTGTCTTGCCTACAATACTCCTGTTAATGCATCCCAGAATGATATTGGCTTCCTCCCCCCTCCCCCCCATAGCGTTACACTGTTGACTCATATTTAGCATATGACCCTCAGATCCCTTTCCACAGTACTCCTTCCTAGGCAGTCACTTCCCATTTTGTATGTGTGGAACTGATTGTTCCTTCCTACTTTGCATTTGTCGTTATTGAATTTCATCCTATTTACTTCAGAGACCATTTCTCCAATTTGTTCATATCATTTTGAATTTTAATCCTATCCTCCAAAGCACTTGCAACCTCTCCCAGGCTTGGTATTGTCCGCAAATTTTAAAAGTGTACTCTCTATGCCATTATCTAAATCATTGATGAAGATATTGAACAGAACTGTACCCAGAACCAATCCTTGCGGGACCCCACTCATTATGCCCTTCCAGAATGAGTGTGAAGCACTGATAACTACTCTCTGGGAATGATTTTCCAACCAGTTATGCACCCACTTTATAGTAGCTCCATCTAGGTTGTATTTCCCTAGTTTGTTCATGAGAAGGTCATGCGAGACAGTATCAAAAGCCTTACTAAAGTCAAGATATACCACATCTACTGCTTCCCCCCCATCCACAAGGCTTGTTACCCTGTCAAAGAAAGCTATCGGGTTCGTTTGACATGATCTGTTCTTGACAAATCCATGTTGACTGTTATTTATCACCTTATTTTTTCTATGTGTTTGCAAATTGATTGCTTAATTATTTGCTCAATCATCATTCCGGGTACAGAAGTTAAGCTGACTGGTCTGTAATTCCCTGGATTGTCCTTATTTCCCTTTTTATAGATGGGCACTATATTTGCCCTTTTCCAGTCTTTTGGAACTTCTCCCGTCTTCAATGACTTTTCAGAGATAATTGCTAATGGCTCAGATATCTCCTCAGTCAGCTCCTTAAGTATTCTAGGATGCATTTCATCAGGCCCTGGTGATTTGAAGGCATCTAACTTGTCTCAGTAATTTTTGACTTGTTCTTTCCCTATTTTAGACTCTGATCCTGCTTTATTTTCACTGGCATTCACTATGTTAGACGTCCAATCGCCACCCACCTTCTTGGTGAAAACCGAAAGAAAGAAGTCATTAAGCACCTCTGTCATTTCCATATTTTCTGTTATTGTCTTTCCCCCCTCATTGAGTAATGGGGCCTACTCTGTCCTTGGTCTTCCTCTTGCTTCTAATGTATTTGTAGAATGTTTTCTTGCTTCCTTTTAGGTCCCAAGGGAGTTTGATCTTGTTTTGTGCCTTGGCTTTTCTAATTTTGTCCCTACATATTTGTGTTATTTGTTTATATTCATCCTCTGTAATTTGACCAACTTTCCACTTTTTGTAGGACTCTTTTTTGAGTTTTAGATCATTGAAGATCTTCTGGTTAAGCCAGGGTGGTCTCTTGGCTTACTTCCTATATTTCCTATGCAGTGGGATAGTTTGCTCTTGTGCCTTTAATAATGTCTCTTTGAAAAACTGCCAACTGTCTTCAATTGTTTTAACCCCCTTAGACTTGCTTCCCATGGGATTTTACCGACCAACTCCCTGAGTTTGCTAAAGTCTGCCTTCTTGAAATCCATTGTCTTCATTGTGCTGTTCTCCCTCCTACCATTTCTTAGAACAGAGGTGGGCAAACTACAGCTCGTGGGACCATCCTGCCCAGCCCCTGAACTCCTGGTCCGGGAGGCTCGCCCCCGCCCCTCCCCTGATGTTCCCCCTCCCCTGCAGCCTCAGCTCACTGTGCCGCTGGCACAGTGCTCTGGGCGGCAGGGCTGCAAGCTCCTGGGGCAGCGCAGCTGCAGAGCCGTGGCCTGGCCCAGTGCTCTGCACGGCGCGGTTGCCTGTCCTGGTGCAGCAGCGCCGCCAGCCACCGGTGTTCCAGGCAGCGTGGTGAGGGGGCAGGGAGCGGGGGAGTTCAGGGGGTGGTCAGGGGTGTGGATAGGGGTCGGGGCAGTCAGAGGGCGGGGAACAGGGTGTTGAATGGGAGCAAGGGTACCGGGGGGGCAGAAGTCAGGAAGGAGAGGAGGGGTTCGATGGGGCGGTGGAGGGCAGTTAAGGGTGGTAGGTCCGGGGGCGGTCAGGGAGAAGGGATGGTTGGATGGGGCAAGGGTCCCGGGGGGGGGCAGTCAGGAAAGAGAGGGGAGGTTGTATGGGGTAGGGGGTCCGGGAGTGGTCAGGGGACAGAGAGTGGGGGGGTGGATAGGGCAGGAGTTCTGGGGGGGGCCGTCAGGGGGCGAGAAGCAGGGGGGAGTCAGATAGGGGGTGGGGGCCGGGCCATGCCTAGATGTTTGGGGAGGCACCGCCTCCCCTAACTGGCCTTCCATACAATTTCAGAAACTTTAAGCGGCCCTCACGCCAAAAAGTTTGCCCGCCCCTGCGTTAGAATCATGAATGCTACCATTTCATGATCGCTTTCACCCAAATTGCCTTCCAATTTCAAATTCTCAACCAGTTCCTCCCTATCTGACAAAATCAAATCTAGAACAGCCTCCTCCCCTAGTAACTTTTTCCACCTTCTGAAATAAAAAACTGTCTCCAATACATTCCAAGAACTTATTGGATAATCTGTGCCCTGCTCTGTTATTTTCCCAACAGATGTCTGAGTAGCTGAAGTCCTCCATCACCACTGAGTCCTGTGCTTTGGATGATTTTGTCAGTTGTTTAAAAAAGCCTCATCCACCTCTTCTTCCGGGTTTGGTGGTCTTTAGTAGACCCCCTACCATGACATCACCCTTGTTTTTTATCCCTTTTATCCTTACCCAGAGACTTTCATCAAGTCTGTCTCTTATTTCTATCTCATCCTCAGTCCAAGTGTATACATTTTTAATATATAAGGCAACACTTCCTTCCTGCGGCAGCGGTTTCTGAGCAATAGAGCCCTTTGGTTCTTGAATATTACAGAACCTGAGGTCACTCGTTAATATATTTTCCCTTTTTAGGCTTGTTCCATTCACCCCTAATCACTTCCTCAGAGGAGAAGCAAAGGGGAATTGCTGCCTGAGCGGAAAAAATTTACTGAGGCTTAATTCAGGTTTCAGAGCCAGACAGCTCACCTTCCTCAGTGGAGGAGGAGGAGGAAGAGGGGTCTGAGGAGTTGTATCTCCTGTATTTTTTGGTACTTTTTCTTTCCCCTTTTAGCCTTTTTTAGTTTTTAACTTGTTTTGTGCCCTTTAGGAGCCTTGATGCAGCTTTGGTAAGCCCTCTTGTGACTAGCCTTGCTTTGGATCTGCAGTTGTTTCGACAAGTCTCTCAGAATGCTCCCCACTGGGTCCCATTCAAGGGGAAGGGGGGAAACTCATTGTCAGAGCCCTCCTGGTTGGCTTGGGGGGGGGGGGAAGGGGGCTGGTGAGAAGCCCTGTCTCTCTTCCCAGGGTGCGCAGGACCCACTTTAAGACTTGGAGGGGGACGACTTGTGGCCACACAAGCCTGTTCTGCAGCGGTCCCCTAGGACTTTCCCCCTCAGTTGAGTGGTCAGGGTCCTTCACCCTTTTGGAGCCTCTCCCTGCTCTACACTGGAGTTCTCAGTCCAGGTTTCCCCCGTTGGAGTCACAGCAGCTCTGGTAGGTAATGGACTCCTCCTGCTGGTCAGACTCATAGCCCTGGGACCTAACAGAGCTAGGGACAGAAGACTGGATGAAGGCTGGGCACAACTCAGCACCTTCCAAGTCTAGGAAAGCAGTCTCAAATACAGAGCACCGCTTGTATTTGACCTGATACTTTCTTGGCTGTTCTACCATGCCCGTAAGGGGTAGTGGAGCCGGCAGGGACATGCTGCAGTGGAGGCTCAGGAAGGGTTAAAACCCCGAAGGGTTAACCAATCCCAGGAGGAGGAGGAGGAATACTGAGGAGGGAGAACACTGCTCCCTGTGCCCAAAAAACTGGGCCGAAAAGTTAAAATAGGAAGAGGAAGGGCAGGAGAAAAAAGCCTCCACTGTCTGGCAGCAAGCAGGAGTGGTCAGACTATGTGGTGCCAAAACACTGATCTGCAGCTGTGAGCTGCAGAGAGAGGAGAGCAGCCCATATCTCCAGGACTGTGGGAGACATTGGGCTGGAGAAAGGTAGGAAGTGCTATAGTGATATATACAGTCTAGATTCCCGGTTTAGAAGCCAAATCATCACTTAAACATTATTTGTTGATTATCACAGCAAGACTTTTAAAGCACAGACCTCTTAATTCCTCTGTTATAAAGGGGGCTTCTTAGGTACTCCACCTCCCTCTACATATCAGGCCTTACCATTACTCCAATAGTTACCCTGAGATATGCTCTACAGCAAAGATGACTATGTGTCAGGACCTAGCCTTTTCTACTTTCTCAAAGGGTGTGTTCTCAGCAGAATATTACATCCCATTTCACCACAGATACTCTCCTATATACATGGAAAATCATCAGGCTCCAGGGATATGGCTCTGAAGATTTCTCATGAATACCACTCTCTGATCACAGAATCACCAGAGCAACAGCCCCACTTCCTTGTAGGAGGTAAGCCAAAGGCCTTTTGAATTCCAGTTTCTGGATAACTTGCAGTACACACAATGGCCCAGCTTTGCAGAACCATGGTTCCACCTACATGTAAGTTGAGATTTGTGCATATAGGTGCCACAAAACATGCCCAAATCGTGACTTGCAGGTATGCCCTGGGCACTGAGCATGGACAAATCAGGCACATACAAAAGTAGGTGCATGGATGTGAAGCAAATCTGCATAATTATAGGAATCTACCAAATCACAGGTCCAACTGAACAAAAGACCAACTTAATGGATACTGAAAATGGAACTCTTCCTTCCACATTTGCATAGTACTACATGCCCTAGTAATAGTGCCTTTTATCCCCTTACCTCTCGCTGCTGCTGGTTTAAACTATGTGAATTCCTCTGGCAAAGTGCAATTGTTTTCACTAAGGTATCTTCAATATCCTTTAATAAGTGGAGTTCTGTTGATTCTAGGTTAATGAAAAACAAAGATTACAACATGGTTCAGATAGTTTACCATGCCATTACTGCTAAATCATTCCAAAAAATAAAACCATGCTGCTCACCTAATAATCTCTTCCCTGTATCACAAACAACTGTTATGAAGACAGGCTCTGACCCTTTTTTTGGATTCAGATCTATAGCAGAATAAACTGTGCTTTGCAAAATGCTTTATGCAACCACATCTGAGTTTTGGCTTAGATATGCCTTGACACTGATTAAAAACATCACATTTTTATTTGATGTTATTGAGTCCTGGAGCTCATGAACAGAGAGCGTAGTAGGAACCACCCTATGTTTCCTGCCAATGTAGCAGAGCTGCTTCCTTTGGGTTATTTGCCTAGTTTTCGGTAATGGTAAAAACTAATACAAAGTGCTGTAAGGCTGTAATATTTGTTTGCTGCAGAAGCAACTGGTAAATTTCTTCATTTCATTACTGTATGTTTCCTGACAAAGAGCATGCCCACAGTGAGGTACACAGAGTAGCAGGTTTCAAAAAACAGAAACTGCTACATCAGACCACTGATCAACCCAGTCTAGTTGTGGCCTACTTCCAAGAGTGGCCAATACCAATTACTTCAGGGAAAAAAAATGTTAAAAACCTCACCCTGGACAATCATTACACAACCTGTTCAAAAGGGAAGCTTCTTTCTATACCCTGACAAGTTAATGGTTGGCTTATTCCTGAAACAGGAGAGAGGTAATATCATATTTGTCCTATCTAATATAACTACAGATGATGTCATCCATATACATGTCTGATGGCTTTTTACTCCTAGTAAGCTCTTGGCCTGAACTATATCGTGTGGCAATGAACTGTACAGGCTAATTCTGCTTTGTGTAAAAAGACTAAATTTAAAAGGAAACCAGTATGTGCAAAATGCTGAATGTATTTGCTAGCTTCTTCACCATGCACACTGCTAAGTGCAAATGCATCAAACCACTAAGTTGTGACATGATTGTAGTTTCTCATAAAAGTTTTACTTTGGATTCCAGCATCAGCCATATTCTCTCTAGAGAGGAACGCATTTAGCTCCTCACGACCGCTTTATTAGGGATTGAGGGACTTTTTGGCAGTCCATAACTCCAGGATATATAATGTAGTCTTTTTCTCATTGTTTCTTCAACCAAGAAGACACTCAATCTGTAAGATGAAAGGATCACTATGTGGAAGATTTCTCTGTCCCTGGAATCCTGAAATGGGATCAGTTACTGCCAGATGTCTCATTTTCAAGGACAAAAGTCATTAGCTGTTAGATCTTCCTGTTGTGAAATTAGAATCATGAGATAAATTTCTGGCAGATCACCACAGTGCCAATCATGACCACAAGGGATCACAGAGCAGCAACTGAACTGTGACAATCCATTGAGGCTCTTGTGAGTTAAAAATCTGAGAATCGCTGGATGATGAAAGTTCACTTGAATTGCTATGATAGCTAAGTTAGCATTTTAAATTCTAGCACTTCTATTTCAGAGAACATACATCTCATGGGAAAACTGAAGGTAAAATAGTTTTTAATTAAAATCAAAACCAACAGCTTACCTTCAATTTCACATGTAAGCATCAGCAACTTGCTTCGTAATTGCTAAAACAAATCAAAATATATCTTAGACCATTAAAGTCACAGGGTTTATACAAAGGGCACTTTGTTACCTCAGCATGACTACTGCAGTGCATAGACCCTCATATGTGGGGAACAATCTGCAAGTTAAACTTTGACTAAGATAATCAAAATCAAGTCTCAATCTGTTACAAAGACAACATTCAAAATGGAAAGCAAATTTAAACCAATGCAGAGACGTCTGCTGAGTCTGCAGACAGCCTGGAACATAGCTCTGACAAAAGCTAACTGCTGTTGTAATAACTAGACCTACCAATTTACCATAATTGTGAATTCAACTGTCAAAAGTGAGTGAAAGCTCATAAAACGTCACAATAATCTATAATAATAAATGTTGATGTGTAAAAGGGCAAAAGGGAGACAAAAAGACTATGTTAGTTCGAACAAAAAGGCCTTCTGCTGTAATTCAGGAATTGTTTTCAGATCATGCCTGGTAAATAAGAGAAGTGGGGGGCCTGAAACCAATGAACACAAACTGGCGTGTCAGAATTAGGCCTAACTGGTGAACAAAATAATAAGGGGATGAGCTATTCCAGCTATCAATCCCTTTTGGGTCCTAAAAAGAGACCACTGTCTGACTGAAAGATGAGAGCAGGAGAAGGTGTGAGCTTCACCATCCTGGGTGCCACCCCCCGTGTCTCCTGGGATCCTGGACCTTCTTCATCCTAATTCTGAGAGATGTCCTAACCAGACTGGGCCACAGAGAGGGACTCAGGTGACATCACCATCTCCACCTCTACCCGATCCTGCTAAATCCCAAGCACTGCCTGGAAATGTGAGATTCTGCCTTCCCCCCTTCCCCAATCTGTCATTTTCCTTCCCTACCCTATTTATTTCTATTCTTACACCTCTCTCCTTTTTCTGTATATTTTGCATCCTGTGACCAGAAAAAGACAGCTAAGTGAAATGCCCTAAACAGTCCAAGTTTGCCAGGTCTCAGAGTGGTTGTTCAAATCATACGCTGTGCCTGTATTTCTCCAACAGTGAGGCTGCAAGTTAGAGCTGACACCAGAGATAGACGCTGCATTTGTTAATTTTGCTGTTCTTTTTTTCGCCCTTCTTGTGTGTTTTCTCTTGTTTCGTCTTCTAGAAAACAGGACTGGACTTTAACAAACCAAACAAAACAAACAAACAGCTCCAGCCCATCAACTAACTTTTTCTCTTTTCCCCAGAAAGGAGAGTTATCACCTAAAAGACTGTCAAATAAGGAGTTTTTTCCTTCAAGAGGCTCTCTAAAGGGAAAGGGAAGTTGTTAAAATGAAAGCCTCACTTAACTCTTTACATTTCAAATGCTTAAACTGTTTCTCTCTCTTTTCTGTATCTTTAATAAAAGGTTAAAAAGGACACTTAATGTGTTTGCCATGATATTAAGCAGGCTGAGATCTCTGAATATCAAACACTGAACCTTGTTTACAACTGTTTAATGTTGGACAGTTTCAGGGTTCCGTTACCACCTCTGACTCTTTGGGCACTTTATGCCATCTAAATTAATACAATATTGCCCTCATTCATCTCAGCAGAACAACACTGAAAACTAATAATGACATTTTAGTGTCAACACAACCTATTTCGCTGCTGATCATTTCAGCAGAAGCGTTCAGCTTTGGAATACAGGACATCAGTTTACCATACCTCAAGCATTACTAGGAAGGCACCATGAATGTCTCCTTTCTTCTCCAGCAGGTAGGAGGAAGCTTCATGGAGCAGGTGTTTCTGGGTAATCTGGGCAAAAAAATAGCCTATTTTAAAGAATCTGCTGTTTCTGTTGTTAGATAGAATGGAGTGATTGCATTGGTCAGAGTGGACTTCACATTTCCTGTGCATCCATGTGCTCATGATCCTGGATATTCCCCATCTGAGGCATACAGACATTTTCACGTGGGATGGAGTGTCTTCATTCCTAATCTCACACTATAACTATTAAAAAGGGAATTCCAAGCTTAAATAGAAACGAACAAAAATCAAAATCAAGGAAAGATTATGAGCCATACTAATCAAATACAGGAGAATAAGAATGTCTATAAGCTGTAAAGTACTGGAAGTGCTGCCTACAGAAGTACCAGTCTCTTATGGTTTCAAGCACCTTCCAACACTTTTACCAGCCACAACAATAGAGAGCTCTATTCCCTAGTTACATGTAAAAGAAAAACACCACATACTGCCATTAGAATGTGAATGTTTGTATGTTTACATATGAAACAGACTGTAATCTAATTGAATTGGCTTGAAAGACATTCCCTAAAACAAACACTTTACACAGGATCTAACCCAGGGGTGGGCAAACTACGGCTTGCACCAGGCGGCTCAGCCATGCTCCGGTGCCTGCGGATGGGGTAGGGTGCAGACGCTGCCTGGTTGCGCCTCCACATAGGAGCCGGAGAAGGGACATGCCACTGCTTCCGGGAGCTGCTTGAGGTAAGCATCGCTCGGAGCCTGCACCCACTGAGCCTCTCCCCACACCCCAACCCTCTGCCCCAGCCCTGATTCCCTTCCCACTCTCCAAACCCCTTGATCCCAGCCAAGAGCAACTTCCTGCACCCCAAACCTCTCATCCGGAACCCCACCCCAGAGTCTGCACCCCTTCCTGCACCCCTGCCCCAGGGCTGATCCCCCTCCCGCCCTCCAAGCCCCTTGGTCCCAGCCCAGAGCACACTCCTACACCCCAAACTCCTCCTCCCCAGCTCCACCCCAGAGCCCGCACCCCAACCCCAATTTTGTGAGCATGCATGGCCCGCCATACAATTTCTATTCCCCAATGTGGCCCTCGGGCCAAAACGTTTGCCCACCCCTGATCTAACGAAATGACAGAAGAAAAGATTCCATTCTGAAGACTTAGATCCTCTCCTCAATGAGCTGAGAACTGAATCTGGAAATTAGTAAGTTAAGTTTTAAAAAGAGCAGCAGCTAAACTGCTCTCTGGCACCACACAGGCATCATTATGAATAGGATCAAAGCATGTTAGAATCAGATTTTACAGCATTTCCCAATTCTTCTTTATTTCTTAACCATGTGAGAATAACAATTAAGAACTGGGCTAATATAATTGTGACCTAGACTGGAGCATAGCTCTGATTGTCCTGTCCATGCTGACTGCCTAAACCATGACAGAAACTCATTTGATAGGAACTGCATTTAACTAAGTTTAAACACCTTTACTAAAATCTGACTGAATGTGGATGAGCACTCACGCTGTACCAGCCTTACCTGAATGGTCTCTTCCAGTCTGTAGAACTCCAGAACCTGCAGTGTCTCTAAAACATGGTCAGGATTGTAGTGACACATCAACTCAATGAACTGTTCAGTGACACAGGGAGATATCTGTAGCATGTCCTGATTGATACCTTCCCTGGAACACAGACAGGAATTTTAATTGCTATTGTATCTCATTCAAGCAGTAGACATGTTAGATGAAAGTAAAAGGCTGCATGCAGCAGACAAAACACAGGTTACAAACCCAGAACTAAACCTGAAGAACGCCTGCCCTCTATAATGGCTCCCTTACAGAACAATGTCAAATTCAAGAGCTCGGTCCTTCCCAAGAAGTTCTGTGGTTTGAGCCCAGGATACCTAAAAGGTCACCTGAAGCTTTAAAGGGAACGGGTATCCCCAGCAACCTTCCCAAAGATCTCTGGGCCAGAGGCTAGCTGCACACACCAAGCCATGATTAGCTGATTAATCTGTTAAGACTGCCAAACCACTATTAACACAGCATGTAAATATAGTCCAGCCCCTCTGCCTCAGCATGGGGTGAGGGGTGGACTAGGTGACATCTCAAGGTCTCTTCCAGCCTTACATTTCTATGATTTTATAATTGTCCCCTAAATTTAGATATAAATTTGTTCATGCTTCTCAGCTCTTTGTTCTGGTAAAAACAACAGGCACAGCAGGTACATCACCCAAACACACACCACAAATGAATGGATTTCATTGCACTTGTTTGCAATAGAAACACTGTCTTTCCTGGGAAGTGACCAGGAAATGGAAATGAAAATGTAATGAAAGCTTTGATAAGAGAACTGTAGAAATATACACTTCTCTCTATTTACCATCACTGCTTATCAGTCATGGACACAAGGGCACTGGGTTTTAAATTTCCCATGGCAATTTCTATTAACCCCCATGCCCCTAATTTAAAATAAAACTCTCGCTAAATTAAATGGGCCAGATTAATCTCTGACGTATTTCCCGTAACTTCAGTGTAGTTACATTAGGGGGATGAATCTAGTCTCATGTGCTGCCATAAAAACATTTGTATTTGAGACATTAAACTCATTTGTTCCTCTAGGAATCTCTGTTTTAATAAAACCTCTGCCTGAAAGAGGATATAAACATTCATACGGATTGGAGAAAGACAGATGTTTTTGAAGGGGCTTGAATCATGGTTCTTCCGTCTGACATGCTACAAAGATTGGACATTTAAAAAAAATGTTTTTTAATAAGCTGATGTAGATATTCTTTGACTGTTCAGCAGCCATGAAATTAAGTTATAACCTTGCAGATCAGGCCTTTTGAAGTAAATAAACCAAATCAATTTACAAAACTACTGTGAAAAAAAGTTTTAATATTTCATAAAGTGCAAACAAATTATATTGCTAAAGCTCATTTTGAAGTATATCCCCATTACACACACACACACAAATCCACAGCACTGGCAACACAACATAATCAGTAGAAGCTTGTGTGTTATGAATAATAAACTACTCCAATAATCTAAGGTCTCTTCAGAGAGAATTTCTTAAGAAGAGGACAGGTCAGGGGAATATTGTCAATAAAGAAACTAAATTCTTGGGCTTCCACCTCCTTCGCTCTGTAGTGATAGCTGCAAAACTAAGTTCACTGGACTCATTTAAATTCTATTAAGGATCATTCTTCTGCACCTAGAATCCCACTTATGTTTTCCTTATTGGTCATTTTGGCATGTGCCATCAATCCATTATGTCCATTTAATTCTATTATTTTGGACCTCCAGCAATACTGCTGAAGCCCTGAGAGAATTAAATGGACTTTATTCATATTTACAGCCATGTTGTACAAATGTGAACAGTGCAGGAATTCAGGTAGTGCAAAGAGGCAGGGTCTGTGGCCTGACTGTGGTTTGTTGAATGTCAGTCCTATACAGGAAGTAGAGATATTTTGTACAATCAAATTCAAAAGTTGATATTATGCTTTTAAGAATGACTTCCTGTTGATGGTTTGAACACACAGTGTAATGTATGTGCTTATGATCAGACTAAGAGGGAAGTGGCCACTTCCTAACTATTTCAGGGCTAAATTGGATGAGTTTATTACCTGGAGATTTATGAAACCTATTGCTGTTGACAAGAAAAATATTGAAGTCCAGTGCAATTTCTCCCTTCTTTGGGGCTCATTTATCACAATAATCTGATGGTGATACTGTAGCACAAACACAGGCAAATTCAAAATCCAGATGGCAGTAACACCTGTTCATCAATATGCAAGCCAAACATCTGGAGCACACAGACAGTCATACTGAAAATTTATGAACTGAGAATTATCACTGTACAGGATTGTGTGTTCAGTTCTGGGCATCTCAATAAAGTAACTGACAAATTTGTGGATTCTTAGAGAACAATAGCAGAAGCTTAGACTGCTGGTAATCAGAAGAGAAAAACAGGCAAAGCAAGTTTTCAGAAACGGAATTTTGTCCTTATGCTAATTTCACCCCTTTTCCTATGGAACCACTTTTGTAACTGCACAATACAGTTTAATGCAGGGAGAGACTCCTACCATGGACATCTCAACTGATAATCACTCCCCAACTGGCCCTACCCCTTTAAGAAGCCACACTCAGGCCTTTCTGGGCTAGGCTCACCAGCATGAGGTTAGCGTATAGCAATCCCAATGTAAAAACCCAGTCACAGAGAGCAGAAGTACCTTTTATGTATGAAGTGTATCTATCTTGACTGGCCCTGTCACTCGCAGACTAGTCTCCTGTGGTTTGCAGAGACTTTAGCTCCTATCTCAAGGAGAATAACTTTGTCCTCAGAAGAGACAGCCTTTTATAGCAGCAGCTACAGTGGAGCTCAGCTAATCAATTTCTTGCCTCTCTTTGGATCTGTATTAGCTCCTTCTCTGCCTTCATGATGCAAGTGTCTGCAAATGTTTGTGTAATGTGAAAAATCACAAAATCTTAAAGACCTGGGATGGAAAAGCCTTGTTAGCGCATCTGGATCATTCCCATGTCAAGGCAGAATTGTACCCTACAATGTTTTATGGTCATGTGTGTATTTATGCATTTATAAATGTGTTTACAGCATTTATATTTGTTTACACTCTTTAACTAAAGAGTTATGATTTTGAGCAGAAAGTTATAAACTATCCAATTTACTTACATACCTTGGGTCAAGGAGACTTCTCAAAAATTGGAAAAGCAAGAACTGGTCCTGAATAGTGGGGAAAACAAAAAAGAATTAATATTTTAATATAATAATCTGGTGTTGAGTTGTCTGAAGTTATACCCATTGAAAGAAATATTATTCACTCTTATGGGACTGATGCTCATGAAGAGTCTGGCCAGAGCCGCTGCCTTGAGCAAATCTCCTAAACCAGTTTCACTTGGTATAATTCCTCCTAGCCTAGCGATTGTAAAAGGACTACATGATCGTTATGAACAAGTGCTAGCCATCCGGTCTTAGAAACCCTGCAGCTGTGCTGTCAAGTGAAGCAACCTGAGCTTCATAGATAGATACATTTTAAGGCCAAAAGAGATTATGATCTAGTAGTCTGACCTTCACAGGCTATAGAATTTTACCCAGTGATTCCCACATCTAAAACCTAACTTGTGGCTGAACTAGAGCATCTTTGGAAAGTCATTCATCTTTAGTTAAGAATTCGTGATGGAGAATTTACGACATTGCTTGGCAATCTATTCCAATGGTTAACTACCTTTACTGTAAAAGAACTCTCTCTTATTTCAGTTTGAATTTGTCTAGCTTCAACTTCCTCCTCTTTGGATTGCACTATGTCTTTGTCTGCTAGATTAAAGAGCTCTCCATTGTTAGATACCTTTTTCCTGGATAGGTAATTACAGACCATCAACTCTGAACCTTCTCTTAGATAAGAGAAATCAACTGGACTCCTTAAGTTTTTCACCATAAGACTCTTTTCCAGACTTTAAATCACTCTTGCAGCTCTCAATTTTTAACATCTTTTTAGAAACCAAGACACCAGCTCTGAACACAGTATTCCAGCAGTGGTCTTACCAAAGAGTGGATAAACTTTGCTGCCACACCACTGTGACAACAGATCTTGACTCTGAGAGGATCTTTAGACCGAACAAGCAGCTCTAAAACACAGGCCTGTAACACACAAGTTTTAAGAGCCTTGTGCAGAAGCAAATGCTGCATGGAGTGTCAATCCTTTGAGCCCTTTCAGGAAGTCTTATAGACAACACAGTCCCTGACAGCATCCTTCCTTCAACATTTATCATAGAAATCAGAAATGGGACTCACCCCTTAAGTGCAGGTTATTTGCTGGATCTACCAGAATTGGCAAAGCTTGTGGTATCAAACAACGAAAAGCTGTTGAAACTATCTAATAAACTTATCAAAAACCAAGACAATCTAACCAAGAGCAGAACTATTTATTATAACTATCACAACAAAAATGGAGGTTGGTTCTGTACCTCCCCAGCAGCAAGACAGATAAGAACAGACTGTCTATATAAAATTGGCTTGATGGACAGACATGTTTGAATGGATCCTGGCAGGCACTATGTTTGGGGCAGCTAGGAAAGCAGCTCTTTTACACCTTGTTTAGGGACTCAAGAGTGAGAATCATAGAATATCAGGGTTGGAAGGGACCTCAGGAGGTCATCTAGTCCAACCCCCTGCTCAAAGCAGGACCAATCCCCAATTTTTGCCCCAGATCCCTCAATGGCCCCCTCAAGGATTGAACTCACAACCCTGGGTTTAGCAGGCCAATGCTCAAACCACTGAGCTATCCCTCCCCCGAATGGAATGTATTGATGCCAAGCACAGAAGGGCATAGCAGCTTCTTACTAAAGGGAATAGTCTGACTCCTTGCTATATATTTGTACAGAGGAGAGCACCAAGGGTTCCATTTGTAAGGATTTAGACGTGTTTGGAAGTGATGAGGAAGTTACTCACCTTGTGCAGTAATGATGGTTCTTCGAGATATGTCCCCCTATGGGTGCTCCACTGTAGGTGTGTGTGCGCCCCTGCACCTCTAATCGGAGATTTTTGGTAGCAGTGTCCCGTAGAGCCGGTGCACGTGCCCTCCCTCCCTCATGGTCTGCCTTGAGGCTATTTAGCACTGCACAGACGAACCCCCCTCACTTCCTTCTCTACCGCACAGCCCTATCAAGAACTTTGCAGTAGAGGGGAGGAGGGTGGGTTGGGGAGCACCCACAGGGACACACATCTCAAAGAACCATTGTTACTTCACAAGGTTAGTAACTCCTCCTTCTCCTTCTAGTAGTGTCCCTATGGATGCTTCACTGTAGGTGACTCCTGAGCAGTACCCACCACTGGAGGCTGGGACTTCGGAGTGGAGTCTTTTACTACAGAGAGTACTGTGGAGTCGAAGATGGTGTCAGCGGCCAAATCTTCAGCGATTGCATAATATTCTGCGAAAGTATGGGCAGAGGCCCAAGTCGTTGCTCTATAGATTGCTGAGATAGAGGTATCTCTACAGAATGTGACTGAGGTAGAAATGACCTCATGGAGTGTGTATGGACTCTGGATGGAAGCTAGTTGTGCCCTTGATAAGTGACTAATGCAACTAGAGACCCATTTGGATAGTCTTTGAGCTGATATCACAGAGCATTTGGATCTTTCTGTGGACAAAAGGAAGAGTTTAGGGGATTCCCTGAAGTCTTTAGTCCTGTCCAAGTAGAATGCTAATGTCCTTCTAATATCTAGCATATGCACAATTATCTCCCAGGTGTTACAATGTGGTTTTTGGGAAAAAACAGGGAGATGGATCTGTTGATTCATATGGAAAGTGCAGAGAAAGTAGGGAGAAACTTGGGATAACTTAGAGTTACTTTGTCTTTTTTTAAAAAAAGGCTGTGACTGATGCATGTGCCATCAGGGCCGCTATTTCTCCTATGTGCCTAGCTGAGGTGATGGAAATTAGAAATGCTGTCTTCATGGACAGGTGAAAGAGAGAACAAGTTGCCCTGGACTCGGAAGAAGGTCTATTCAAAGCCCTGAGAACTAGGTTAAAGTCCCAGGCTGGAGCAGGTGGTGTCACACGTGGGAAGAGATTCCCAATGCCCTTAAAGAATCTACTCATTAGTGGGTGAGCAAACACCAAGTGGGAAGCCAATTTCGTTGCGAGATGAACCTTAAGGGAGCTGAGTGAGAGTTTAAAATGTAGTGCAAAATCAGAGGGAGAAAGATGAGGTTGGGTCTGTGTGTTTGGAATGACACAAACTTGGAGTCATTTCCATTTTGTAGATAAGTATGTTGAGTGGTCAACTTTTGGTTGTGTTGCAACACATCTTTCAGCTTGTCAGAGCATTCTGCCTTTAAGACTTAGAACTAAGAAGAAGCCAAGCCTGGAGGTGGAGGACCCGCGGGTTGGGGTGAAGGGTCAGCCCATTGTTTTGAGAGAGCGGGTGAGGGATGGGCTGAAGAGAAACAGGAGGGCATATTGCCATCTGTGTCAGGTAAGGGAGCCAGACTTGTCATGGTCAAGAGGGGCAATCAGAATAACTCTCGCTTTGTCTTGCTGAATTTTCAACAGAATCTTGGATAGAGTAGGAAACTGGAAAAAGACGTACAAGTGGGCCCTGTCTTGTGGGAAGATGAGGGCAATTGCCAGTGAATGTTTCCCCAGGCCAGCCCTGGAGCAGTAACAAGGACCTTTCTTGTTCCGTTAAACAACAAAGAAATCCATAGTCATGGTTCTTCAAAGGGTGGATATATCTTGAAGCACCTCTGAATTCAGTACCCACTCATTGTCGTGAGAAAATTGCAACGGAGACTGTCGGCTGTATCCTTGGTAGACAGATAGCTGAGATGAGCACATTGTGATGAGTGCATCAATTCCAAAGTTTGAGTGCTGTCCTGTAGAGGGAAGGAGATCTGGCAGCTCCTTGGCGGTTTACACAAAACATACAGGTCACATTAAGTCCATCATGACCTTTGTGTGTTGTTTTTGAAGAAAGGCAGAAAGTGTGCACAGGCACTCCTGACAGCCCTTCGCCCCAAAAGAGCTTTATGGAAGGTCATTTCTGTGGAAGGCTATTTGTCTTGAACCTTGTGGTTGTGTAGGTGATCTCCCCAGAGTATTAGGCAGATGTGTCCCAGGGTGGTGAATGCAAGTAGCAAGAGGAATGCTCTCGCTTGTACTGCATCAGGGTTGGTGCTGATAAAGTCTAGTCACTGTACCGTGGTTAGTATGTCGCTACAATGAAGAGAAACTTGGAGAATACCCTGTGTGGAGCAGTCTGTACTGAAAATGATCCTGCCCCAAAGGTAAGCAATAGGAAATCTCCTGTATGAAGGTTGTATTGAGATATGGAAGTAGGCACCCTGTAGGTTCAGGGCTAGAAATCAATCTCCTTCCTTTAGAGCTGGTCCTAACTGCTGTGAAGTAGGGCAAGGTGACTTCTGAATGGCATGACAGGTGTATAGATGGTAGCTGATTCTGTAAGGTATCATTGTTCAGGCCCTCGACCAGCTCATCAAAAGTGCTTATAAGAGACAGTTTGAGAAGTCATGGACTGGGGTGCAGACTGTTCCCACTTTGAGCCCTGGTCCTCTTACACTGTGGCTCATAACAGCACTGAGATGGTGGGTATTGAGAAGATTGTGACCTGTGGTGCAGTGGAGAGGTATATCTTCTCTTCTGTAACACAGTGTAGATTCCTAAGGAGTATAATGTGGTCTGAGAATCCTTCAGGATGTGTAGAGAAAAATCTGTCTTCTCCGTAAAGAGTTTGGCCCTTCAAATTGGAAGTCTGTAGCTCTTTGGGCAATCTAGAGAGGTGTAGCCAAAAAAGTCAAAAAAAACCAACCAACCAAACAAAAAAACCACAACACAACCCACCTCAGTTCCACTGTCATGGAGACTTGGGCAGGCAGCTGTAACAGCTACATCCGGTGCTGTCTCTAGGACCAGTCTGGCTATTAACTGACCGTCTCTAAGAATGGTCTGAATCTGTTCTTTTTGTGTTCCCAGTAATGTTCCAGAAACATATTGGGTTTCCCATAATTAATAAAATTGTATTTGGCCATGACAGTTTGGTAATTTATGACTCTAAACAGTAATGTTGTCGATGAATACACCATCTTGCCAAGCCTGATCGTATGGAGTTGACTTGGCATCATGTTGCGGATGTTGAAAACAAAGTCTGCCTCTTTGAGTAGAGATGTACGGGGTTTTTTTGGTTTGTTTGTTTACACTCTGTTGCTGGATGGTGCAATGGAGGCTGGTGTCTGCCAGATTACTTTGGTAGGATCTAGAATCGTCTCATTGATTGGGAGGACAATTCTAGATGAGGCGGTGGTGTGCAGAATTTCCACCAACTTGTGATGTGTATCTGCCACCTCCTGTAGGGGAATCTGCCACCCTCTTGGTAAGATCCAGAAAGTTCCTAAAATCTTCACCTAGTGATGAGGGGTGGGCAGCACAGCCTCATCTGGGAGACATGAGGAGAAGCGTGCTGGAGGGGTAGATTCCTCTTCAGGTTCTTTTTCCTGTTCTGAAAAAGCTTCCTCCTGCCCTGACTCAGGTGTCTGGACAGCCAGGCTGTAGCAAACCATCTGGTGGACTCTCCCTGAGAGACATAGGGAAGGTCGCGACATATGTGTGTACGTCACCCAAGAATTATAATATGGCCTTCGGGGGGAGTGAGGGAGAAAGGTGGGCATGGGCGGTGGGCTTACCTCAGGGGGCCCGTACTGCGATTGTAAGTTAGCTTGATGGAATTGGGGGGTACCCTTGTAGTGTGACAATGGGCCACGAGGGCCAGGAAAATGATCTCCTCCTGGCCAGTGTCAGATTCTTCACTGCGTAAGGGTGGTGCTGACTGTGGTATTGGCAGTATATAGCCCAGTGCCAAGAGCGATTCTGGGTGCCGGGATGTGCTTGATACTGGGGTCCTGGTACCAAGTAATGGGGATTGTGGTTCTTCCCCAATCATCAGGTCTCCAGGGTACCAGAGCTCATGCAGTGCCATGCTTTCATTTGGTACCACAGAGGAATCTCCGTGGTACGCTGTCAGTACTGATAGTTGGGCAAAGCACTCCCTCAATGAGAGTTTTGTTGTGCCCAGTACAGAAAGTTTGTTGGTGCCACTGTTTTAGAGATGGTATGGTAATTGTCTCTCTATGGGTACTGAGGCCACAGGCAGGGGTGGCAGGTTTGTAGAAATTTTGGTGGTGCCCAGAACCTGCCCCCCACCTACCTAAGGCTCTGGGAGGGAGTTTGGGTGGGGGGAGGAGCTCTGGGGTGCAGGCCCTGGGCTGGGGATTAGGGTGCAGGAGGGGTGCAGGCTCTGGGAGGAAGTTTGGATGGGGGAGGGGGTCTGGGGTGCAGGCTCTGGGATGGAGTTTGGGTGCTGGGTGCAGGCTCTGGGCTGGGGGTGTAGAAGGCGGTGAGGGATGCAGACTCTGGGAGGGAGTTTGGGGATAGGAGGGGGTGCAGGGGTGAGGGCTGTGGGTCTGAGGATGAGAGGTTTGGGGTGTGGGAGGGGGCTCAGGGCTGGGACAGAGAATTAGGGTGTGGGGGGATGAGGGCTCTGTCTGGGGCTGGGGTTGAGGGGTTTGGGGCGTTGGAGAGGCTCAGGGCTAGGGCGGAAGGGCAGCCTGCCCTGCCATTAGTGAATGGTGGGCAGTAGGACCCTGTGGCAGCAGTTGATGCGGGGAGCCAGCAAAGCAGAGTCAGCGTGAGGGCTCCCGGGCCGGGGGAGGTGAGAGGTGAGCGGGAGCAGCAAGTGGGGACCAGGGGAAAGACCCGGCCCCAAACACTGGTGTAGCTGGGCCCCCGGGCCCTGAATATTGCTGGAGCCCGGGCACCACATGTGTATATAACTCGCCGCCCCTGGCCACAGGTCTCCAGAGTACCAGAGCAGGTGTGTTACCATGGGCTCACGTGGTACCACAGAGGAGTATCTGTAGTATGCTGTCAGTATCTATGGTTGGGAAAGTGCACCTGGTACCAAAGGTTTCAGAGTAACAGCCGTGTTAGTCTGTATTCGCAAAAAGAAAAGGAGTACTTGTGGCACCTTAGAGACTAACCAATTTATTTGAGCATAAGCTTTCGTGAGCTACAGCTCACTTCATCGGATGCATACCATGGAAAATACAGAAGATATTTTTATACACACAGACCATGAAAAAATGGGTGTTTATCACTACAAAAGGTTTTCTCTCTCCCCACCCCAGTCTCCTGCTGGTAATAGCTTATCTAAAATGATCACTCTCCTTACAATGTGTATGATAATCAAGGTGGTCCATTTCCAGCACAAATCCAGGGTTTAACAAGAACGTCTGAGGAACAGTGTGGGGGGGAAGGAATAAACAAGGGGAAATAGGTTACTTTTTATAATGAATCAACCATTCCCAGTCTCTATTCAAGCCTAAGTTAATTGTATCCAACTTGCAAATTAATTCCAATTCAGCAACCTCTCTTTGGAGTCTGTTTCTGAAGTTTTTCTGTTGTAATATCGCAACTTTCATGTCTGTAATCGCGTGACCAGAGAGATTGAAGTGTTCTCCGACTGGTTTATGAACGTTATAATTCTTTTGACAGATTTCAGAGTAACAGACATGTTAGTCTGTATGCATCCGATGAAGTGAGCTGTAGCTCACGAAAGCTCATGCTCAAATAAATTGGTTAGTCTCTAAGATGCCACAAGTACTCCTTTTCTTTTTGTTATAATTCTTCACATCCGATTTGTGCCCATTTATTCTTTTACGTAGAGACTGTCCAGTTTGACCAATATACATGGCAAAGAGGCATTGCTGGCACATGATGGCATATATCACATTGGCAGATGTGCAGGTGAACGAGCCTCTGATAGTGTGGCTGATGTTATTAGGCCCTGTGATGGTGTCCCCTGAATAGATATGTGGGCACAGTTGGCAACAGGCTTTGTTGCAAGGATAGGTTCCTGGGTTAGTGGTTCTGTTGTGTGGTATGTGGTTGCTGGTGAGTATTCGCTTCAGGTTGGGGGGCTGTCTGTAGGCAAGGACTGGCCTGTCTCCCAAGATTTGTGAGAGTGTTGGGTCGTCCTTCAGGATAGGTTGTAGATCCTTGATATACCAAAGGGTTTCTCTGTGCCGCTCTTTTAGACATGGTACGGTAATTGTCCCCTCTCCTTAGGGGGTAGTACTATGAGAGCATGAGTGTGGAAGCCCCACCATCTCTGTCTCTGGGACCAGTGCCTTCGGGATGGTGCTGCAGAGCAGAGCTCACAGCAGGAGACCCCTTCTCCGGTGCCTGCTTCAGAGCAGAGATCACAGCAGGGGGCCCCTTATAGGTGCCATGCTTCAGAGCTGCTGGTGTCACCCTACCAAGGTGGCTGCGCTGGGGAGCCCCTCTGGCTGGCCAGTTGCTTCGAGGAGCTCTTTTTATGAGCCTTTCCAGGGGTAGTCTGCTGGTGGCTCTCTCTCTCTCTCTCTCTCCCCCCCTCCTTCTCCTCTTCATGACTTGACCCCGAAGGCTCCAGGGATGATCCGGGGTTTCCGGAGTCCCCTGCAGACTGAAGTGTTTTCTCCATAGGGAGGCGTTTTAACTTCAGCTCCCAGCTCCTGTGAGGCTGCCATTTTAGCTGTGGCAGGTAAAGCATTTCTGTGAGGCTCTCCCAGGCACAAAGAGTGTCTGGCCATTACAAGGAATTGACTCCTGGCAGGAGAGGCAGGGCTTGGAGCAGACACACCCAGGCATGCCCCTGGGCAGGGGGCTGTCATCCTCTAGCAGGGAGGAATGCAGAAGAACGCTGTCTTTACCTTTTTTTTTTTAAACTAAAAATAAAAAATTATGAGTCTACTAGTGGGGGGGGGGGGGGAGAATGCCCCCAGACAGGGCAGGAAACTGAAGTTCTTTTCCTTTCTCTCTCTCTTTTTTTTTTAAACCCAAAGGAATAAAATAAAACAAAGAAACATTAGCCTAACTACTTTTAAGAAGAACAAAGGTAACAAAACAAACACTACTTATGCTAATGACACAGATAAGGAAGGGACATCTGCTCATTCCTTCTGAGGCCAGTAGAGAAGGAAGGGGGAGGGGGGGGTTTCCACCCAAGCTGTGCTAAATAGCCTCAAGGCAGACCACGAGGGAAGGAGGGCAAATGCGAGGACTCAATGGGACACTGCTACCAAAAATCTTCAATTAGAGGTGCAGAGGCACACATACACCTACACACATACACCTATGGAGCACCCATAGAGACACTACTCGAAGAAGAAATACACCTTTCTGTTTCAGGCTACACAACTGACCTCAGGCAGGGGGTTGGATGGAAACTCTCCCAGCAACAAGTTATTTCATAAATGCGCAGTTCAGGGGCTTCTACACTTTCCTCTGTTGCAGCTGGTTCTGGCCACTGTCAGAGACTGGACTAGATGGACCTCCAGCTTGAGCTGGTCTGAAAATCCCTGTGGACATGGCCAAAGCCAATGCTGAGAAACACCTGATTCAATTATAAAAACATAGTTCAATCCAAAGTGCGTTTGCAAGTTTTTACCTGAAGATTTTTAATGATTCCCTCAATCTGGTCATTGAAGTGAGTGGCTATCAGGTCTGCCGCTTTATTCGGGCTCAGTAACAGCAGCTCCTGGAGACAGAGGGAGAAAATACACTACCTTTAGTCTTACAAACTACAGGATCATGCATTAATGCTGATCCCACTCATACTGTACTATACCTACAAATCTACATGACCATAACTAGAAGTGTAGTAACAGTGGGTGAGGAATGCTTTTGAAGCAACAATTAAAAAAGATTAAGAGGTACAGAACAGGCAGAGACAGAGCACAAAAATCCTCATACTGGTGACGCATGGGCCTCAATCCTGAGCTGCAGTTGTCACCTCACCAGCTCTTCTTCCCTGCGTTCCACCCCTGTTGCTCTGACAAGACTTCCAGTTCGCGCCAGTTGTGCAGGTGTTTTGGTGATGTGGCTCCTGTTGTGCAGGAAGTGGACTAAAACCATCAACTAATTTCACAGGCCATTCGTTGGCATTCCAACAGTGATAACTTCCGATCAATACAGGCCTCAGCTGGACTGAAACCAGGGACAAAAAGGCTCTATATCGTATCTGACATCGTTAGGAAACCTACAACGGAATTGTTCTTCACCAGGGCAGTATCACTACAACAAAACCAGACAGGATGGCAGGTGAAGGGAAAAAGAATTTCCTTTGTGAATTTATCTAATTCATTCTGTTCTGATTAGAAGCACTTTTTCCTCAATTCCATACTGTCCTCACAGGTCATACATAGATTAATTTTCCACTCACGCATTTATGTTGGTAAGAGTAAGTTATTCACATATAAATATGGCACCAAGGAGCCTGAAAAGCACTGAAAGAATGTGATACAGCACTATTCAGGGACTAGCACAATAGATACATTATAGTGGGCCACTACTAAAGCAATATAAAAGGTGTTTCTAGCAAAGCCTACCTTACAACTACTCAGAACTTTGGCAAAAATATTCTTTTCAGACGAGGAATGGACAATTTGATTAGGTCAGAGTGATTTCTTTTGCCAAGTTTCACATAAAATGAATCATAATTTACAGTTACCCAAAGTTAAACAATTAGAAGCTTTGAGTTTAAGTTTAAATAACTGAAAATGATCATTTTCAAATGAAATTCGGTACATCATTAATCCTCATGAAGGATAATTGTTTAGCCTACTTTGGAGAGAGATTTTTCATCCTGCAAGATAACAATCGTGAAAAATAATGTACCAAGAAAGAACAGCTTTTCAGCCCTATAATTACACTGTCATTGAAATATAGTTTTGATGACGAAAGTTAACTTGAAAACCAGTAATTTACCAGAAACTTGGCCTCCAAATGAATAAAATAATATCCACCACTTCGGTGTTATACGAATAGCTGACAATTTGTCTCAAGCTTTTTAAAATTGTGTTTGTACTGAACTTTGAAAAAGGGGAAGGAGAGTTGTTTATTGGTTAGAGCAGGGGACTGGGAAACAGGATTTGTGTGTGTGGTATTCCTGACTTTGCCACTCACATGCGGTGTGATTTTAACTTAACCTCTCTTTGACTCAGTTTGCCTCTGTAAAATAAGGATATTGTCTTCTTTACAAGACACCAACTCAGCGTGCATTGTCGAATGCTTTGATGGAATGCACAGTAAACATGCACTATGTGACTACTGAAAATACACACCCACACACCACAAGACAAAATGTATAGCAGCTATCAATTCCTCCTTTGCAGTTCTTCAGGAAACTCCTCTTCTATAAACCCTACCAAAACCAGCTATGCCATTCTCAAAGACAATACTCTCCTGCCTACAAAGAAGCACAAGGTGGATAAGGGAGAAACTGGTTTAAATTCAGAAAAACAAGCAATTCAGTCTATGCTGTACCTCAATGTGTTTCATAGCCTTCTGCCACACTGACTGCTTCTCCTCGGCACTGTACCCAGGAATGGATAGGATATTGTGGATGTAGTTGAACACTTCTTCCTGAAAGGCATGAACTAAGAAGGTATAGTATGTTCTGGGAAGTGCATCAATGACAGCTTGCAAACCCACTTATTTGGACACAGTGATTTTCAGACTACCCACTAAACTGTATTTGCAATGTGGACAATTGATTATTTAAGGATTTCTTTGGTTGTTAGAAGAAAAGGAGGACTTGTGGCACCTTAGAGACTAACCAATTTATCTGAGCATAAGCTTTCGTGAGCTACAGCTCACTTCATCGGTTGCATCCGATGAAGTGAGCTGTAGCTCACGAAAGCTTATGCTCAAATAAACTGGTTAGTCTCTAAGGTGCCACAAGTCCTCCTTTTCTTTTTGCGAATACAGACTAACAAGGCTGCTGCTCTGAAACCTTTGGTTGTTAGAGGTGAAGATGAACGGATAGGGAGGTTTTAACATCATAGCTCTGCTCACAGAATTAAGACAGACAGTCACAGAAGGAGCGCACTTCAGAAGCGGTACTAGAGCTAGCCCACCTTGGGAAGCGCCACTTCCAATGACTAAACTGTTGGACAACCTCAGCTACTGGTAATAGTTAGGGTTTGACCTAAAGTAGTTCCTAAAGGAACAAAGGCAAAGTATGAGGAGGAGTAGAACTGTATGTGAAAAGAAGTGGCTGAGATTGTTGACAAAGAGTAGCTTTACTTGGATCTCCTCAGTTATTAGAGCAGTCATCTTTTTCCCTTCTGGGGAGGATGGAATGTGACCCCTTGACAAAGAGAACAGATGAAAGGAGGGAAGAGAGTATTCCTTCAGAGTGAAGGTCATTGCTCCCACCTTCCCACTGTATTGCTTGTTATTGCTCACATTCTCTTCAAGATTCTCCTGTGTCGTCCTCAGCAGCTCACCAATTCTCCTTTATCCTCCCCACTTCCACCTATCACTCTCTCTAGTCCTCTGTTTCTTCTCCCTGTCTCTATTATCCACTTTTCTTTTCACTTCTACTTTTCTCCTTCTCCCATATAGATTTCAGCCTGCAAGTCTATAAGAAGTTCACAATATCAGATCTAATATTCAAAAAAGAGAAGCTGCAAGGCTCTTCTACTGAGTCATGCTGCTGTCAGGTGTGAAAATTGGGCAGAAAAAATGCAGAGTAATTTTCATTGACCTAATGAAAGAGCACTTAATTGCAGCCAGAAAATAAGAGGGGTTTGAAGTCTCCCTTAGGAGAGGGAATCATGGGCAGGGACAGAAGGGAACTGCTGGGAGAAACACTGGGAGCATGCCAAACTTAGGAGCAAGCCTAACCTCAGATGTATGTTGTGTTGTGGTTTAAGTTAACCAAGACAAACCCCAAGAAGAAGGTGACTTTTGGACACTAACCTAAGCCTCAACTACCCTAGAGAGATCAATTGTAAAACTGACTGGGAGGGGGAAAAAAAAAATCAAATCTAGATGAGAATTGAGAATTTTTAAGGACATTTTACTAAATACAAATCCCATAAGCATTTAAGAATGCTGCATCAGTTTAAAAAAATCCTGGTTCGATGAAGTGAAAGCAACAATAAAAAATACAAAGATAATCTATAACACGTGGAAAAAACAGGAAGTTGATAACAATGAATATAAATCAGAATTAAACAGACATTACAGAAAGTTGGTTTAGATGATCATAATGACCTCTTCTGGCCACAGACTCTATGAAAGTATCAAAAGAAAAATCTATGGCCAGCTAAGTTAAGGATAATAAAAAGATTTTAAAAAAATATATTAGGAACAAAAGGAATTGTAATAACGGTTTAGGTTCATAACTAAATGAAGAGGGTAAATTATCAATAATGATAAAGACAAGGCAGAAGCATTCAATAAATATTTCTGTTCTCCATTTCGAAATAAGCTGGATGATGTATTCATATACTAGGATGATTAAATACTTTCTATTCCAACCATAACCATAAGAAGGATGTTAAACAGCGTCTACTAAAGATAAAAAATGTAGGGACAGTAGGACTGGATAATTTGCACTCAAGAGTTTTAAAAGAGTTGGCTGAGACGCAATTTGACCCACTTGTGTTAGAAAGCTAATGACAGCCAACTCACCTGGACTAGCGTAAAAGAGCCCTAGTATGGATGCAAAAGCAAACCTTACAGTCATTCAGGATGGGTACTGTAGACACATTGAAAATCAGCATAAAACAATTAACTGCTACATACAACCAGTTGAACTCTCTAGCATAGACCAGGACTCAGCATGTGCCCAGGGTTGGCAGAAAAGGAGGGGGTTCTAACCTTACAAGGTCGATGACAGGGGGGAAGAGGAGCTACTCTCTTCTTGGCTGAGGAAACGTTAAGAGCATCACATATTTACCTACCTTTCTCACTGGATCGCGTAAGTAACAATCAATGATTTTGTCATAGAGGTGCTCCCGTTCATACATAAACTCACAAATTTGATAGCTGAAATAAAGAAAGTTTTCCATGTTAGAAAGACTCCGCTCTTTGACACCAGATAAGAAATGGAGTATAGAATGTCCATCTCACTCTCAGCTCTGAGGCAGCAGAAAACAATTACACAGCCCAGACATGAGGGGATAAATATGTAACTTATAAATAATAATATAATATGGGCATTAGAAGTATAATTCTAATTATTAATGAAGTGTCCTGTCTAAATCCTGGAGGAATATTTCCCTGCTGCCTTTGTGAGTGGAAGAGATGCTGCCCCTAGAAACCTGCTCATTATCTCCAATCATTTGTGATGGAACTGAATGGTTATCCTGGGCTGTTGGTTAGAAACCAAGACAGAAAACTGAGGATGCAGGGAAAACAGCTGTATTACAGGGATGATCAGCTGCATTTTGTTTCTGCACTGCTACTTCAGACAGGTTTGGCACCCCTCAAGTAAACCAATTACTTGGTAACAATCTGAGTTTTCCCCTTCAAAAAGTATCTTATTGGTCAGAGAATAAAGAATTCTTTCAGGACTGTCTTCTGCCATTTTTTCACAGATTCATAGATTTTAAGTCCAGAAGAAACTATTATGAACATTTAGTCTGACCTCCTTCCTAGTCAGAGACTCTCACTCAGTAATTCCTGCATCAAGTACAGAACCTTCTAGCTGAGCAAGTGCAGATCTTTTAGGGAGAGATGTCCAATCTTGATTAAAAACTGTAAATAATGGAGAATCCACCTCATCATTCCTGGGTAAGTTGTTCCCACGGTTAAGTACTAACACTGTTGAGAGCCCCAGGTTTTTCGCAAATCAGACCACCACAAAAACAAAACACAAGATAAAACAAAATACAATGAAAAACTCTCATCACAGCAATGACTCCTACCCTGTGGGCTGGGCCTCAGCTTTCCACTCCAGGTGTTGCAACCTGCTGCACAGGGTCACAATATTACTCATGTTTGGCCTGGCTGCCTCTCCATCATCATGACAGAAGGGCAGCCAGTCCAAACCCGAGCGGCACTGCAACCCTGTGCATCAGGTCGCAATGTCAGCTGTGGGAAGCCAGGCCTACCTCTGCAGGGTGAATACTGGGCAGGCTCACTCAGCAAACTCCTGCCTGGGGACAGGACCCAGCACCCCCATGTGGACAAAATGGATAAAATTAAACATAAAATTCCTGAAAAATAAAATGAAAAACTATAGAAAACAACAAAATGTCATAGGGTTCTGAGATTCGCATTGTATTTCTAGGTGAATTTGTGTAGCTTCAAAACAAGTTTTCAGCAAAAGTGCTCCCAAACAATGACACACCTGTTTACAGAGCAGAAAATGCAATTTTTGGGAACCAACTTTATTAACAACAAAGTAGGATCCCAAGAATCAGTGGAGCCTGTGATGCTGCACCCCGTAATGCTTTATGGAAATAGGCTTATGAAAGTAAATGTGACATAACTGGAATATGTTTTATGCTAGATATGCCACGTAACATATCTCTGCAAAGGTTATGATCTACTAGATATATTCATCCTATTTGTATGCATGTATCATTTTTGTATTTGAAGTTATGAATATTAGCTATGTACTTGTTTAATTTTAAGTAGCCTCAGTGAAGCAGTTGGTCAGCTTCCTGAGAAAAGACTATTCTCAGTAAGTGCCCAATCAAGAAACACTTAAGCTAACAATGAACTTGGAGATGCCAATCCACACCTGAGCTTTCCCAGGAATGTGGCCTGGCTGGTAAGGAACTCAGTCATTCATGGACATGTGACTTGCCCATGTGACTCCAAAACTCCATCTCGGAGCTGGATTCTGGATAGGAAAAAGGGGGGGGGGGTGTCTCCACCCACAAGAGAAAGTCTATTTAGGCCCCTGGGAGACTCCTCCATTTTGTCTTCAGCTGGCTCAAGAGATATCCTTTGGGGGTGGAGAAGCTACCTGAAAGAAACTGGAACAAAGGACAGTAACCACAGGGGTGTGAGTGATTGCTGGACCCAGACTAGAAGGAGACTAGTCTGTATAAGCAGCTTACTGGAACATCTCTGAGGGTGAGGTTTCATCTATAATCATTTTCTTACTGTATTAGGTTTAGACTTGCATGGTTTATTTTATTTTGTTTGGTAATTTACTTTGTTTTGCCTGTTATCACTTAGAACCACTTAAATCCTACTTTTTGTATTTAATAAAATCACTTTTTACTTATTAATTAACCCAGAGTATGTATTAATACCTGGGGGAGAGGGGCAAACAGCTGTGCATCTCTCTCCATCAGTGTTATAGAGGGCAAACAATTTATGAATATACCCTGTATAAGCTTTATACAGGGTAAAATGGATTTATTTGGGGTTTGGACCCCATTGGGAGCTGGGCATCTGAGTGTTGGAGACAGGAACACTTCTTAAGCTGTTTTCAGTTAAGCCTGCAGCTTTTGAGAGACATGGTTCAGACCTTCATCCAACCTTCATCCCACCTGCCTCCGTCCAACATGAAAGTCTTACTGTAGGATAAATGGGCAACCCAGTGATGGGTAGCAAAGGAGTGTACTGGTTTTTATTTTCAAAATACAGCCAACTCTAGACTAAACATGTTGTCTGAGGAATGCATAGTGGAGTGTGGCATATGAAGTGCTGCTATTGTTGGTCAGCTTTCATATCTAACATTGAGTTTTGTTTCCAAAGCCAGGAAGAAATTACGTAAAAACAGTGTCCAAACTGAAGCAAGCATGGTCTGTGTGCCAGGCCTCAAGCCTGCTGATGGACTCCCGTCAATATGCCTTTACAGCAGACTATGATAGAGGAACTGCACTGGTACAGCTTCCTGACTGATCTCTTCCAGACAAGGGAAGATGATCAGAAATCCATGTGGATTCCCAGAGCTATCAACTGTTTTACAATGCTGCTAACCACACGGTGTCACTGATGTATTTGCAGGCCTTACCAGGGACTGACAACATTGCTTGAGTGATCTGTTCTGAGTGCTACTGAAAGGCAGAACTGAGCACTTGCTTGTCTTCATTAAACAGATGCCACCCACCTTTATATTTCCAGTGCTTCTGTCCTTCCTAGTATGGGGAAAAAGAGCTCACCATGTCTGAGGTTGCGGCTTGGATGCCTATTTGTTGGCTGAACCCAAACAAGACTGAGAATACTTTCAGGAGGGGTAAAGTTGCCAAAGGAAATGGTGGAAATTCTCAGCACCTCTGAAAGATTGGTTTATGTCTGCTGTTTGATTTTAGGGTTGGCAACCCGAGGGCTGATCTGAATCCCCAGATACAATACAGACCAGTTTACGCGTGAATCCGCTTAATGCGCGGTAGCACCATGCCTCCCAGTACTACCTATTTAACACGCGGTACAGGAACTTGCTATGTAGTACTACATATTTGCTCACTAACTCACTGACATAGAAATCAACAGGAAGAGTGGAGCGGAAATGTTTTGTACGTCTTTACCAATATTGGTAAAGACGTATCGCGCACGCTTAGTCATTGTCATGCTAGAGAGATATATAATATATAGTAGTTATATAGTAATATATATACACTACATTAGAAAATTTTAACCGTAGGCCTAATATAATGGTAGAAGGCAAGAATCAGCATTCCTACACTGTAGAAGAAAAGCAAGAAAATAGCAGAGAAACCCAGGCCAAAGTTTCAAAAGATATTGGGACTGCCAAATCTGCTCTCCAAAGATGGCTAAAAAACGAATCTAAACTGAATGGCTTTGTACAAAATATTGATTCTGCTGTGGGGCTTAAGCGAAAACATGTGCGCTATTCAGCAAAACCCACAATAAACAAAGCCATGTGCACGTGGTTTGCTCACGAAAGGCTGAAAGGAATGCTGCTAAGTGGGCCAATTCTTCAAGCCCAAGCAACAAAATTTGGAAATTTAATGGGGGGTGAATCATTCCAAGCCAGCAAGGGGTTTATAAGTCGTTTTTAAAAGCATCATGGCACAGCGCAGGTATCGATTTATGGAGAAAGCCGATCAGCCAACGTATCGGCCACAAATGCGTTTCCCACCAAGTTAAAATCTATTTTACAAATGAAGACAACCACGAAGAACAACTTTATAATTGTGATGGAAAAAAATGCGAGCCAGAAAGAGCAGAAAATAATGGCTTTTTTTCTAAGTGAATCATAAGACACTTCTTTCAGCATGGCCCTCCTAACCCACGATCCATTAACACACGGTCGTGACGGCTTGACTCCCAACATCTGTGCGTAAATGGGTCTGTACTGTACTTGTAAATTCCTTTAGGATGTGGACCCCCCCCCAATCCTCCATTGTCACCCATCATTACATTACAGTCATTACAATATGCCCTACATAGACCACGTGAAACCTGACTATTTTACTTTCCAGGATGGAATCAAATTCAAAGCTAGTCAAGTTTCACATGATTTGGGGTTCCACTCTGGAAGGTTCACACAGCTCTGCAGAAAGTACTGCTAAGAAGAACTGAAAACAATCAGGATGACATTAAATACAAATGGACTGAGAGAGATTAGATACAAACTGATAATAAGGAAATAAAAGTGAATATGTTTGGGGGAAAGAAATCCAAGCACAGCTGCAGAACAGCAGTGAGATACTTGGAATGACTACATATCTTCAGTGATGATTAGAATGGCTGAGAGGGCTACAGGAGGACTTTTAAAAACCAGGTAATATACACTGTAAAACCAAAAAAAAGCTTACAATTCAGCTTTTTCTGCCATAGGGATGAGACGATTCTCTTCAAATTGTACTATCCCTCCAGCTTGCAGTAGTTCTAAAAGGACCTGAAGAGATATTCAATAATTATTATTTGTTTTGTGGTAGTACTACAGCCTCAGATCAAACAAAGATTGTACCTGTCTGAAAGAGCTTGCAACCTAAAACCAAATATTACTGTTGGGTTTTAGTTTACTTTTGGTTCTCCATCAATCTGAAGGTCACATTTCCCAAGGATTTTCCTGATGGTGCTATCAAACACAAGACAAGTACAGGAAAATGGGTGACCCTCTCTGCCAGTGATACCCTAGCAACAGGGAGCAGGAGTTACGAAGGAAATTCAATGACAGAGAAAATCAAGTAGCCTGGATCTTCCCAATTAATTAACTTAATGTCAGAGAAGGTGATAAGACACGACCCACCAGGGAGAGGGAGAACTTGCTGCAAGGATGATAAAGGAAAATAATTAAGAGGCTACAAATTGGAAAACTAATCATTAAACAAAAGCAACTAAACTTAGGCCTTGTCTAAGTGAGACAGCTGCATTGATTTTACTTCAACTGGCTTTTAAATATTTGCATATTTTGTCCTGGTTTTAAGTGGGAACATTTTCATTTTCATTTTCTACTCCAACTCCAGCTCTCCCATAGCATCAGTTATTCTTCCACAGAGATAGGCAGGCTATACATATCAGGAAAAAGACAACATTTAGGTACATGTAAGACCTAGTGAGACTGAAGCATAAATAGGAATTGAAGTAAAACACTTGAGCCCAGATATCGCAGTGGTAGCAGCGTGGGGGGAATGCATTGTCCCAGCTAAACCTAGACAAATGCCATGTTAACTCCATGTGTGTCATACTTTCTGCAGGAGTCTAGATTACAAGATTCCTGATGGCCCTGGTTCATTTGGGGACAGGAGAAAGAACCTCTCTCTTTAAGGGGCTGTTTCAGACCCCAGTAGTTGGGATCTATAGTACCCATCTCCAGGCCCTGTTATGCCACTGCTCCTGGCTGTGCCCTGCTCTGCCCTCCTTTCCCACCCCCCATCTCCCAATGAAAGCTTCCATTTTGGTACATTAGCTCCAATACAGCCTGTGGTCACTCATTCTCTGTCTTCTGACCAGGTTAACCCTCCTCTAGAGATTGGTAATTCCTAGCACTTCTTTTTCTGATCAGTTTGTCTCTTACACATAGTGAAATACACCTCTAAAGATTGCTACCTGCTGTCTCTCTGAGTGTCGGGAATCGTCATCAGGGCTGCATAGAAATTCAAGGACCTGGTCAAGGAGAAAGATGACTATTTTCATTATATATTAAAAAAACAGTGAGGAGTCCTTGTAGCACCTTAGAGACTAACGAATGTATTTGGGCATAAGCTTTCATGGGCTAAAACCCACTTCATCAGATGCATGGAGTGAAAAATACAGAAAGCAGTATACACACACACAGCACATGAAAAGATGGGAGTTGTCTTACCAAGTTTGGGGAGGGGGGCAGTGCTAACAAGGCCAATTCAATTAAGGTGGAAGTAGCCTATTCTCAACAGTTGACAAGAAGGGGTGAATATCAAGAGAGGGAAAATTACTTTTGTAGTGCTAAGGAGGCCAATCCAATGAAGATGGACGTTGGCCGTTTCCAACAGTTGATGAGAAGGTGAGAGTATCAGCAGAGGGAAAATTACTTTTTATAGTCACCCATTCACTTTCAGATGTTTGTGGAGCCTTACTCTAAGGCTCTGAGGCCTTTCATTAAATACGCTATTATCCATTAGTATAACCCCTATAGACTTGCCTGCTCTAGGGTTTGTATGCACTGGTACACCAATTGGTGCAAACCCCTAGTAAGGTACAGCATACCCTAGTTTCAGACTGTACAGAAACATGCTGTGTATTAAACCATTCCTTATACAAATCCATATACATTATACTTAATTGATACAGGCTTAAATCAGGTAATCTGTTGAGCCCTTTATTCTGGCACCCCACAGTTAGTGGCATGACTATACTGTTCTCAGGGAGAGGGTTGCAGCCAGTGTCAAAAGATTAACATTTTGGTTCTCTCCTTCCCAACACCTGCACTCTCCCCAAACACACAAAATCTATAGGAAACAGATGGAAGCCTGCCTTTCCATGGCAAGGAAAGACTTCAGGGTCTGAGGAAAAATAAAAGGTAAAGAGACACTATAACATTGTTACTGCACACTGTCTTCACCTCAGGAGATATGTGGAGGGGTCAGAAGCAGAGGTTTCTCCCATATCTCACATAATTACATAAATCACAGGAGGCTGAAATAAGAACAAGTATTTAAAACACTGGCACTTTTGTGCTGCCTTCTCCGTGTAGTTTCTGAAATCACAACCACTGAGCCCCCAACCAGTATCCCACCTACTATGTGGCAGGTAACCGATCTTTAGTACACCTGAGCCTACAGTGCAATTTTCAATTTATTTGTGGAACCTGCATGTCAGAGACCTCCATATACAGCTGAGGTTTCCTCAGTGACAATGGAACATTTACCTGGTCAAAAAGTGTCCTGTTTACAAACAGCGTATTGTTGGGTTTAGCGAGCTGCCGGGCAAGAAAGGTAAAAAGACAGCCAACTTGTGATGGGGTGAAATCAGAATTTTCCACCATAACCTTGTGAACGAGAGAAAAAACAAACATGATTTATCCATTATGCAATCACCTTTGAAAAACACACAAAACAAGACGCCACAGCATGACACACTAGAAGTTACACTAGCCGTACCAGAGTGAACTCTGAGGTGTTTAGAGAGCAGCACAGCACCTTACGGGCTTCCAAGTTGTGGCATCACAACTCTGCCTAGTGATCAAGCCTGCTACTTCCTTACGTGCCCATTCAACATAATGTACTTCTGTCGTGAAGATTGTGAATGAAACTAACAGTCACCCTGTGGGGTATTCGTTCCTGCATGGTTTTAAAAAGTAGCTTTGGCTCCCATTTCAGATTAGCTCAGATGTCCCAGTTAGAAAGCAAGTGCATGACTAGCAGCATAAGAGAAAGCTGGAAAAAAGGCACAAGTGCCTGGAACAGAGTGAGTACAGGGGAAGCCAGGTGGGGCTGCACTTAGATACCCAAGCAACTATATGTATCTCTCTATGGCTGGGTAAGAGGATTCCTGAATTAACAAGGAAGGCATACTCAGACATGGTTACCTGAAGAGATGAAGTGCATGACTGCCTACACTCACTACTATGGTAGAGGCACCTGACTGAATGTAGACAGGGTTGTGCTTGTGCTTCCAAGGGTGTGAATTTGCACACATGCTCTGATACTTTAAGGACTCTCAATAAAGGGAAGTCTGAACAAGCTTAGCTGTCTGGAGCCCTGGAATAAAAAGGGGATATTTGTGCCTAGACTTCACTGTCTGGGGAGGGGACTCCTACAGGAAAATCTGAGGCTATGTTCTGGGAAATAAGTTACTGAATGAACAGGAGGGTCTCATTGACTGTGCATGTGTACAATGGGGTGCTGTTCCCAAGCATGAATGCCTGTGAAGCAGCTGAATTAAGAGGACCAAGTTTTTAGCCATGCTCAGTATCTAAGGAGCCCCCAGGCCAAAAGTTTCCAACTTGAGTACTTAGAGCCTATAAATTGCAGCCCTTCAGGGAGACTCAAGGAGAAAAAAAATCATTTGATTATGAATTGAGAGACCGATTCTGGGGTGCAATCCAAACCAGTGAGGGGTTGTCTCACTAACTGCCCTGTAATCCTGGGTGCTTCCCAACGCTTTGCTGTTGTAGCTCCCAACCTGGGCTGCTCACAACCTGCCTACCAGCATGCAGGTCACACCTGAATGTCTGTGCATGCACGGCTGCAGAACCTGGTCCAGCAGCTGTGATCCCAGCAGCCTGCCAATAACACATCAGTCACACACTGACTTCCACCAGCCTCGGTTACAACCAGAGAGATGACCCCAACACACTCCAGTCCTGAATTTCCCCCAAATGTCCCTCAAGTGCCCAGCCCTCTCCTGGACGGGTCCTTTGCTCCTGTAAACAGACAAAACCCACATCACAGCTTATTAATTTAACGGGGGTAAATACACTCTTCTCTTTAAGCATAGCACTGAGTTAGTTTATAGTAAAATAAAACAAATTTGTTAGCATCACTTAACCTATGTCCTATTGCTAAGTAAAAGGGAGAAAGTTAGACAGTGTTATAAGGAAGTAAAAATGAAACCTGAATCTAAAAGTTTAGAACTTAATCTAGCAAAATACAGGCTTTGCTCAACATAATCTTTGTGCAAGAAAGAAACTATTACAATAGTGCGTAGGTGTGAATATAGGGGTGCTTAGTGTCAGAGTTTCCCGAGCTGTACTATATGATTGTTAAACGGAGGTGTTTGAATCAGCCTCACCAATACAGGAGGAAGGAGGCGTTGCCTCCCCAACTGCCTTCCACTTCTTCCTAGCAGCCCCCAAGCAGCTCTGGTGAGCCAGGAGCATTCTGCACAGCTGTTTTGCCTTTCTTGTTGCAGCTGCTCAACAGCTCCCACACTGGCTGTTTGCTGAATCAGAGAAGGGGGGGAACCAACACTGATTGCTCCATTGCCAACTTCTGTGCTGAGTTTTGGGAGTCCCAAAGAGAGCACTTAGCAAAGGATGGCTCCCCACCCTATGCAGCCACCAAGGGCAGCCCAGCAAAAGGGGCGTCTGTCTTCATGAACAAGGTCAGCTCCCAGACTACTGCACTGGGCAGCACAGTATGGGGGGGAGGTGATCAGCCCTCCGTGGAGAAAGAAGTGGTTCGGGACTATTTAGAAAAGCTGGACGTGCACAAGTCCATTGGGCTGGATGCGCTGCATCCGAGAGTGCTACAGGAGTTGGCAGATGTGATTGCAGAGCCATTGGCCATTATCTTTGAAAACTCATGGCGATCGGGGAAGGTCCCAGACAACTGGAAAAAGGCTAATGAGGTGCCCATCTTTAAAAAAAGAAGGAGGAGGATCCGGGGAACTACAGGCCAGTCAGCCTCACCTCAGTCCCTGGAAAAATCGTGGAGCAGGTAGGTCCTCAAGGAATCAATTCTGAAGCACTTAGAGGAGAGGAAAGTGATCAGGAACCTAGTCAGCATGGATTCACCAAGGGCAAGTCATGCCTGACTAATCTAATTGCCTTCTATTATGAGATAACTGGCTCTGTGGATGAGGGGAAAGTAGTGGACGTGTTATTCCTTGACTTTAGCAAAGCTTTTGACATGGTCTCCCACAGTATTCTTGATTAGGGGGCTGGAACACATGGATTTATGAGGAGAGGTTGAGGGAACTGGGATTATTTAGTCTGAGGAAGAGAAGAATGAGGGGGGATTTGATAGCTGCTTTCAACTACCTGAAAGGGAGTTCCAAAGAGGATGGATCTAGACTGTTCTCAGTGGTAGCAATTGACAGAACGAGGAGTTATGGTCTCAAGTTGCAGTGGGGAAGGTTTAGGTTGGATATTAGGAAAAACTTTTTCACTAGGAGGGTGGTGAAGCACTGGAATGCATTACCTAGGGAGGTGGTGGAAGCTCCTTCCTTGGAAGTTTTTACGGTCAGGCTTGACAAAGCCCTGGCTGGGATGATTTAGTTGGGGATTGGTCCTGCTTTGAGCAGGGGGTTGGACTAGATGACCTCCCGAGGTCCCTTCCAACCCTGATATTCTACGATTGTCTAAGAGGAGAAGCTGAGAAACAACAAGTCTTAGGGCTAACGTATGCCAGTTGGCAATGGTCCTCCAGGGACCATATGCCAGCCAAGGACAGCCAGAGGGCAGCATGCAGCACCCCCTGCCCCTCCATACCTCTGCACAGGAGGAAGGCATGTGAGCTATACCTGCTCCATGCTTACTGGGGATAAGGAAACTTGTTCCCTGTGTGTCACCTGAGCAACACAAATGGAGCAGAACACGGAAGAGAACATGTGTCAAAGATTCATGAGGAAGTCAGTTGATTCTTGATTGAATCTTTGTGTCTGAGTTAGGGCAACAGGCAACTCCCTCACACTGTGGGAGCCCCTTGACCTTGATGAAATGTATTTTGCTTTCAGGCTGAACACCACTGCCCTATATTAAAAGAAAGGTTGCCTGGGCATGTTCGATTGTTTGGGGGAGCTCTGAATGACAGAAGGAGCCTATGCCTACTCACATCTCTCTCTGGCCCCAAAAGACAACAGAGAGCCACCCTGACGCTCCTGAATGGGGATTCTTGCCCCTGCTTGGGTAGGAATGCACAGATGAATAATGGGGGGGTGACTATGCCTATGCTTGGGTGTCTGGACTCAACTGTGCTCAAGCTTTGGTGCCTGGGAGAAAACACTGGATGAAGCAGGACAGACTATCTTAATGCTAAAGTGAGTGAAGAACCCAGGATAAAGGATCAGTCCATAAAGGTCATCTTAACCACTGTAAGGTAGATAGGGACCGGTAATGATGTTAATTATGGAACAGCACCATGTTATGTTTCAAAGGTAAACCCATATCATCTGCTTTTCCTTATGTTTCATTATCTATAAAAGGATTTGTGGAGGTTTCTGTATGAAATAAAATAACTAAAATATTCCTCTAGTCAAATAAACTAGATCACTAAAAGGGACCTTTCCTCTTTCACAAATTCACAAGGAATCTGTGCTAGTTGTTTCTCAAGCTGAGGACTCATGTTATGTAAAACATAAAAAAAGCTTTTGTTTGCTGAACCTGAGTTAGTATTAATAAATACTGAGTCTAGTATTAATAAATACTTATCAGTATCACCTCTGCAACAGATTTTCCACTCCAATTCTGCCACCTACACACTGGATGTGATCATGGTCTCTAAAATTGTTATCACTAATGCACTGGCAGCAGATACATTCAAAAGAAAAAGGTCAATAAAAATTCAAACAACAAAAAACACATTTGCTATTGTCTGCCTGTCCACAGCTGGCAGCAACATTGTTCTGAACTCACCAGTGCAGCACAGTAGCAACAGCTTGCAAGGCAGTGCAAACATTGGCCTGTACCCACTAAAGCACAGAAGCCGCCTACTGTAGTTAGTAGGAGGGGAGGATTTAAAGAAGGTTTTTACTCCAAGCCCTCTCCCCATATCTTTTCAAAGAAGCTTGGGCAGAAATTCACATTTCATTCTCAAACAGATGAGCCTTTTTGCTGTCACTAGAATACATACAAATATGTGGAGGTGATATCCATGCGCTAAAAACATTTATCACATACCTATGGCCTCATCGTCTACCCACTCATCCATCTTCAGAGGTTCTAGTCTGCATTCCAACCCCCTGAGCAATCTCAAACAGCCAGCACTTACAACCCGCACGATAACAGACTCTGGTTTAGAGAGCTCACACTCCTGTGGCATGAGTGGATGTGGGAAGAAAGAGCTGGAGAAGGAATGGCCACCACATGTGCTCTCTTGACTTTTTCTTTTGCTGACATGTGATTGCATTAGGAAGATTTTTTTGAGGGAACCATATAAATGATGCATCAGATTTGTTTATTTATTGGAAGCCAGTAGGGGAGTACTAAGGAAACTGCTCCCCACAGAGGGGAGGAGAGGAGGGGAAAGAGGTACTTGGAACACTAGTCCTGCTTGCTAAAAGGGTATGTCTTCTGGAAGTAGCTGTGATAACAAATTTCAGAGTAGCAGCCATGTTAGTCTGTATTCGCAAAAACCACAAGTACTCCTTTTCTTTTTGTGGTAACAAAGACCTTCTTCCCATTATCTGTAGTTAGGGGAACATTTTCAATTCTCTAATGAAATTTGGCAATTCTTCAGACAGTTAAAACCTGTGAAAAAATTTGTGACTTATTGCCCAAAGATTCATGAGGAAGTCAGTTGATTCTTGATTGAATCTTTGTGTCTGAGTTAGGGCAACAGGCAATTCCCTCACACTGCGGGAGGCCCCAGACACCCGTGTGTGCTGTGAGTTCTATATACTCAATGCCGGATTAAGTTGTTTTTTGAATGGAAGAATGACAGAATGCCAGGGTCACAGAGATGGAACAGAACAAGTTTAACTTGCAATTCTTACAGTTGCCTGTTGAGGGGCTCTGACTATTCCTGTTCTGCCAGGCAAGGGAGGTGCGAGGCAGGGATTCTCCTCCTGCATATTTTCTCTCAAATTCAATCAAGTTACAGGAAAGGAGATCTGTTATATGAAGTATTCTGAGAGAATCTCCTAAAGCTTCTATTCTCCAGCAAGCATGAGGGGCTTAACCTGTACAGTCCTTTGGAGGCAGAGAAATCCAACTTGACCCTGGAGGCAGGACTGAGGCACTGTCACTATGACTGACCTTCAAAACTTTACCTCCAATTGTCTCATGACACATGGCAAACCCTTTTAGTGAAGATTGGTGGATGGATTCAGGCTTGAGAGTCAACAGTTCTAATCCTTTCATTTCAATGAACCATTTAATTAGTGAAAGAACTAAATTTAAGATCAAAGGATTTAAAAGCTGTGGGAACACTGGAACCTTTGGATATACATAAAACTAGCCCTTCTGGCCGGCTCTGCCACTATTCTCCTAATTTGCCTTTCCTTCTCTCCCTGGATGAGCAGCTATTTACCTTCTCTCCATACCTACCAACAGCACAAAACCAGCTCCCATCCTGAGTGACTGGCACAGCAATAGATAACATGCTGTCTAGCCACTTGCCTCACAGGGGTCTCTTCGTGCCACTGTTCCTGCTTCACTGCATTCTCTTTTGCTCCAGTTCCAGTCCCTCCCAACCACTGTTCCTCTCCTCCCCAAAGACGGACATGGCTCTAGCTCTCACAAAAATTATTTACATGATTTATATGAAATAGCTCATCCCCTACACTACTGAAAACACTTAGGCTGATGTTCTGTCCACTAGCAAGAAAGATTTCCGTCCAAAACATGTTAATAATGTGAATGTTTACAGCAGCAGATATACCCAGAGTACCTCAGTCAAATGATGCCTCAGTTAAGGAACCATCGAAAAAGGAGGAGTTTACACACTTGTAACTGGAGGTTCTTAGAGATGTGTGGTCCCTATCTGTATTATCCATGTGTCCAGAGCCAGAAAATTTGAAAATAGTGTCCGTTGGTCCACGCCTGTGCCCTGTCTCACCTTGTGCCTCCATCCAAGGGTTTAAAGGGCAGGGCAGATCAGACCGTCTGCCTGTCCAGTTCCTTCTCTACCGTTAAGAATCAGTTAAGATCCAAAGCAGAGATGATGGAGGGTGGAAAGTGGAATACAGATAGGGATCACACATCTCTAAGAACTTCCAATTATAGGTAAGTAACCTCCGCTTCTTCTTTGGGTGATGGTCCCTATTGTATTCCACTATGAGTGACTGACAAGCAGTACCTAAGTAGGAGAGTGCGAGGAGGTAGATGATAGTGCTGAGCAGAGTACTGCGATCCCAAAGGCAGCATCAGCAGAAAAGCCCTGTATCAGGGCAAAATATCTTGCAAACATGTGAACGGAGATTGGTTTTTCCAATCGTGTGAACGGAGATTGGTTTGGTTTATGCCTGATTGGTTTTGTTCTGTGCAGGTAAAAGGCCAAGGCCCGCCGTACATCAAGGGATTGGAGTCTTCATTCCTCTGCAAAAGTGTGGGATTTAGGGAAGAACATAAGTAAGTGAATCAATTGGTTAAAGTGAAATTCAGAAACTACTTTAGGGGTGAATTTGGTGTGTAGATGCAAAGAAACCTTATATCCTTATGGAATATAGCGTACAGAGAACCTGCCATCATCGCTCCAAGTTGGCCAACCCTTCTAGCTGAGGTGATGGCTACAAGGAAAGTGACCTTCACGTAAAGGATACACAAGGAGCAAGATGCTGAAGGGTAAAAGGGGAGTCTTGTGAATACTGAAAAAAACTAGGTAGTGGTCCCACTGGGGAGTAAGCATCTGAATAGATGGGAATGTTCTTACTCAGGCCTTTCCAGAATCTATTGGTCAGTGGATGTGCAAAGACCAAGTGGCCCTGGTAAGGTGGATGGTATGCACTGATTGCCACCAAGTGGACTCACAAGAAGCAGTTGGGCAAACCTGAGGTCTTCAAAGATAGGATATAAGCTAAGATGAGTGGAATAGCTATAGTTTCTGGGAAACTGCTTCTGATGTGTCCAAGAAAATTGCTTCCATTTAGCTAGTTAATATTTTCTAGTAAAGCCCTTTCTACTATCAGAGAAGATGTCTCGTATAGCTGTGGAACATGCATGTTCTAAGGATGACGCCCATCCAAATACCAAGCACTGAGGTGGTACGGACACAGATCGGGTGCCCGATCTTGCCATTCCACTGGGTCAGGAGCTTGGAAAACACTGGGAAGATGATTGGTGGTAAGGGTGACATACATAGAAAGTTGGGAAACCAGAACTGTCTGGGCCAGTAGGGGGTGAACAAGATGACCTGTGCTCTATCATGCCAGATTTTGGATAGAACTCGAGGCAGGAGGGGTAGCAGAGGGAAGGCATAATTGAGCTGGTCTGACCAAGAATAAGCAGAGCACCATTTTGGGCGTGGCAACCTATGGCTTCGCTGGAGCAATGTGGGGTGCATTTGCCGTTTTTTGAGAGGTGAGGAGATCCCTAGTTGGGGTCCCCCATAGAGTGAAAATATTGCGCAGTATCAAGTCATGCAGCTCCTGCTCGTTGTTGACTGTGCAATGCCTGCTGAGGGAGTCTGCAAGCACATTTTTTGTTTCCCCAGTAGCTAGACTGCTGATAGTGTAGAGGCAATCAAATCTCCCTAGTTCCACAAACTGACTGTGTCTGCCCACAGGGAGGCGGATCTCACACTTCCCTGTTTGTTGATGTAGGAGACAGTCGTAATGTTGTCTGACGTTATAAGGATGTGGTGAGTGTGGATGAATGGAAGACAGGACTTGCATGCCTTCTGGACTTCTTACAGCCCCAGGATATTGATGTGCATATTGGACTCTCGAGATGTTGAGGTACATTGTGCTGCACAGCTGTTCATGTGGGCTCCCCACCTGAATATGGATGCATCTAATGATGGTCCTGTCCAGAGAGGGAAAGAGAGAGTGGATGAGCACGCATACCAGATGAGGATTTGTCCACCATAGCAGGGAAGACACTATGCTGGCCAAAACTGTTACCATGAGATTCATGGAATGGTGGTTTGGAGAGTATACTGACTGCAGCCACGTTTGAAGGCAACAAAGGTGGAGTTTTGCAAACAGGGTGATGTAGGTGCATGAGGTCATATGACCTAAGAGAGACAGACATGACTCAATCAGTACTCAAGAGTTGTTTGTGATGTGAACTATGATATGGTTCATGCCTTCATTAATGAAGAGCTATTCTGTTGGGTCCAGATGCATGGAGGATATCTAAGAGTTTCTGATGGGAGTTGTGGATCTCTTCAAGAGGAATCTGAAGCTCTCCAGAAACTCTGCAAAGGTGGTCTTGGAACTCTCGGAAGTAATTGCGGGGGTGGGGGAGAGAAGAGAAGGAGATATAGAACTCACCACTTCATTTGGGGATGAAGATGGCAGTCTTACTGGTTTCAGCCGAACCACCAGATCTGGAGCATGTTCCTCCTTCTCCCCAAGATCTGAGCTTCCCCTTAGAGGGGAGGCAAGGGGTGACTCCCTCGAATATCGGATCAACTCCTCAAGGGGGGTTTCTGGTCCCTGTGCCCCAATATAGCCAGTAAGAGGGTTTAATAGGCCAATAGACTAGCAGCTCAGACTTAGATGGGGTGGAGGCTGGTCCAAACCAGCGCAGGTCTTTTGGGCAGTGGAAGACACGTAGGGTAAGGAAAGAAAGTTTCATTGGGTGGTTTGGAATCTCCCAATGAGAAGGCTGATCCCAGTTCCGGTAGCAGTACCTTTGGTGCCATTGGAGGGGAGATGTATTCTGAGTATGGGATGGGTGATGAATGCTAGAAGGAGTTTGATTCCCTCAGAAGTGATACTATCTCCTTAGAGATGGAGGGGCCCAATGGAGGAGAGGATTCTGCATCCAGGAGAGTGAAAATGTCCTGTGGGGCAGCAACAGATTCAGATCTCCTTGGTGTGATAAGGGTTCTATTTGTTCGTGCCACCAAAGCCAGCCAGGACAGCAGTATCTGGAGCTGACAGTAATCTGACTTCATCAGTGCCAACAGATCCTGGACTGGTAGCTATACCTGCTTTGTTTGCCATTCAGGATACCGTGTAAGGCCATCGTAGTTACGGAGGGTTTAGACTTGGGAAATTGAGACTGCTTATGGAGAGACTTATTATATAACCTTTTACTGCTTGTGTGATGCTCTCTCAAATAAACTGCTGTGCATTGAGCAAATTGAATCCAAATTTTCACTGACACCAGTAACAATCTGCCCAGCTGTGGGCCATTAAAGATCCATTTCAACAACTGCTTTCAAATTCTCCAGCTCCGGATGCATGATGCATAACCCACAGTGGAATACAACAAGGAGCATCACTCGAAGAAAAGCTTGAATTCCCAGGTGATGCTCTCAGAGATGCCTTAATGTCTATCTGCCAAGGTGCCTTGCTAACAAGCAGCTGTAGTTTCAATTTTTCAGTTATCATTAAATACTTACATTGGACTCCAGTGCAGGACACGTGACTCTCTAGTCAATCTCTAGTTAAACGAGTTTACATACTTTGTGCAGTGCCTTTCTTCCCGAATTACATACATGCAGTACAGCAATGAAATAGATGCTGCTGGCGTGGAGGTGAGCAATGGCCATTTTTGGCCAAGGATACTGGGATAATTCTGTTTCCCTAATGAAAACTGCCATGAACAGATGCAAGTTGGAGGATAAAGGAAAAATTAGGAAGTGCTTTGCTATGGCCTCCAATGGGAAGGACCTCCAATTAATAATCCCACAGTAATTTATCAGCTGAGGGGCTGGGAAGGATCCACTCATCCTTTGCCAACTTTGCTCACTCTTGAATCCACCCCGGCAAAGGGTTTTTTAATCCTGATGCAGGACAAAAAGGACCTTAATGTTTCACCTTGGAGGCACCTTGGAAATACAGTCTCTTTTGAAATTTCTAGAAGTTTTCATGCTGACACTTCTGTGCCTCCTCATCTTGTAGTCAGAGGCAGATTTCTAAGCCATTCTTAAAAGGGCTGCTCTCCTATTTTGATCCCAACACTATTGAAGAAACACTGGGTCTTCAAGACCCAACTGGGGGAAAATTAGGTCAAATTTGTGGTGGCCCAGCCCTTACTTCTTGTTTAAGAGACAGGCCTCAGGACAATGTCTGCATCAAGAAACAACAGGAATCCCAAATTAAGGACCCTGCTTGTGAAACTGAGTTAGAGAGCAAGGGCTTGGGGAAAGGGATGAACTGCTGATATCTGCTAAGATGAACTGTGGAACTAAGCAAAGGAAGATGGGCACCTAGAGTCCAATTTGCTAGTTTGGGGTTCAGTAGGGAAATGGAAAGGGTCCTTTCTTTGCTTCTCTTTTAAGGAGCCAGTTTGGGGGCTGAAAGGATACTCACATTTTGCTATTATTGGGGAGCGTGGGACATAGCCTTCTTGCAGTGAGGTTGGAAATACAGAAGACGTCTGCGACTAGATGTACAAAGCAGCCCTGACAAAAAACACACCTAGAGGTGCTCCTGCTCACAGCCCGGTCTACCTCCTTCCCCGACTGACAGATGCTTTCCTCCCCAACCATGATACTCCCCACAAAACTGCCCTTGCTGTGTGCTATTTTAGGCATTTACTACAACTACGTAGGTATTTTGAAAACTGAACAGTATCTAAGCCTAGAGCTCTGGCTACAGATATTTTTTAAAAGTGAAAAAATAAATACTATATTTGTGCTTTACCCTGTAACTCAGACTCCTGAGCTGAACTGAGCCTAAACTATGTTCTGACTGGATGGGAGTTTACTTCTGCTTCAAAATATTAAAACATAAAACTTCGCATTTAACTGCCTTTTTTGTTTTATTTGTATGGCTTGCAAATTTTAGAATAAAATCTACATATTGTAAATTGTACACATGATTATATATTTATTCATAATAGCCCCAATTTATTTATTTTAGATTCCAGATAGTAGTATTTAAGGCATCTAATTTATCTATAACAATGAGATCGTTGGGCAAGAGGCCCTATTATACACAGTGTTGGGAGAAAGCTAGCTGGGTGCAGGGTTTTGAGAAGGAACAAAATCCCAGGAAACAAGATTTTTCAGTCAAAAAACCAAAATCTCTGCCATGATATATAAAACAGTGCTTCTCCTCCAAGGTCTCAGATGCAAACAAACACTCATGACAAGCAGGTACCACAGCAGGAACTATACACACTTTATTGATGGGCAAGCTGTGCATCAGATGGGTCGAGTGATCTCCTGAAAGTTACACAATAAGGCACTGACAGAAATGGAAAGGGAACTCATAAGACCTGTTAATCAGTCCTCTGTTCTAACCCTAACTCTACAGTACACTGCCTTTTGAAGTGACTTTGTAAATAATACTGTCTAAATGAAACTCAAAGGGTTAATTTTTTACACGCATTCACCTTTAGCAGGATGTCCACAATTCTTTGTTGATACTCCACTGCTTGCTTGTCATTCTTAAAGTCTTCAAAAGTCTGCATTAGAGAAGAGAATTTGTTCCGCAGTATTCTTTGGCAACTTGGGAAGAAGCTTTTCAATGTTATTCCCATAAACAAAAGCAAGTATGAGCAAGAGGGTTTGTTAAAAGGGTGACAAAGGTACTTTCACACTCCTTGTAAGCATGTTACTTTATCACTATCTTTCAGGAGCCAAATGTCCCCTTGTTTTCTTTTGTTGGCCTGTTTAACCGATTCTAAGGCACTTGATACTTTGGTGATAGAACAGACAGACTGATTAGATAAGACAAGTATAGTGGGAAGGGAAAGAAGTGAACGCAAGAAAATATGAATACAGAAAATGTTAATATTAAAACATTCTCCTGTTGAAGCACAAGCCTAAGAGTTTGTTATTTTTATCCCACCTGCAATTTTAGCAGTGGCTTGATAAGAGAATGGCTAGCCCAGTGCACACAACAGAGTCAGATTTTAAAGCCAAAAGGAACCATTACGGTCATCTATTCCAACCTCCTTTACAATACAGGCCAGAGAATGTCACCAATGGTACATCTACTCAGAAGTTAAACACCTGCAGCTGCCCTGGGTCAGCTGACTCAGGCTTGTTGGGTTCAAGTTGCAGGGCTGTAAAACTGCTGTGTAGAATGTCTGGGCTCAGTCTGGAGCCTGAGCTCTGGGACCCCGGGAGTGGGAAGGGTCTCAGAACCCAGGCTCCAGCGCAAGCCTAAACATCTACACAGCAATTTTTAGCCTCACAGCCCAAGTCAGCTGACCCAGCCCAACCCCGGCTGTGCCGCGGGTCTTTTATTCCAGTGTAGATGTACCCCAAATGGTTCCTGCATCAAGCCAATAACCTCTGCTTTAGCTAGTGTATGTCTTTTAGAAAGACATAACTTGAGATTGTGCAACGATAGATGAATAGAGGAGCTAGCTCCCCCCCACCCTTCGCTGAACTTGAATTGCCTCTTACCAGTGCAAGAACGTTAAGGAACTCTCTGGTATCAAAGTGCAGCAGCGTACGAACATACGGGTAGACTTCTTCATCTGCAGATGCCTCAGCTGAGTGGAGACGGATAAGAAATTCAAACACCTGCAACGAATATTTACACAAATGTTGATAATTTCCCACTATTACTCCCATTGTCACTGGTTGAATACGTGAAGAAAGAGTTCTAAACTCTTCTAAGCACAAAAATACAAGTTAATAGAACCATTTCTACTTGAGTGTCTTAAATAGTGTAGGATGAACGTACAGCACAGTATTCTGGTATTGAGCTCCATACACCATTGTGAAAGTTTACCTTGTTGCATAAACTCAACAAGCAAGTAGTATCACTATACATAAAGCAGTTTGGTTTAAAATATCACATGATTTCTTAAAAGCTCTTACACAACTGCATTATTTTACTGCAGCTCAGTTGCATAAGCAGAGATCCTCTCTGTATGCTCCCCTACTGATGAATTCAGGCCAGGAGCAAAAATGACTACAGCCAACTTTTTAAGACCTGGGTATCGAACTTTAGGCACTTGGACCCATATTTAGACATCTAAATAAGTGGCATGGTGCAGATCCCCACTGAAGTCTATGTGAGCTGAAGGTGCTCAGCACCTCAAAGTTCAGGCCACTTATTCAGATGCCTCACTTAGGGCACCTATATATGAATTTTTTTTCTGAAACATTTTTAACTTCAAAGTACCACCATATACAACGCAATTTTGCCTAAAATCAATGGTGAACGCTGATGTGGTCATAGGCCAGACACGAAGCTATAAGTTACAAGCTGAAACACACCATGAACCTTATAGGACAAAGAAGTCCCACTTACATAGCAATTTACATCTTCAGAGAGATGTACAAACACTAACCTTCATGATCTCCTGTCAGTAGGTAAATTGGTATTATTCCCACTTTATAGATATGAAGTCTGGGTAACAGACAAGTGAAATGACCTGGCCTAGTTCACACAACAAATCTGCAGAAAAATCTGAGAGACTTTCAGTCGTGTGCCTCTAGACCCGGCCAATGAGCACAGTAATCTCAGCAAACTGCATTTTAGTATTAGAAAATATCTGACTTGGGAATTTCTTTTCTGGATCCCTTCATAGCAGTTGGAGGCAAGTCAGATCTTTAAGAGGACAAAACTATTCAGATTTGCAGCAGAATCTTTCAACCAGAACAAATGTCTAAGAAAAAAAAACTTAGTCAGACACTGCCAAGGCGTAAGACTGTTGGACATGAAGGAGCCAAGAATGGAGAAGTACCTGAGAATCGACTCTCCCATTCACATCCAACAGTCCAAATACTGGGGAATTCAAGGCAGTAACAGTCATTCCAAGCAGGGAGGGAGGAACAACAACAATGTACATTTAATTACAACTAGTGGTTTGAGACATGGAGAGTTTACAGAGACTACTTCCTGCAGTATCTTACCAAATGTCAGACTGATTGAAAGGTTGAGGGGTGAAGAGCAGATAGCTGCTCTATAAAATCTGTTTGGTCTCCAAGAAGGAAATCTGCAAAGGCACAAGATTCACAAGTGAAGCAGATGTCTGAAGGTGATGAGATACTCAGCTGGGCCTCATGCAAGACTGCACTATGAATTGCGGTAACATGTCTTGGGATGAGCTTCTAAACCCAAAGAAATCCCACTCTGAAGAAAAGGCAATGCCTTATTTTTCCTGCTTTTTGTATACATTTTCTTGTCAATCCAACAGTGGTACAACTTCAGCCAGTCAGTTATACAGGAGAACCTCTGTTTCGAACACCTTGGGAATGGAGATTATTCATAACTCTGAACAAAACATTATGGTTGTTCTTTCAAAAATTTACAACTGAACATTGACTTAATACAGTTTTGAAACCTTACTTTGCATAAGAAAAATGCTGCTTTCCCGTTTTTCAGTAGTTTACATTTAACACAGTACTGTACTGTATTTGCTTTTTTGGGGGGCGGGAGGGGGCGTTCTTTGCTGCTGCCTGATTGTTTACTTCCGGTTCCAAATGAGGTGTGTGGTTGACTGGTCAGTTCATAATTCTGATGTTCACAACTCTGAGGTTCTACTGTATACCCAGTAGGTGGACCCTTTCTTAGATCCAAGGTGGTGTCCACAACCTTGGCTGAGTAGCCTAGAGTAATGATCGGTGTTTCTCAGATCCCAGGCTGCTAAATGAAGGCCCAGATTGGGGTGAAATATCAGACCCTGAAATAGAAAGCCCTCTTGTACTAGAAGTATCCACAATGTATCAAGTTTCAAGAACCACAGTCATTGAGGCCAATCAAGAGCTATCAGAAGAACTCTGGAAGAGAGCACAGCTAGGGGACACTGACCCTCATTGCTGCTTTTCTGGAGACTGAGGTACTGGCTATGCTGGACCATGTTGCTGCTGTACTAATTTAGATGTTGAGCTAGGACATGGAACTCCTGAGGATTGTTGGGGAAGAGTGCCTGAGTCTGTCATGAATGGTAGAGAGAAAAAGTGTTATTTACCCCTTCACATAACACAAGAACTAGGGGTCACCCAATGAAAGTAATAGGCAGCAGGTTTAAAACAAACAAAAGGAAATACTTCTCCACATTATGCACAGTCAGCCTATGGAACTCATTGCCAGGGGATGTTGTAAAGGCCAAGGAGTATAACTGAGTTAAAAAAGGATTTTATGTAAATTCATGGAGGATAGTCCATCAGTGGCTATTAGCCAACATGGTCACAGTCAACCCCATGCTCTGGGTGTTCCTAAGCCTTTGACTGCCAGAAGCTGGGACTGGACAACAGGAGATAGATCACTCAAAAACACCCTGTTCTGTTCATTCCTCCTGAAGCATTTGGCATCAGCCACTGTCAGAAGACAGGACACTGGGCTAGATGGACCATTGGTCTGACCCAGTATGGTCGTTCTTATGTAGCTTGATGCCTGCCACAGCAACTGGGGCACACCTGGCTTGCACATCCGTTGGGAGGTTGGTCCTGGCATCCTGAAACACTGTCAGTGATCTAGCCTGCCTTAACACACCAGAGCAGTTTGGCTCATTTTTGTAGCAATTTGGCTTGCTCCTAACACCTGCTCCATGTTTTCTGCTTTGACAAGTAGGCACAACAAGGGAAGCAGCAAGCACAGTCCCTTAGAAAATACCTTGTGTTCACATACTCTAGATCCAAAATGATAAAATCTGAAAAGACCAAATTGCAAAGTTAGTTAGGGAAGTAAAACTGACCAGAAACGCAGAAAAAAGTCCCTCAGCTCAGCAAAGGACTGGCCTGCCTCTAAGTGCTATGGAGAGAGGAGTAACACAGTGTACAAATTGCTGGGTGACAAAGGAGAAAGATACACTAGGCTGGGCAAGGTCTTGAAGAGGCAGATACAGCATTTGGAGGGGATGCTAAAGGTGAAGGGAAAACCAGTGGAGGTACTGAAGGAGAAAGGTGCAGCAGCGGGATTACTAAACAGCAGAGTTTAAAAGGCAAATATGAGCATTGGGGGAACCAGGAAGAGGTAGCTGCAACGGTTAAGGCAAAAGAGGCCTTGGATATGAGCCAAAGTTTTAGCCACAGAGATACCGAGGAAGGGATGCTGAAGGTTGTACTGCCAAGGCCTTTAACGTACCTATTTCTGTAGCCGAGAGTTTGTTTACTTGGATGAAAAGCCCACAGAAGTGCTGAGCAGCTAACTTCCCCTGCAGACAATCTCACTGAGCACTAGGAGTGCCTTTGTCTACATTAGCTTTATACACTTTGGAAGTGTACTAAGATAAACTGCCCTAAATGCGCAGTAAGAGCCTCCACACAGAAAGTTAGTGTGGAGCAGCTAGCATGCTTTATATCCACACCCTAGTTTACTGTGCACTAAATCCCCCATGTAGATAAGTCCTGAATGACTTCGTCCCTACTGTTGTCAATAAAGTACTATTCAGGAGCACTACAATCATTCACTACTTCTGAATGCATGGCTACCCATACATTGCACTTCACTTCAAGTGTCCTAAGAGGTCAGCTATAATGAAAGCTCAAAACCTAGAACTTTTCCATCTTTAATTTCCGTAGTCCTATGCTGCCTAATGTCACAAAGTCTGTCTAGAGACTAGACTGAGGACTGCATGTTTTCCCATTTCTCAAGGAAGCAAGAGAAATATTAAGCTTGATGTCAGCCTTTTTACAAACACCTGTGTGGTAATCCATGGTGGGTTATAAACTCACAGGGCTGCAGATGCCCAAGTTGCAGTAGTTTTCTGTCATACACCTACCCAGTAGATAAAAATTACTTAAGACAAGGTGATCCTTCATCTCTTATCAACAGTCCTGCAATACCTGCTTCATTCCCTATGATGAACAGTGTCCATCCAAATTAATACTCACCTGGTTTTTAACCAAGGGTACCAGATCTTCAGGAATATCACCCAATGGATAAGCACGACCTGCTAAGCAGCAGCTGTGGGACAAGGAAAGAAACCAGTTACAACAAAGCATTGACCTAGTACCTCCCAATCCTAAACAGATTGGAACAGTGCCTTCTCCCCCACCCCCTGCCCATTTTGGAGCTGCCTACTCTTCAATATGCATTTTAAAAAAATCAGTTCTTCATCTCAAAGCACAAAACTGGATAAACATGTATCCTTAACAGTGCTATTACCACAAGGGAATCCCAGTTTTCTGCATAAACATAACCAATCAGTGTTGAACTGTGGCACAGGGAACAGGAGGTGGCACTGGGACTTTCAGAGAGGAAACGTACTATTTTTCATATATGTATATTTTGGACAGCATTTGGAACAACACCAAGTCTCCTCTTTTCAGATTCATTAGAATCTTGGATGTGGCTTGCTCAGATTCAAGAAGTAGAGACTGGATATTAACCACCTGTAATGGGGTGTTCACCCACACAAGGCCCAGAAGGGTTAAAATGGCCAGGTGGGCCAATTAACTCCACAGGCTGCACCTGGAGAAGCCAGGAAGCAGGGAATTGACTAGAAGCACACTCAGCTAGAGGGGCCTATATAAGCCAGGAAGCCAGCAACAGAAGAGGCAGCAGGGAAGGAGTCTGCAGTCACTCCCTGGGAGAAAGGACACGTGAAGGGAGCTATGGGCAAGTAACCTACAGTTACTCTCTTGGAGAAGGAAGTGTGCCTTGGCAAGCCTAGAGAAGGGGGAAAAGCCAGAGAAGTAGGCAAGGCTCAGGGGAAAAGCAGCGAAGTGTGGGGTAGGTCAAACTTCACTGCCAACAAGAGGGCCCCCAAGCCAGGATCCAGAGTAGAGGGCACGCCCAGGTCCTCCCACTCACTGCTGATGGAGTGGCACTGGCAGGTCAGTGAGCAGGAAGACTGCCTGAGACCATTTGTCAAGAGGGACTTTGATACCCAGGAAGGGGACGGCTGAGTCATGAAGGAGGTGGCTGCGGATCCTGGAACGAGAGGGTTCTGGAGGACAAGAGGATAATGGAAAAACTTTGCCAGGGTGGTAGTGATGGCTGTGCATAACACCTTGCAGAGCTAATCCCCAGGATAGCCAGGAGACAGCATCACTAGTGGCGAGTGCACCCTGTGGCACCACTATTGGCCAATAATCTCAGAACAGCATTGGTCATAGGGCCATAGAGTTTAGGCCAGAAGGGAACACCAGATCATATAATCTGACCTCCTGTATACCACAGGCCACCATCACCATCCAGCACCTGTACCAATAACTGAAATTAGACTGAAGTATTACAGGCCACAGGTCACTAGACTATTCTTATTATTAGACCCTAAGTGCACAACTTTGCATTTGTACTATTGAACTGAATTTCATCCCATTTATGTTACTTCGATCTTCAAGGTCATACACATCCTCCTGTACAATATTCCAGTCCTCCTCTGTATTGATGATGCCTCTCAACTTTGTATCATTATAGGATGGTCAACAGAGGAAACTATTTATTACCACAAGCAGACCCACCTACAGAATCCACAAAGGTTGCCAACACGAAAGGTTAAAGATGGATTTCTGGGCTATGAAGCCCTGGCGTAGGGGAGCACTCTGCTGCAGTTGGCGTGGAAGGAGGCATTATCACCAAATCTCTATATATGAAGTCAAAGACAGTATCCCAAAGCCTGAGTCAGGAGCACCCAAGTTCTAATCCCACCTGTGCTACTTGGTGTGTGGCCAAGGGTCACTTCATTTCTCTGCTTCCATTAAATGCTTTGTAAAACGTAGATATTACTACCTTTCACAGATTTTATGATAATAAATTCTGACTCCCTGCATGACACAGAATTCCACCTACCATGCATCACAGGGGTATTGGGAGGATTAGTGTCTGTACAGCAATTTCAACATGTAAATGCATTCTAAGTGCTATCTATAAACATTCTGGCAGTATCTTACCTTATGTACACAAGGAGCTTGTTCCCCATAACCACTTTCTCATCTAAGAACATAGAAAAAGTCTTTTGTCACCTTTCATCCAAATAACTAGACAACGGAATAGGGATCTAATCTTTATTTACTGAAAGGAAAATCTCATTTACTTGAGTGTTCATTGTTACTCATAACAAAAGTGGTGTCAGTACAGTCTTATGGAATTTTTCCATTCTCCATAACTTTACATATTTGCAGCATGTTTGTGTGAGAAAGGATAGTAGCTTGAGAACTATGAAGACAGTTTAAAGAAGAAAGTACTTAAGATGTATTTATAGGCTGTGTGAAGTCTGGAGTCCTAAACAGTAACATCATCTCCTCCCCACCTCCCTAAATTAGAAGTGATCAGAGATCAGTTAAACTTGTGATCAAAGACACTAGAAATATCAAACAGTATCAAAGCTGTAAAATCTTAAAGCCAAGCATGCTGTACCTGTGAGAGACTTCCCAGCATTAAGGGGAGGAGCAATGACTTTGAACAATTTCTGCAACAACAGTGAAAAAGAGAAAAGTTTCACTATTGTTTAATTGTTATACATCACATCATTTAAGTGCCAACAAGTCGGTCAGCAATACGCAAATAAGTCGAGTCAGTCCCTGCCCCAAAGAGCTTAGAGCCTAAAAGGAACACAAAGCTAAAGAGTGTCAGAGAATATGAAGTAGACCATGACAAGACAAAAGCAATGCCTGGTTTAATAACCTGAATTGTTTAAGAAGGTACCTCCCTGAGAAAGGACAAGCTCACCAAGTTTTACAAAAAAAGAAGGCACAGAAAGAAAGGTTCCCTAAATGCACTTGTGCTAGGGAAGCATTTCTCCATCTGCTAATCCTGCGATGATCTACAAGAGAACGGCCTTTGTCAAATAAACTTTCCTAGATCCGTTAGATCAAAGCTTCCCTCTAGTGGTACTTAGCTGCTTTCCAGGAATCTAGAGTGCATATTAAAAAAAGAGAGGCTAGCTGGCAAACTCTAGCATGCAATGAGCTCGGGGAGTCACAGAGGCAAGATAAGCAATAGTACCAGGGAGCAGTCAGAGAGCACTGCTGATCAGTCCTGCTCCCCCAGCCTCCGATTCCTGCCTCCATGGCTCCCCAGCCCTGCTGCCTAACCCTCCCCAGCCAGCCCATACCACTACAAGCTTCCAAACCATCTGTTAAGGTTCACCCGAGGGAGCCTCAAACTCAAGGACCTAGTGAGCTATGTTAGAGCCAGGCTGCTCTCTAGAGAGCCACAGCATGTTCAGCCACCAGAATTGTTTTCCTAGGACAGCAACAGGCTCCACCTTCCCAGGAAACATTTTCTGCAAGTCTCCCCAAGAACCTGTCCACTTCATGGCTTGATACCAGGACAGAGGGAAGAAAACTCCTTGCCCTGGGAGTGGTGTTTGTAGTTCCACTAATGAGGGACTTAACTTTGGCTGACAAATCAGCCGTTCTTTGACAGAAAGAAGCCCTACATTCATCAGACAGAGACTCCCCAGGGGAGCATAAATTGAGCTGTGGGTATGAAGATGGGCAGTGGAGGCAGAGTGAGCAGTCAGGACAGGAAGTCAGGTGCTATGCTTCAGCATTTCACTGCCTAGGATGCAAGTTGCATTTGTTGTACAGAATAGCCATTACCCAACAGTTTAGACAGAAACAATGAATAATACTCAAATATAAGTGGAGATTTTCAAGGCAGTACTGGGAATTTAGCCATCCATGCCTTCCACTAAATTAATGGATAACTTCCTGCACTGCTTTCAAAATCTGAACCGCTGTTAGTATTAAACCGTGCTATGCCTGAGGAGTTATTTATAGCTACATGGATCTAATCCTTGAGCTGTTACAAACAAGCCAGTTGGCTAAACAGATACAAAGGACACTTTAGACTGCATGTTTACATTTCAAGGAGTCAGTTTTAAAAATGGGTATCTCCTAAACCACTAGTTTTCAACCTTGTTTCATTTAAGGACGCCTAAAAATTTTTGAATGGAGGTGCAAACCCCTTTGGAAATCTTAGTCTGTGGACCCCCAGAGATCCACTGATCACATGTTGAAAATCACTATCTTAAACTACTGAAGATTCACTTGCAATCTCAGAAAATTAACTGTAAATATTGTAAATTGGACAACAGATTTTTCATACATAAAAAGATTTGTCTCACTGTACCTGCACATTGCAACACAGCTATGTAGTCATTAGTGATGCCTTCATAATAAGCACTCTTACATTTACAGAATTCTCTCAAGAGCATTTGCCATCAGGACTATATTCAAGGGGTGTACAATGGAGGTTACTTGCCTGTAACTGAAGATGTGTGATCTTCATCTGTACTTTACATGTGGTACGCATCAGCTCCCTGGGCCAGAGACTGGAATATCTTTCAAGTAGCGTCCACTGGGCCACACCCTCATCCTAGATCTGTCTCCTCCTGCTCAGTACCGAGCGATAAGAAGAGATATAGACTGACCACTTCTTCAATGTCTTCTCTACCACAAACACGGTCATGGTCCGAAGCAGAGGGGAAGGCAGGCAGGTAGTGGAATAGAGATGGGGCCACACATTTCAAAAAGCCTCCAGTTAGAGGTAAGTAACCTCTACTTCTTCTTTGAGTGCTGATCCTTGTGTGTATTCCACAGGTGGGTGACCGGCAAGCAGCAGCCAAGTAGGAAGGGGGTGCAAGGATGGAAGTACAGATATCTGTAACACTTCAATTCCAAAGTCTGCGTCAGCAGAAGAGGCTTGGACCAAAGCGTAATGCTTATGAAAGTGTGGCTAGAACTCCAGACTGCCGCCTTACAAATGTCCACAATAGGCACATCAAAGAGATGCTACTGAGGTTGAACTGTGTAACTCCCATTCACGTTCAGTGAAGAAGTGCCTGCTAAGGCTGCCTGCCAGTACACTCTGAGCGCCAGGTAAATATGACTCCAAAACTGTGATGTGATTCCAGGTACACCAGTTCCATAAGTTGACTGCCTCCATGCACAGTGGAAGGTATCTTGCCCTCCTTGTTTATTTATACAGAAGACAGTCATGTTGTCTGACATTATCTGGGCATGTCAGGATAGGTAGGAGTACTTGGGGTGCACTATATCTGTCTGACTGCCCTTAAATTCCAAGAGATTGCTATGCATCCTGGCCTACCTTGTGTCATCTGATTGCCCATGTGGGCTCCACAATCTAAGAGGAATGAGTGAATGATTACCAACATCCTGGGTGTGGGAGGTAGGAAAGAGACTCCATCGCATGTGTTTCGGGTTCATCTACCAGATGAGTGAAGCCCTGACATTGACGGAGATTGTGGCTACAGTGATCATGATGCAAGACAATAGATTTGTTGAATGGCATCACAAGCACAGGAGGCCATGTGACCTTAAAAAGAAAGATGGATCTGGAGTATTGTTCAGTGTTTGAGAGGGACTTTTTTTTTTTTTTTTAAATCAGACTCCTCACAACATACAATCTGTCTGCAGGGAGGTGGGCCCTTCCTGTGGCTGAGTCCATGGTTTCCCCTATAAAATGTATGAGTTACATGGGACTTAGAGCAGACTTTTCCATGTTTATGCAGATTTCCAAAGATGTCAGGAGATGGTACAAGAACATGATTGCTGACTGAACTTCCAGATAGGAAATAGAGGTTACTTACCTGTAACTGGAGTTCTTCAAGATGTGTGGTCCTTATCTGTATACCACACACAGATATGCATGTGCACCATGCACCTGAATTTGGAAATTTTTAGTAAGCAGTGTCCATTGGTCTGTACATGCACAGTTCTCCTTGTGCTTCAAACTGAGAGCACACGTGTGGAACACTCATAGGGACCATCACTCAAAGAGCTGCCTGTTAGAAGCCAGTCATCCAAGTATAGGAAGATGGCGTTGTAGCTGCTTTCTCTCAGCTGTGCTGCCACTACTAAGACAACCTTCCTGGGTGCTGTTGCCAGACCCTACTGGAGTACTCTGAACTGGCAATTGTTCCCATCCTACCAGAACCTGAGGAACCTTCTGTGGGATAGCTGAATGTCCTCAAGAAAGTAAGCATCTTGCATGTTGAGAGCTAAGAACCAGGTTTCTTCCTCCAAAGAGGGAATTACTGATCCCAGCCTAACCATGAATTTGGGAATAAAAATATTTTGCTGATGTAGGTCGAGAATGGGCATCCTCTTTCCTTTTTTCTTCCCAACCATGATTTAATACTGGGAGTCAAACCTCTTCCTTATATGCTGAGGTAGCACTCACTCTATAGCTCCTTGCTTGAGAAGAAAGTCTCACCTCCTGCTGGAGGATCAGAGGATCTCCTTGTGACAGTGGCCCCCTGACCAAAAGCAGGAAAGGGTTTTTGGAGGATCTGGGAAATGTAATTCAACAGTGTTGCCAAAGTGGATGACATCTAGTATCCACCTGTCTGTTATATCTCCCCAGCTGTGGGCAAAGTACAATAACAGACTTTGGAAACAAGTGAGGATGGCATCATTGTAAGGTCACAACTTAAGTTCCCTCTAAGCTGCGCGGCCAGGTGGCCACCCAGCAGGCTATCAAGTGCCGTGCACTTCAGGTGTCCCTCCCCTCACTGCCGTCCTGCTCCTGTCTTCTGCCTGGGAGACTCTGGCCAGCTGCTCCCGGAAGCCTCCTGCTTGCTGTGCAGAGTGGGAGAAGTGGTGGCAGGGAAGCGCTGATGTCAGGGTGTCCTCCTACCCCCGCCCTGTACCCCATTCTCCACAGAGCAGGGGTGGAATTTGACAGGGCTCAGGACGGAGGGAACTTGTTGGCAGCTGTTGCTGTGTCTGAACAAGCATGCTTCAGACTGCTGAGTGCTGATCTACTTAAAAGGGCAGTGCGGGTCTCTCTCTCTCTCTCTCACACAGTCTCTCTCTCACACACACTCAGGTCTTTCACCCTCACCTCCCAACATATACTTGTATTATTATTGTTGTTACTTGATACTTCTTTCAAAGCATGTTTTAGTTTTTTGACTGGGCTATGCATTTCATAATTTCTCTCTCTCTTACGCTTAAATTTAATTCTTTGAGTAGTGAGTTCTAAAATGCCAAGCCTGACCTGGCTGGAGTAATTATCTCTATGGTAACTTTAAAATATCGATATATCATATCTAGGCTTTTTGATTCTATTGGTGGTGCACATCTGCATATTACCTTGATATGGTGCACATCATAAAATACATTCCACACATCGATGGAAAAAATTAGAGGAAACATTGGTCACAACTCTCAAGCATCCCATCAAAAGTAACCTTTAGCCAGTGGATCAGATTGGGTGGCTGATAAGGTGGATGGAGCTGTATTACTTGGCCTCTGCACTCTGACGCTTGCATGGTGGTTTGTATGGTCGTTGGTAAAGAGGCTGTGGAAGAGGTTTTCACTTGTACATCTGTTTATGATGCTTCCTCTTTGGGGCAGGGGTATAAAGATCCAGGGAGTGGAGGGTTGTCCTGAACTCTTTTAGTGAGTGCAAAGACTCATCTGTTTTCTCATTGAAGAGATTGGTTTAATCAAAAGGCAAGTTCTTAATGGTATTAATGGAACCTCTCTGGAGAACCGCAACAATTGAAGCCACTACTCTCACTACATCATTATGGTCTCTATAGATCTTGATGTGATATTGACTGCATCCACTGAAGCTTGCTATCAGGTTTTGGCCATGAGTCTACCTTCCTTAACAAGGGTTTAAAATTGGGCCTTGTCCACTTGGGGGAGTTTGTCTTTGACCTCCAGAAACTTCAAGTAGTTCATATATCGATAACAGGGCCTGGTAGTTAGAGATTCTGAACTAGAGGCTGGTGGACAGAAATACCAAAAGGTCCAGGTATCTCGCTCCCTTGTCCGCAGAGGTGGTTTTAGGGTGTTGCCTGGATCTTTCCACGGCTCCTTGTACTACTGGGGAGTTGGGGGCAGGATGGGTAAACAAGAACTCTGCCCCTTTTGCAGTTACAAAGGACTTTTTCTCAGCCCTTGCAGGGGTAGCGGTACACATTGCCAGCATATGCCATATCACTGTAGTGGTTTAGTAATGGCCTCTTCACTGGGATAACTATCCAACTGGGTGCCATTGGCTGCAGGATATCCAAGAGCTCATGCTGCATATCTTGAACTTCTAATGGGATCTGAAGTTCTGCCATCATCGTCGGCAACTATTCTTGACATTGCCTATACCTCTGAGTTAGGTGAAGATGGGGGAATAGCCTCATTGGGTTAAGAAGATGAAGATAAGCCTGTCGGTACAAGCTTGTCGTTGTCTGCTTCCACGTACCCCTGAAGAGCAGGATGCTGTTGCCTAAGAGAAGAGGGATGATGTGACTCTAGCAGAGCACACAGATCCAGTGTGTCGTACATAATGATCCCATGGACCCCAACAGGACTAGTTTGAGGAGTTGAAGACTGGTTTGGGGGCCCCAAGGCATTGGTACCAGCAATCCCTTTGAGGGTAATCATGCTTGTGCAGAAGACAGGTCCAGATAACTCTCAAAGCCCTGTTCGGACTAACCTGTCTGGGAGGTGATGATTCATCCTGGACATCGGATCCAGAAAGCCAAATCAGTCTCCACCACTGGTACCATCAGAAGTGGTAGAAGGAAGCTCCAGCTCATGGATGGAGTATGGGAATAACTCCTTCTTAAGGTTGTATAATTTTATGGGGTTAAGATACCCCTCAGAAGAACCAGGACCAAAAGTAGAGGAGTTCCAGGGTAGTAAATGTCCCAGTCTGTCCTGGAGTATGAGGTTCTAGGTTACTAGTTCTGCCGGATCTGGTGCTGCGACAGACTTTGTGATTGGAGGATCCTTACAGGATCAAACCAGTCCATTCTGGAACTCTTGGTCAATACTGGTGGATATCAGTTATTTGACTTGCTAGAGGGACAGCACCAGTATCGACACCAGGCCTGGTGCTGTTAGACCCTCTTCCTGCATGCTTTCCCTTTGAGGTTGAGAGACTTAGGCAGATAGAACTCCAAGGGACTTCCAAGTTGGGTGAATTTTCACGTGCAAGGAGTCAGAGAGACCTCTTCTACTGGAAGCAGACAGAGGGGGAAATCTATTTTTGTGTCTGTGAGAATGCTCCTTACCCTCATGAGAAGCCCGAAGCAACAGGTCTTTAGATTCATCTGATCCAGCCTCTGCTCCACAGCTCGTGCTCAGAAGCATGCTGCTTGAGGACTGTGGCCAATGTGCAGGAGGGTCTCTCCAGCCTGGATCTGACTGGAGCCTCAGGGCTTTCTTTATGAGGAACTTCCTCAGTCAGCACTCTCTTCCCTCTTGTGTCCTGGGTGGGAAGGAGTGACAGACACTGCACTTGGTGGAAATAAGTGCATACCCAAGGCAGTGCTGGTGGTCCTCATTGACCAAGGAGGATCAAGGATAGGAGATGCGGTTTTTAAGCCCGGGTTTCTGGGCACAGCTCCAGTCCCAAAGGGAGAAGGAATATGTCCCACGGTGGGAAAAACTAAGCTATAAAAATACTATATAAACACTAACAAATGATAGTCTCTGTGAAAATAACAGTGTAAGACAATGAGAGAATAGCTCTGGACACAGAGGATTCTGACTCAGGTCATGAGGCTGTAAGAAGCAACTGAAGACGTGATCAATCCACACTTCCCCTTATGCCCTTGGTGCTGAGCACGAAGAGATCCAGGGTCCAGGCACAGACCAATGGACAAAAGTTGAAAGATTTTCCAGTCTTATATGCATACCCACAGTGAAATACACATAGGGAGCAGCATTTGAAGAAAAGTGGAATACACCATGCAGCAGGGTGGATTTGATTTAAATCACTAGTCAGGGCAACTTGATTTAATCATGTATTTCTACATAAAAGTGCATTCTTGTTAGTTGTTATAACCTTAAGACATTCTTCACAAGTCAGAGATAGATGTAGGTTTTATTTTTAGAAGGTACACACTATACATTTTTAAGCGATTTATTTTGAAAACTTTTCAGATTAGTTTTACAGCTATATCAGAAAATGAATGAATGTTTGGTTATTTCATTTACCAAAGGTAATTGAAATGGATATTTACGAAGTCACTGGGAGGTAAACTATCTCCAGTTCAACAGGTTAATCATTAATATTTGGAGGATATTCTTGCCATGCTGCATTAGGAGGAGAACATCACCAGACAGACATTTAAATTGTTTTATTCAACTAAAAACAACAACAACAACGTTATGTATTCTGGATGTTTTTCTTCAACAGCAAACATAATATTTTAACAAAACAAGCATATGAATTTAATTTAAAAAGTCAAGTTTTTTAAAATCAGTTTGTTTTGGTTAAAATTGTTTTAAACTAAAATAGTTAAATGAAATATTGAAAAAACCCAACAAAAATTAAATTGACTATGTCAGCCAGGTCAACATGAGAAACTTAAAATATTGGCTTCTGAAGCTAACTCAGTCATCTTCACCTTCATTTTCCTGTTTGTTCATAATCTGGAAGAGAAAAATAAGCTTTCCTGCTTTTTCAGATCCCAAACAATTTCTCAATTTGGAATGAATTAGTCCAAAGGAAGAAAATAATCTTTCTACACCAGAAGAAGCTACTGCTGTTAAAAGCGAGATCATCACTTCAGCAGTCTCTGAATCCAAGTGCTTAAGTGACTTCCACCAGTTCACTGATGTAACTTTCTTTAAAACATCATCAAACATACATTTCTTGAATGGTTCACTCTTAGCTCTGAAGTTTATTATAGTTGGCATTATGGAGAGATGATTGCTGGATGTCCATGTCATAGCCAACTCCTTTTCTTCAGCAGTTAAGGTTTGACCTTGGTGCCGAGTATTGAGATTATTTACAAGAAAATGAGCTGGAGGTAGTGCTTGTCCCATTCTTTTTTTTTTTAATGCTTGTAATTTAACTCTGTCATTGCATATTTCTCTTTTTAAGTTCTCCCTCGGTTCCTTCCAAATTTCAACACCGTCAGCAATAAAACAGCGATTTCCCTGCATTTTGTTCAAGGCTACAGAAATAGGCTTCAGGGTACTCGGCATGTGTTCAACATTTCTCTTAAGCCCAATGTTGAGAACTTGGGCTGTGATAGTGCCATTTTTTCCCCCACTACTTTGTTCACAAACTGTCAGCAGGTTAGGCCAGTTCTTGATATAGTGCTCAAAACAGTCCACTACTGAGTTCCATCGCACGTCTTGTGGGACCGTTAGCTTGGTTCCTCCCACTTTTTTCAGAGCAGCTACTGCAAAGTGGTTGATACGGAAGTATTTTGCAATTTCAACAACATTAGCTTTTATTTGTGGAACACTGAAGTCTTTGGCTAGGAGGTGCATCAAATGAGCACAGCAACCGAATGATATCAGCTTGCGACTCTCTTCTAAATAATTTCTTCTCATCTTGGATACATTTGCAGCATTGTCTGTGACCAAGCTGCATACTAGACATTTGAATTTTTTCCACAGTTTGTTATAGCTTTTACTGCTACTTCTTGTAAGTATTCTGCTCTGTGTACATTTCCTGATGTATCAATTGTTTCTGTAAGGAAGACATTCCCTTCTTCTGTTGTCACACAAGCAGGTACAACAGGATCCTTGTGGACATTGCTCCACCCATCAAGACTCAGGTTAACAATTTCACCCTCTAGACCTTTTGCAAACTGCTCAATTTCTCTTTCATACACTTTATCCAGCAATTTGCCTGCAACATCTGCTCTGTTGGGTGGACTGTATGCTGGTCTTAATGACTGAATCATGTTAATGAAGCATGGGCTCTCAATCATACGGAAAGGAGAGTTTGTTGCATAAAGAAACCAGGCAATTTTTTCATCAATTACCCCATTTTGTAATCTGCTGGTTCTTATCACAAACTTATCTATGGTTGTTCCTGGATGTTGTAGATATTTCTTTCTTTTTGCAACAGGTGATATACTGTGGCTGTGTGACATACATGATGTGACTGAAACACTATCATTGGCAGGTAACTCTGAAACTATAGAAAATGATGATGATCTTGAAGGTGGATAGTCTTCAGAATCCTGTATGTTGAGGATGGATTCTCCTAAACAAAATAAGTCAATGCAGTTATTTAATTAGTATTACCATACTGCTCATTTAGTATTACTCATTGCATTCACTGACACTCAGTACTACTTTAAAGGTGAAATTGTAAAAGGAAGATCTGCCTATTTCAGCTATTTATTTTTTATCACAACTGCATCTGAAATGGTAGTACCATAGAGTAACAACTATATTTTTTGCTCAAACATGAGAATTCAAGAATAGTCCAGAAGGAAGACAGGCAGTCCTGAAGAAAGACATATGAAATAAAAAAGTTTACCAACCTAAAGGTCCTGCATGTTCAGACATGTTCCTTTCATCATCTTCAACGCAGCTTCCTCCTGAGAAGGAACACTTCTCATGCTGTTGTTTCATTTGGGTAACCAAGCCTTGCATTTCTTTGTTGCACTGTTTGCATTTTGCACGCATGCCCGTCTTACCCACAGGTAGAGGAACTTCATTAAAATATTCCCAAACTGGGTCTCTTTTACGGTCTGCTGCCATTATAGGTTTTTCCCTTCTAGTGAGAGAATGGTATGGTAGATCTCAAATCAATGAAGGCTACACTGAGAAAGACCTCAAGGCTTCTGGAATATGCTGCTCAAACAGTTTCACTTTTGTTTCTACTGCCTGTCCCTCCCCTCCCACATTTATCTCCAGACTTCTTCTCCTTGTCCAGATCTATTCCGCCCCCAACAATCTTCTATTCATTTGAAACTTTGCACTTTTAGAGAGGTAAGGGATTGACTCTGTGTACACAAATTTGCAGAGGGACAATAGGGTTGATGTCTGTTATTTCTCACCTCCATATAGTATTTATTTATTTAAAAACATTTTTGCTGTTCACAAGCATGTTATCTCTGGAGACATAAATCCACAGTTTGAGAACTGCAAAACTAAGTATCTCTGATGGTATCTTTTAGAGTCAGCACTGAGTCCCGTTGTGTAGATAAAAAGATTAATCTAAATAATCTACACAGAAGCCTCTGGAACCCCATAAAATCGAGTCCCTAATCCTTGAACTATTGGAACTCATTTACAAAACTTTTCTTAAACACTACATGAATATATTGTCTCATACTATAGAATTAGAATTTATAATCCCTATTCCATGATGAGAGATCTTTGAGCTATAAAGTACATCTTAAAACTATCGTTATATAAATGTTTTTTGGGAAAAAAACCTATAAAAAAATCCAATTGAAATAAAAGAATCGGATTAAAAAAAATCATTGATTTTTATCCACCCTGCCATGCAGCCTTCAGTCATATCACTCTACTGGGTCCTACCACAGGAGACATGCCTGGTATTGGTAGTCTGTGCCCCAATACTAGAATTAAAAACCTGCCACTATGCAGAGGCTGCTCCTGTTGTAGTTCTGACCACCACCACCACACACAGGTACATTCACATTAGATGGCGTTAAAACACTAGGTACTCCCAACAGACAAAAAGACACCGCACAGAATGGGGTGCCGAGAGAAAGAAACTCATTCTCTCACTTGCTGACTCCCAATTGGACAGAATATGGGATGCTATCATCGTGCATTACATCCTATTGTCAGAATGGCCATGAGCAACATGTAGACAAAGCAGCCCAGATTGTAACATACATTACCGTTACTTATTGTGTTGCATCTGGTTTTTGTGTACTTGTTTTGTTTTATATTTTTTACAGACATTAGATCTGCCAGTGTTTGTGGCCTGACACTCAGCAGAGCACTGATACCTCAGACATTTTATGGTATACTTAGATTTAAGAAAGGCATTTGAACAAGTTTCACAGAATATTCCCAGAGAAATATGAAAAATGCACACTAGGTACAGCAGGAGAGAGGAGCAAGAATTGAATTTGTATACACTGAACACTAGCTATCAGCAGAACTCCCATGCTCAGAATCATAGGGAAGAACATGCAGCACATACGAGCATTACAAACTGATCCTCAGATAAAGAGTGCTAAATGGCACAGACCAATATCTCACTGCAGTTTGAAAAATTAAAACATGTAGATGGAAACAATCCCTCCCAATGTCCTATGAAAGGTGCAGGGAGAAACAAAAAGGAGATGGATGGATTAAAGAGCGGCATTAGGTACCACAAGCATAGGTCATGACTAGTCTTCCTACCTCCATCGGACTAATGAAGTCATTCATTCCACTGTTGTACACATAGATCATGGCATCATACAGATGATTTTCCCAGCACAGGAGAACTACCTGTATGGAAACAAAGCAGATTTCCTCAGCTGTAGAGAATCCTTGTACAGAACAGCCTAACACCTTCCATTAGCCCATTAATTCCCTTCCTGTATTCACTCAAAGACAGCTCTGACCATAGCACTTATCCTAGCCAGCTGCAGGAAAACAGCACCATGGGTGGTTGTTTTTTTTGTTTTGTTTTTATTGGGGAGGTGGGGGGAAGGGGTGTTTGTTGAGGGGGTGGGGGTGGTGTACAAAGTTACACAAGTGAGAATTTGCAATATGCAGAACTCTGCCAAGCCACCAGGGTGGGGGAGACAGATCTGACTTATGGCTCTACACTGTACATCTGTAATCCATGGCCTGTCTGAGGTACTGGAATGAGAAATCCAGGTCTTCTTAATTCCTTACAGCCTTGACCTCTGGAGCAAGGAAGCCAAGAGAACAGCTCTCCAAATGTCATGGCTTTTGTTGAGTTAGTAAGTTGTCCTGTCATCATGCCATCAGCCAGCCCCAAACCAGGGGTGCCCACCAGCCTACAGGTTAAATATATTTCAAAAAAGTCAAGGGGCCACAGTTCATACCTGAGGATTCTCTGCCCTGGCACACTCCCTTTGCACTAACTCAGGTGTCAAAAAGGGAGCCGCCCCTTGCTTGGAACACCCAGCAGCCGTGAGTCAATATATTTTACTCCAATATCCTGGTGCGGGGGGCATATCAGGAGTGGATGCAGCTAAAGCATGCTGCATTCTGGCTAATCCCAGCTGCTTTACAGCATGCCACAGGCACATACTGAACCATTCCAAGTTAGAGCAATGTCCAGGTTGCTCTAACTTGTGCCAAGGCAGAGAATGATGGGGTAGTGATTGATGGCTGCTTCTCAGCTTTTCCCCTCTGCTGGGCTGCCCTGGGGACTGAGTGGACGAAGGGAACCATCCTTTGTTATGTGCTCCCCTAGGTCAAGGCCGAGCCTGCTGAGCTCCTTCATTGCTCCCCCTGGGGCTTCCACAGCCTAGCCGTGAAGCAGACAATGGGGAAACCAGAGCTACCCTTCTCCCTGTCAAGCTGATGAGCAAATGCAGAGGAGACAGTAGCCATTAGTGCTTCCAGCTCACATCCCAGCTGCTCCTGGGGCTAGAGGGGAGGCACATGGGTGACCATGGTCCCTACCATCTCCTTGAAGTCATGGCCCACTTCAGATGCTTTGGCTGAAAGCAAAAATAGAGGCTACAGTGCCTTGAGAATATTTTCTTCTTAACTCAGTCACCCATGAAGGCAACTGTGTGGTCCCCAAGGCCACAAATGCCCTAAACAATACACATATTAAAGTAATGTAATTAAATTAGTGTGGTTAAAAGGATGTCGGGTGTAGTTTCGCTAAAATGCTGCTGTTCTCTGGGTTAAATTTTATCTTCAGTTACTGACTGAAGACAATGAGGTTGTTTAAGTATAATAAGGTCTGAGTTTGGCCTGCATAATTTTTATTACTGGTGACGCTGGAGAAAGAGGAAAGAACACAGCTTAACTTCCCAAATCCAGGTGGAGTTTGCTGGGCCAGCAGTTACAAAAAGAGAGAAGTTTACAAGGAGTATCCTGGGATATGTAGAATGCTGCCTTGTACAGCAGAGCTGCCGCTCGTGCGGATGAAGTCCATGATAGTTTCATAGATTCCAAGGCCAGAAGGGGGGCAGCGGGGGGACAACGACAACAACAACAAAAACAGCAGTTACTAACCTGTTCTTCAAGAGGAGTTCCACATGCCATTCCCATTCAGGTGTGTGCATACTCAGCGTGCCAGAAATCAGAGATTTTTTTCCCTTAATGATATTCGTCGGGGCAGTTCATGCAATCTCCAGTGCCTCATTCTGCTGCATGATGGTATAAAGAGCAGAGCCACCTCTGACCTCCTTCTGTTCCTTCTTACCGGACAGATTCTTATACAGAGGGGAAGGAGAGTGGGTCAAGAAATGGACACATGCAACATCTCAGAGAACAACAGCTATATAATTGGTTAGTAGCCGTTTTTTCTTCTTTGAGTGACTGCATATGTCCATTTCACTTCAGGTGACTCACAAGCAGTTCAACCTGGAGATGAGTTTCAGTACCTGAACAATAACTAAAGGACTACTTGACCAAACTTGGCCTCATCTCTAGAATGCGGAGATACAGCATAATGAGTTGTAAAGGTGTACACCAACAACCAAAGTTGCAGTGATACAATTGTCTGTTATAGCTACCACAACCAGTCAAGCTGCAGAAGTGGCTCGAGACCTTGAAGAATGTGCTACCCGGTCTTGAAGGTTTACATTAGCAATGTCATAGCAGATGAAAGTAGGAGCAAATCCAGGACAAGATTCTCTAGGTTGAGACTGGAAGGCCTTTTATCCCGTCTGCAACTGACACGAATAGCTGGGAGGATGACTTAAACAACCTAGTTCTAGCCAAGCAAAGTTCCAGAAGACTGGAAGAAAGTTAGTGTGCCATTTTTTAAAAAGAGTGACCCGGCTAATTATAGGCCTCTCTGCCTGATATCCATCCGTGGCAAGATAATGGAGCTCTTCAATTGGAATTCGATTAGTAAAAAATTAAAGGAGGGTAATGTAATTAATGGAAATCAACATGGGTTTATAGACAATAGATCCTGTCAAACTAATGATTTTTTTTTAAAATCAAGACTACAAGTTTGGTTGATAAAGATAATAGACTTCTCTAAGACATTTGACTTGGTACCATACAAAATTCTGATTAAAAAACTATAATGATATAAAAATGACATGGCACACGTCAAGTAGATTAAAAACGTGGTAACAGAGGTCTCAAAACGTAATTGTAAATCCATGGTAATTTTGGCCTAATTCCACAGCAAATAGGATAATCTGTTGGGAAATACAGAGGTGGGAGAAATTGGTCCAAAACTAACCAGTATTCTGTTCCTCAAACAGGCTGCTTACAAATTTCTGGTTGTCTACAAGACCCTACCACAAAAGAAAACTGAGGAGGTGTAGGTCTCCCCCTGTGATTTTTTCTGTAGTAGTCAGGCTGTCTAGGAGTGACAAGCAGGTACCGTTGGTATGACTGAAGACAGAACTGTTTCATTTCAGGGAAAGGAGTGTACATGCCCAGTGATTTCAGAGTGGCCCTCAAGTCTTTGAACTCTGAAGCTTCTCACCAGTCTGCTAAGAGAAGAGGGTAGGATCCCTCAAAGGAGAGATTCTGGATAGTCTGTTGGAACTCCTGCAGAACACCCAATGACTGAAACCGTGATGAATATCTGTGCATTGTTTCTGCTGATGCCATCACTCGGGCTGCCAAATCCACCCCATCTAATGCAACTTGGAGAAAGGTCCTGGCTACCAGTTTGCCCATTTCCAAGGTGGCCTGGAACTCCTGCCTGGCATTCTCTGGCAATTCGTTTGCAAACTTCAGTACATGGCCCCAGAGGGAAAAATTGTATCTAGCCAAAAAGGCATGCTAGTTAGAGACACAAAACTGCAGGCCAGCAGCGGAATAAAGCTTTCTATGGAAAATGCTCAGTCCCTTTGCTTCTTTATCCTTTGGGGGACAAGGAGACCATCCCTGATGCTTGTCTTGGCAGTAAACAAAAGAGCACAAGGAACCTGAGGGATGGAGGTAGAAATGTTGATAGCCCTAAGAACGGACAAAGTACCTTTGCTCAGTTCTCTTGGCTGTCAGCAGCAGAGATGATGACATTTGCCACAACAATCTTGCGGACTCCAGAATGGCTTCATTTATAGGCAGAGCATTTGGAAAGGTCCTATTGATGTCAGTAGTTCTGCCAGCCCATAGAACTCTCTTGCACGACCTTGACTAGAACATCAGGAGAGGAAGCAACCCTCTATCAACTTCTGGTAGGGCCTGTAGTCACCCTGAAAAGGCGAGGACATGCCTGACACCACAGTCTCATCAGGTGATGATGAGGAGCAGCACAAAGGAAGTAGAGATGGAGCCGCCTGTACGGAAATTGATGGAAGTTCTGGCACACGAGGCAGTTCCAGCTCGGTACTGGGAGTAACATCCTGAGCCTCCTCATGGAAACTAATCTATCATCCTCTTGGTGATCTAGAAGGAAGAGGAACCTGGTAGGATCTGCTGGTGGTGGAAAAATCCTATGGGTTCCCATACGGCCATTGATAGCGTATAGGACCCAAGCCCTACCAGCCCAAGGATTCAGATCCCTGGATCACCTTAGGATATCTGCTAGGCACCAGGAGCAGAATCATCATGAGGAAGGCAAGAGAGGAGCAAGGGGCACAGAAGCCTACCTCAGTCTCAGAGGAAAGATCCTGAGTCACCTCACCATGGACATGCTGTACCATGCAGTGCTGAAGTCCAGTGGAACACCTCCAGAGATGTCAGTACCAGAGACAGCATGCAGAGTTTGCCCTTGGACTGCACTGTGCAAGGAAGTGCCAGACAGTCTGAAGTCCCTCACAATACTGAGAGTCTTGGAGGCAAGTCTGAAAACTCCGCCTGAGGGATCAGTCGGTGAAGGTTGATTTGTCTCCTGCACTGCTGGAGAATCCAGCACCAAGAGACGGTAGTCCTGTGCCACAGCATAAGCTTCCAGCATTGCTGGTACTAAGAGATTTCCCTGCTGCTGCATTGAAGGGGATGGCACTGCAGTGGAGGTCCACCGCAACAGCACAAACACCAGTGCCACAGTCAACGGCTCCGGGCAAGATGAAGTCTGTGCCCGAAATGTATCTTCCCAGAGAACACACCATCCTGTCATCCAGCTTGTTTGCTGGCAGACAGTACTGAGGACCTCAATATTTTGGAGGAGTCTGGCCCTTAAAGGCATGCTGTCTGTGTTTCTTCCTCAGCTCCATGGAATGGGATAGAAGTGCGCCTCAGACTCTGCACCGAAACAGAGGAAGAAATACTCCAGGTAAGGCCCCAAAGGCCTAGAACCCAGGACTGCAGAGCAACTAAGCGGCTGATATCTCCAGGCTACTGTAACCCAGTGGCAGCTGTAACTAGGGTGACCAGATGACAAGAACAAAATATCAGGATACATGAGGGGGCAGCCACAGGCTCACCCCCCCCACCAGGGCTGGCTCTAGGTTTTTTGCTGGGGAAAAAAAAAAAAAAGAGTGCCGCTGAAGCAAAATATCAGGACAAATGGCATCCCAACCGTACATCCGTCAGGACGCGGGACAAACAACTAAATATCAGGACAGTCCTGATTTTATGGGGACATCTGGTCACCCTAGCCGTAACCAGCTTGCAACTCCACTTCCCATGACCCACTATGGACACAGACCATGGGAAGTTCCGCCTGAAGCGTTTGACAGATAGCAGACTCATAGCTCCTGATTGGCTTCCTGCCTTATATAAACCCCCAGGGGTGTTCCAGGAAATATCCTTGCAACAATGTGGATCTCCTGTAGCTACCACAACCATTCCTGCTTCTTGCTCCTGAATTCCTGGCTTTTACCTCAGCTTGATTAGGACTTTGCCTCCTGACTCAGACGCTGACATTTGGTATCGACCCTGGCCTGGAACCCAACTACGAACATCTCTGCTACTTCCAGCATCAGTTTTGTCCCTGCTCTGACCCTTGACCCCGGACAGCCTTTGTTCGGATCCTGACACTCAGTGACCACGTCAAGCAGGAAGATGGACACAGGACAGCCTCCATGAGAAGGTGACGCAATCTCACCTCCCTGCCCATTTTGGTCCAGGTCTTGAAGTCTCTGCAGATTTGACAGTGGTCCCGGATGTGACCCTCACCACGGTACTTAAGGCACCTGGAATGAGGGTCACTGACTGGCAGATTTCTTGCTGACGGTGCAAGGCTGAAAGCCCAGAAACTGAGGCATGCTCTGGTACTTGGCATCAGCATCCAGAACAAACAGGAACCGACATGCTAAGAAAACTAAGAAAAATGACTAATGAAACTTACACTAAAGCACTCATTAACTATGCAATGAGTACTAATAATTATATACCAGAGAGAAAAATAAATCCCTGAGAGAGAAAGCAGGAACAAGCTAACCTGCTCCAACTACCAATCACGGGAGGCAAGAATGAACTGAGAGCGATCAGGGTCGATCTGCCCTTTATACCAAAGTGCAGAAGCATGAGGCAGCGGAGATTGCATGTGCTGCCCCGAAAGATACTGCCAAGGGAAAAAAGTTTGACTCTGGTGCACTGGGTGCACACACATCTGAAATGGAATGGACATACGCAATCTCTTAAAGAACGATTGTGATCATCTGACCTCCTGTATAACATAGGCTATATTAACATGGCAGTTCACCTGCTGTATGTCTAGGCTGGTGATATCCATATGCACAATGCAGGCCTCCATGTCCTCCATTAGGTTCTTATCTTGGTAGTGAAGCAGCAAGTCTTTCATCACTTGAGCTGTCATTCCCATCAACTTATCACTTAAAATGTAAGGCTCCAGGCACTCCAGAAAAACACCCTTTGCCACTGAATTCTCACTCAATTTGTCATACATCTGGCTGAACAGAAGATCACTAAGAGAAAAAAGTGACAATTACTTATTAAAATGAAGATTAATTAAACTCTATTAAATGTTATAATGACCTGCTTTCTATACAAAACGAGGTAACTACAGCATTCTGCATTTCTTAGCTTAACAATTGGAAACCCCACTTAACACCAATGTAGACACAGTTTAACACTTTTACAAATGTATCAATCATATTGTAGCCTAGGAGGAAGCTGGTAGAGGAAGCTTTAGCAGAGTGGTTCATGAGTTCAATTGCACCCACCAAAACACCCTTGGGGGGCAGGTGGGGAGTGGTATTCACTCCTTTGCACAAGAAATTATATGCAGCTCTATAGCCCAGCACCTGCATCATGGTGCTACTGCTCCCAGCTATATCTCTGTGCAATGATGTCAGAGTCACGTGCTGCCAGGGAGGCCCAAAGGGCAAAGTCTGCCAGAGGGTGTCTGGGTATGGGGGGGACATGAGGGTTCCCCCATGTGTCCCAGGCTCCAGGCAGCAGGACACAGGGCTCATTGTGGGGCCTCTCCCCACTCTGCACAGCAAGATCCAGATGCTGAGCAAAGATGCCTCCCCCACCATACACCGGGCAGGGTGTCTCTTGCCACTGTGAGTAACTTGCAAGGCCCTGGGGTGACCAGCACTGAGAGTGGGCCCTGGACCCTCACTGGACCACATCCCTGCCCTAGCATTCATTATATCATGCTCTCTTTTTATTTATTTTTTTGTTTTGTTTCATACTGTGATTACACTACAGCTTAGTATAGTGCAAGGGTTCTCAACCTTTCTTTCTGAGCCCCTCTCCCCCCAACAGGCTATAGAAACTCAATGGCCCAGCTGTGCCACAACAACTGTTTTTCTGCATATAAAAGCCAGGGCTGGCGTTGAGGGGTAGCAACGGGTGGTGGGGTTTGGGGTCCCAAGCTGCAGTCCTGCACAGCAGGGCTTTGGTTTTCTGCCCTGGGCCCTAGCAAGTCTTAACACCAGCCATGCTTGACGAACCCCCTGAAACCTGCATGCAGCCTCCCAGGGGGCCCTGGACCCCTGGCTGAGAATCAATGGTATAATGCATTCATTGAACACGGAGGCTACATCCACCACTGGAAGCTGGTGAAATAGTTTTTTCAAAGAACAGTGAAAACTAGACAACAAAGTGCCTCCAAATAAAGTCAGAGAGGTGCTGGGTCCACACACAGTTTCTGTACACAACTATTTTGGTTAGCGTGATTTTTAACCAAATAGTTATAACCAGCCCAACTTCTGGGGTGGATGCAATTATACCAATATAAAGACCATATTTCCCTTCCCTATGAAATAAAATAGATCAGTATAAGCACTTTTACATCAATTCAACTGTGCCCACACTGGGGAGTTGTATTGCTTTTACTAGACTGGCATAGTTAGGTGGTATAACTAATTTGTAGACAAGCTCGAATAAGCATTTAACATGCAGGAAAAGTCCTGAGGTAAAATAGGAACAAGAACTAGTAGACCCAGAAAATCTTTTCCAATTCTATTTCATCTAATTCTTGGAGTTGGAAAGGTGGATGATTTACTAGAGGAGATAAAGAGAAGTGTGGGAAAGCAATGTGCACGTAAACTAAACAGAACACTTTTTTTAAAAAAAATATAAAGTGATTAAGTGGAAATGAGAAATTTTTTTAATACAAAATTAAAACAGTGTCAGCTTTTCATTTTCCTGGTGTGAAATTTTCCTGCTTTTACATAGACTGACACTGTGGTTTAATAATTTTACCGAAAGGGTTTAACATGAATGAATCAAAAACATTACTTTTGAACTGGGATGAATATTCATAACCTGGGGGTCATTTGTCGAAGTACGAGAAATTACTCTGTGGGGGAATGTAGAAAATTCATAAAAGGAAAATCTGTCAAGTCAATTTCACAGTAGTTGTAGCAAGAAAAAAAAATCTAGAACAAAGGTGCTGAGACACTATAGTGACCAGTTCCGTCATAAAATCTATAAAGATTGGATAGACAGATCAAATATAAGTGTACTGATGGAATCCAAAAAGTCTTTGACATTTACATGGATACAGAAAAGTCAATTACATTAGGTAGGGTTAGAAAAATTAGAAGTGATAAACTCTCCCTGCTTTATTGCATAACTGGCTTGGCAATAGGGAGGAAGGTTAAAAACAAACTTCCCCTTTTGGCCTATTATTCCATAATTGTCAGCTATCAGGTTTTTAACACCTGTTCGGGTCACCATGAGACAGAGCATACAGGACTAGATGGGCCACTGGCCTGATCTGTGATTGCAGTTCCTATGGTTTCATTAATCTGACAGACAAGCATGCAAACTGTCTTACGTTCGCTGAAGTAAAAGGCAGTAGTCGACTATGACAGGCACCATATCCTGTAGAAAGACCATGAAGAAAGTGTGAGTAACTCAATCATAGGTAATGTCAAACGGCATACATTATCAGTATGATCAATACTGTGAAGAATCAATGACCGTAGCTCACACATTTAGGCAGTTGCCCAATTACACTGATTTTCCTGGACAAAAGATACAATTATACAGCTGTAACTCCTCCAAAGCTACACCCACATCACAGGCCTTTCCAAATTCCAGCAGTAACAAAAAATTTATTTTAGTACAGCAGCCGGCAGAGACTGCAAATCATATCTGGGCCCCGTTAGGCGAGCTACTGCAGACACAACATAGACAAAATTGACAAAGATGTAACAATTGCAGAAGAGAAGTACAAGGACAAAACATGACAGCAACACACATCTCTCAATTTGCAGGTTTCAAAACCTTTTAAAAATCTTCCATACTTGATGAGTGGATGATCAGGGATTTGGGCTCAGCTGGACAAAGGGAAAATAAGGAGACAACGGCCAGAGAGTTTGATTTGGATTCACTTGGCAATGGATTCTCAGAAAAGGTTTCTGGACAGAGCTGGACAAGAATTAATTCTTGAGGAAAGTTTTGAGGTATGTTCCAGGTTATTCTGGCGCCCCATTTAATAGTACTGAGAACCGGGGCATCTGAGGGGATTAGAGGTGGTTGAAGACAGAAGGCAGCTAATCTTCCTCTCCATAAATCTTCTGAAGGAGGAATTGGCAGACTGATTAAACATTTTGGAATATTAAAATAGATCTCATTTTCTCCTGATTCAGTGGGTGAGGCTACCCCTCTACTGAGAGTTCTAGGAACCCCTAAACCCGTACCTGTTAGCCTGGACAGCCTTCTCTGGACACCTGAGAAAACCCAAGTCCAGTGGCAGAGCTCTCTCTCTGGTACCTTGTTCGGCATAGCTTTTACTCTTCCCAAAGGGATCACATTCCATTGTGAACCCCTCAGGTCTCTGCCATGGGTATCCAGAATTCCACAAATTCATCTCTGGACACTGCTCAGCTTGACATACTCAATCTTCACCGGTCTAGCCAGGGTCAAATTAAGGTGTAATTATGCCATTGTTCAAAGAGGCTCAACTTTTAAAGAACGGATAACAAAATGTAACAACTTTGAAAGCAGATTAGAATGAAGCCTCCCGAAGGCCACATCAGTGCTCCAGATGCAGAGTGTAGCACCTTCTTCTTCATCCATAGAATTAGAAAGTTGACAGGTTTCAGAGTAGCAGCAGTGTTAGTCTGTATGCGCAAAAAGAAAAGGAGGACTTGTGGCACCAAATTTGTTAGTCTCTAAGGTGCCACAAGTCCTCCTTTTTTTTTTTTTTAGAAAGTTGAGTTATTTTCTGGTCATTATGTCCCAAGAGCTCACTGTCTTCTGGAAGAGCCGTTTAACACCACAGCATTTCAGTTCTGAAATATTCTGTATACAAACTCCTGTTTGTAGGACTGATTTTGGAATACTCCAGAACTCTCAAGCAGATTATGGTGCTGGCTGTAGAGGATTGCTACATACCCTAACAGAGCACACAGGGGATTCAGTCTATTTCTACTGGTGTAGATTAGAAGACATCGAAAATGAGAACAGTCATACTTGAATTAAGAATACCTAGGAGTAACTAATACCTAATTTCTCAAAGAAATCACACATTTCATGAATGTTTCAACAACATTTAAAACCTATTATATAAAAAAGTCAATGACTTTCAGAGAAAAGCTACAATTTTATTGCAAACTGCAGCATTGATCAAGAGAGCATCTGAGGTGTTGTACCTGAAAGTGTTGCTCCATAACTTGGATTTTACCCTGGTCAGGACATTTTTTCAAAGTTCGATCCGCATAATGGAAGAGGATTTCAACCATCTAGATGAAAAGATAACAGTAGGAAATTTTCTTCACATACTACTATCAGCAGGGTTGGTAGTACCACTGTATTAATGTTGCCCAACATTTCCCATTATAAAAACTTGTTTTCAGTTGGTTATAAAACTTTGCCAAATTAACTGTTCCACCTGAAATTCTGCACGCCATGTATGTGCCTCAGACTGAATTTTTTTTTTTTTTCCCTCAAAATTTCACCCAAAATGGTTCAGCCATTTCCAATAATGAGGTTAGGGAAAAATAAATTTTGCCATGTTGAAAAAACTAACATGTCCTTTGAAAAGCTCTAGTGCAGAGGTGGGCAAACTACGACCTGGAGGCCATATCCGGGCCTCAAGTTCCCACTGGGGAGCAGGGGCTCGCCCCGCTCTGCGCGGATCCTGGAAGCAGCGGCATGTCCCCTCTCCGGCTCCTACTCATAGGGGCAGTCAGGGGGTTCCGCACGCTGTTCCCGGCCCAAGTGCCACCCTTGCAACTCCCATTGGCTGGGAACCACAGCTAGTGGGAGCTGAAGGGGTGGCGCCTACGGACAGAGTAGTGCACAGAGCCACCTGGCTGAGCCTCTGTGTAGGAGCCGGAGAGGGGACATACTGCTGCTTCTGGGAGCTGCTTGAGGTAAGTGCCCCCCAGAGCCTGCACCGCTGACCCCCTCCCATGCCCCAACCCCCAATTTTGTGAGCATTCATGGCCCACCATACTATTTCCATACCCAGATGCGGTCCTTGGGTCAAAAAGTTTGCCCACCTCTGCTCTAGTGTCCTCATGCTTTGGAGCAGGGACTTGAAATTTGGCATACGGTGGCCTTTGTTTCAGTGAAGTGCTTTTTTCCATTCCTAAGAAAATCTGCCCAAATTTTGCAGTTACAAGCTTTTTGAAAAACGACAGTTTACATATGCTCAGTAGAGAATAGTAGGTAGAGAATAGCTAGAGATTCTATCTGCACTGAGCATGCTCCAGCCTGTTAGGAGTGTTAGTGACAATGTAGAATTCATGCCTGCATCTTTGCCTGAGATAGAATTTTGGGTATTGTCTGCCTGTTTGGTTTTTAATACTCTTATAATCTATATATTCACATATCTTATACTAATGCCTGTGAACAGAGGATAAAGACCTTGCTTCTGCCCAGCCAGATGGGTTTACTAGTACAATGAGAAAGAGATAAGAAACAGAGCACAGCTAAAATGTTACAGCGTATGGTGGGAGTATAACATACGAGCATACACTGGAAGGCTGCCTGGCTCTTCTCTCAAGCCAAGGTCAAGCAACCAGTTAGGAGAGGTAAAGGAGAAGGAGGGGTGTGGTGGAGTGGTGCCCCACCCCCATTCCAGATTGGGCTACAACAGGCTAGAGCAGCTGCGCAAAGCAGCAGCCAATCAGGGAGGGCCTGTTAGAGAGCCAATCAGGGCCAGTATTACAGCCAGCCAATCAGGGCTAGGCTAGGCCCTATATAAAGGCTGCTTAGGAAGGGAGCAGGTAGTCTCTCCCAGGCCTTTAGAGGGTGAAGGTCTTTCTCCTGCATGAGGAGACTAGCACCAGGGACAGCGCAGGGCTAGGCAAATAAGGGGAGCAGAAGGGAACTCCCACCCAGTACCTGCAGGGCTGCAGGCACTGAGAAAAAGGGCCTAGCCGGTGCAAAGGGGCCAAAGGGGAAACGGCCCAGGGTGAGAGACGGACGAAGGGAGAGAAGGAGGGCAGGCAGGAAGGCTGCTGCCAAAGGGTCCCTGGGTCAGGACCCAGAGTAGGGGCCAGGCCTGGTTCCCCCCCTTGCACTTCCACCTGGCCATTGGGAGTGGCCATCACAGGCTGCACCAGACCCCTGCCAAAAGGGGTTAGACTTTGGGGTGTGGTTGGCCATTGTGGCTGGGGCGAAGAGAAGGACTGCTGATAACACCAAACCCCCGGAAGGGGGTGAGACCAGAGCAGTGGGCACTGCCAGAGGGCAGTGTCCTGAAGAGGACGCCATGAGCTGGGAGCAACATTGGTTGAGATGCCAATCTAGGGTGAGAGATGGATGGGACAGAACAGGCAGAGGGCGCTCTGCACGAACTGAGCTAATTCCCAGAGTGAACAGCAGGAGGCACTGCGGTGGTGAGTCCCAACCCCGTCACGGGGGGAGGGCAATAAGAAACACAAAGCCAAAGTAAAGTCTGGCCTTGGCCAGAGCACAACCTCACTTTTTACCCCTCCCACGGGATACAAAAGAGATGGGATGAAAACCCCAGGCTCATGAGCCTCCAAAACGGAACATGACCATAAGCTGTAAAGGGTGCCATTAGGGACATGCACTGCAGGTATATTTGGGCCTGATAAAAAGGGGGGAATGGGGACACAGGCAAGGCTCTGCAGTGTCAGAGCTGGGAAGGGGGATACAGGGTAAATGGGGTCACTGGGGAACAGACTCTGCTGGCGTGCAGAGCTATGGATATGCTTGCTTGGAACTAACCCCAATAAACATCGCACTGTCTGCACTTCAAACTTCTGGTCTTCTGCTTTCTGTCTGTGTGACAAGAACCAGGGGAGGAGGTGAAGGGAAAGCCCTCTAACACAGCCTAAGGCTGCAGGACCTGAGCAAGAATTTATCTGAAAATGCTTCTAATGGCAGTTGGGGCCAATAGCATTCTGTTTTTTCCACAGAGATTTCAGCTTTGAATTGAGCTTTTTGATGGTCAGACAGCTGAGGGACGCTCATCCTATCAAAAAATTCCTGGTTTGTTCTACCAAGAACATCTGAGTGTATAAAAGCTTTCTATACAATAAATAGAGGCTGCCAGAATGTCTATTCTGCATGTCCCGCTGTTTGGTTTTTCTTGATTGTTGGTACAAAAAGTAGGAATGGGAAATGGGTGACAATCTAAGACCTGGCAGCTGAAGCAACAGACTCTTCACAACTAATAAGATGCATATGTTCCAAATGTAGCAGCTTCCTGAGCTTTGCTCAGCATAAATGAAAGTCATTTCTCCACTATAAAAGACCCACTATTTACATCAAACTATTGCCATAGATTTTCACTGTTTAAAAACATGCCGGGGATAGTTGGTTTTGGAATGCCTCGGTGCCTGTGAACAAAAGGATGTTCAGGAGTCTGAGGGCAGGTTGAATATTTAGTTACTTCTGAATTGGTCTTCACTGCAACTAAACATTTCATTGTGCACTGCCCGCAAAAACAAGACTCGGAGGCAAGTGGGCAATGTCAACTGGAAGGGATTATTTTGCAGGTACAGGCATATTTAAGACACCCACTGGAAGTCAGGCTAGGTACATGCAGGATAGCTGCCAATATTGAAGTAGTGAAGTCTAGTTCTTGAAGGGTACATACTGGCTGGGATTGGGACTCTGGTACCTGTGAAGTGCCAAGAGGCAGAAGAATGAGTTAAATTTGGCACATGCTAGATACCACATCCTGCAAGTAGCTTTTACCTGAAGTACATGCTTTGTCAGTATGCCCAATCGCTAGTTTCTAATCAGTTCTCTTTCAAATAAAGCTCATTTAAAAAAAAAAATCACAACCCACATACGCACACCTACAGAGATTTTTGGAGGACAGAAGCCAATTCTTTCAAAAATAGTTGAGGGGTAAATTAAGAGTGGTATCAATACATATGAAATTGGGATTTGCAACTCACTCGGTCAGCAAGGACAGACTTTCGCTTATTGGCATCCCCAGACAACCCTGTAAAGGAATACAAAGAGAAAAAAAAACAAAGGTTCCTTTTCATAATCAATATGTAAATGGAAGTGAGGACTCATTTCAGCTCCCAAAACTCAGAAATAATAGAAGACTTAACTGCTGAAACCCTTTAGCTGCAGGTGTCCAGATATCCTGAACATACTTAGACACACCTCATACAGACAAGCCCTTTGCATTAACAAACGAAACCTACACTTCATGTGACGATTAACTTAATCTGTTTATTGATGGTTTTAGAAAAAAGATTTTGAAAGGGCCCTGTTCTGATTCTGCCCCATTCAGTCAGGAGGATTTGAGTTTTAGGTAACTAAGTCTTTACCTGCATTTTTATAGTCCCTTAGATTAGTTTTGTGAGGCATAATTATTACTGTATTCATAAGATGCTTTGAGATCTTTGCATGAAAGGAGCTAATTTACTGCACTACAAGTGCAAAATACATCTATCCCAATAAAAAATATGCAATTCCTTTGTATATTGAAAATTGTGATGTGTAAACTAAAATTTATGATTTTCATTTATTCAAGTACCATAGAATCTCAGAGTTATGAACTGAGTTATTAACTGACCGGTCAACCAGAAACCTCATTTGGAACCAAAAATATGCAATCAGGTAGCAGCAGAGATGAAAAAAGAAAATAACGTATAGTACTGTGTTAAACATAAACTACTAAAAAAATAAAGAAAAAGTTTTGATGTTTGGTTAATTTAAATTAAAATGGTTCAAAGCAGCACTTTTTTTTTTTGCATAGTAAAGTTTCAAAACTGTGTTAAGTCAATATTCAGTTGTAAACTTTTGAAAGAACCACCATAAAGTTTTGTTCAGAGTTACAAACAACCTCCATTCTCAAGGTGTTTGAAACTCTGAGGTTCTACTGTATTACAAAGACACATAAAATACATGAGGATATTTGTCTCTATGTCCTGGAACTTAAAAAAGAGCAACCTGTCAAAATCCATCAGAAAATTTATAGAAAACGTAGGGTGAACCATATAAATTATAGTTCATTGTGAAATTCAGCAAAGCAGGCACAGGCATATGTAACATACTTCATCAGCTAAGGACACTTAGAGGAGAGGGTGTTACTTTAGTACCCAATAGGGCCACAAAAAAACTCCACCAACTAGTACAACTGCAGGGAAGCACTGAAGTGGTGTTCTTTCCAGCTGCCCTAGCAATCCCCTGCATAGAAGCTATGCTGGCTTCTTAGTCATGCCTGCGCATAAGTGAAGATGTGCCACCTTGCTCCTCTTGTGCATCTTCAATCACTAGGGGCCTCTGACTTTTTTTAAATTCATATCAACACCTTCTTGGAGCCCTGGGAACCTTCTAGTAAGGTATGAAACACTGTTTTGCAGTAATCCCTTATTACAAGTCTCATTTTCCAAGAGTCACATCCTCTACAGTTGTACTTTTCCAGGAAAGTGAAAGCAGATGGAAGTAATTACCCCATAACCCAGTAGGGGTGGGGGAGGTGCTTTGCCGCCTTAAAACAGCTAATTACTAAAAGGAGAGAAGTTTTTACTAGGAAACTGCACAACTCTACAAAAGCCAGTCAGCCCATAGTCAACACATTTGCATCATCCTGATCACATTCAAACTACAAGAGCTTTTTTATTCTTCACGGATACAATTCTCACTTTAATTTCTTTTGACTAATGCTTGCTTCTGTGTGCATGTGTATAAAAGCTACCCCACTGCTTTAAAAATAACTTACCTACTACAGCCTTTGCTTTACCCTCATGAAAAGACCATGCTAGAGCCAGGGCCTCAGTAAGACAGTCTTGTTTCAGAAGGTGATCCACTCTCTAAAATTAGATGTACAAGCAATATGGGACTCCTCAGAATTCCAGAACAGCAATCCTTTAAGCCAGTATTTCCCAACCGGTGGGTCATGACCCCCAGGCAAGTGATGAAAGACAACTGTGTGGGTCTCAGGGCATTGAAAACTATTATAATCTCAAGCAAAGAAAATCTTGCTCCCCCACTTACCTTTCTAGGTCAAGTATTCTGTCAGCCTCTCAAAACTACAAATGCATTACAAAGGCTTATTATGATGGGTACATTTTTTTTCCCAACCTTCTTACATTTACTACAAGAGTAAAAAATGTATTTCAAATAAGGGGTCGCCAACCTGGAAAAGGTTGAGAAACACAGATATAGACATACAAGGCCAAGCATTTTAACAGAAATAATTTCAGAGATTTTGAATTTTAAACAATTGGGATGAAATCCTGGCCCTATTAAGTCAATAAAAAAGTTTTGCCCTGGACTTCAACAGGACCAAGATTTTACCCACTATCATTTAAACCAGTGGTATGTGTACCCCATGGGTTACGCAGAGGTCTTCCAGACGGTACATCAACTTAGCTAGATATTTGCCTAGTTGTATAATAGGCTACATAAATACTTATACTTTAAAATTTCTATTAGTCCTGAAGTTCCTTTCCGCCATCAAGCTACTTTTAAACAATTCACACAGTTTATTAAAAAACATACATGCCTCTTCTCCTGACTTACCTCTCTCCAGCTCCTTATCATCATCACATGAACAGACTGAAAAAGAGAAACAAAAAGGTCAGAAAGGGAGATATTCCTTTATGGGCAGTTGTTCATGAGTAACAATCTATGGATTCCCACACATTCATTGTAGTGTCCCAGTGATACACAGAGGCTGCAACTACTCTTCAGAGACTGGAGACGTCGCTCCAAACAGGAGAATTTCCTACCAGCTATTATATAGCAAGTTCATAGTTTCCAAAAAGTTCCTACAAGACTCTGCTTAAACCTGACCTACATTTTGAAAGAATGGAGGACACCAAGCACAAGGATGTACCTTATTGTTCCATATGTTGGGATGCAGCCTCTCTTATTTTTCACCTGTTCCATTCACTCTAGTTCTTCTTGTAGATAGGGACTTGTTAATTTCTGCATATTTCATTTGACATTTTACCCACTATACATTTACTCTGAAGTAGCACTCAACAGGGACTGTAATCCTGGGTGCTACTTCAGTACATGCCTGGGCTAAAACCAGACTGGATTCAGGAAACTTAAAATAAACAACACTGGAGTTACTGCCTACAAAACCTCCCCATTTTACAGCCCCATGTCCTAAAGCTTCATCAGAGATAAGACTGCAGCACTTAGGACCTCACAGCTCCACTGAAATCTTTCAGGAATCTCCCTTGCAGAACACTTCTTTCACTAGAATCACTAAAGCCACCTTACTCTTGAAAGTGCATACATTTCCTGAGAGCTGTCCGCATTTACCTTAGTGCCAAGATAGAAGATTTGACCACCACAGCTGCTGATGGACTGGTAACAGGCTCTCTCCCCAACCAGGGCCTGGGAAAAACATAAGATTTACTCCAGCACAAGCTGATTTTTATTTTCAGTAAACATACATGACATATGTGGCTGTAACTAAACCCTGATGACATTTAGCAATGAAGAAATAAAAGAAGAGTTGGGGAGGACACAGCAGTTTGTCCAGTCATGCTATTCACACGAAGTGGAGCTGGAGACCTAGCAACCCAATCCCTTTCACAGATGCTCACTCATACGTCACTGGAAAAGTCACTCAGTGCAGGGAACACTGTCTCACACTCATGTGTCAGTGATGACAATTACTGTATTCACAAGACACCACCAGAAAGAAAAATCTCATGAGAAATGGCAATTCAGAGTAATTCCAGTCTTATTTCACAACAAAAAGCATTTCTGCTCAGGTTATCTAGTTAAGGCCAGAGAGAAAGAGGGAGGAAAAAGAGAAGATAATAAAACACAGAGGATGAAATCTTCAATAGGAGAGTGCCCTGAGCATCAGCCAGGATGTTGGTTAAATATGGACTACAAGGGAAGAATATCCCCTACCAAATCACCATCCTCAGTTCCTCCATCGCCTGGGTTTGTCTAAACATATCCAAATCTGGCACAACCCTGCTTAGCATATGAGACCTGGTGAGATTATAACC